>NC_059484.1:17700224-18003676 GCF_018139145.2 Gymnogyps californianus
ATCAAAAAAAAGAGAAGAAAAATGAGACGTTGATAATAGACATCTGCAGTACCATGCCTCGGGGCTTACTTCCCTTAATTTCACGGTAGAAATTAAACTAGAATCTTGCAAAACCTGGATATTTCCAAAACCTGACATTTAGGTAACCAAACTGCCATCTCTTCTTCACTGCAATCTACCCATACCCAGGGGTTTCACTCCGTTTGAATCTGAAGGTCTTTTAAGCATATTTCAGTGTTTCAGGTTGTACTAACTGGTGAATACAACAAAATGAGAAGGCTCCTGTCTGTTGGGTTTATACGTTGGGTAATTCCGGTAAAGCAAAAACCAGAGCAGGCTGTGAGCTTCAGCATACCTGTGTTACCAAAAGCTCAAAATTGAAGGGGTGGGAGGGAGGAGCAAAGAGCATTTTTAGCATAAGTTAGTTGGGAATTCACAGCCTTTAGAGCATTGCCAGCAAACTCAGTCATGCCTTGGTACTTGGTAAAACAGAAAGGAAACTATTACAGCTATTTGCATCCCTTCCATAACAGAGGAAAAAAAACCCTCATATTGCTAAGTGACAGGCTGAGTCAAACTCTTCCTCTTTAATGAAAACTTTATTAGATCCCAGCATGGTTACAATTTTGGAAATTGCTTTTAGTGAGTTTGATGAGTTTGGGAGCTAGGATTTAATGTCATTGTCTTTTATATTTAATCTCATTCGAATTACATTTAATTTGATTGTGCTGTGGTGCTTACTTGCATATGAGTGGTTTACCATTTTGCTACTTATTCACCCCTTTGAAAGAAAGACACCCACCTCTCCCCCTGTCACCCCCAAACGCAGCACAATGGGTGTTCATAAACCCCAGGGTGTCCTGCAAAGCCTACAAAGCTGCAGTGTTTGGGGTTTTTTGGTGGGCTTTTTCCCCTCCAGACACACATGCTATCTAGGCTCTGCAGCTACTGCTAAAGAGGATTGCCTTTCCCACACACACATTTTACCTCTTTCTCAGTGGCTCCCAGCACCGTGTAAGATGAGGAAAAGCCCTGTCCTGCCTCACTTACCTCCCACACGGTTTCCCCCATCTTCTTCCCAATGAAGGAGCCCTTCATTGCCTGCATCGCACAGGCTCTGCCCTTGGTTTTGCTCCCCCTGTCCTGCTTTAACTCTTTCACACACCTACCATCAATGCAAGATTAATTAACTGCCAATCACTGCCACCTTTCTGCGACTGGTTTTTCTGCAAAGAAAAAAACAACTTTGGCTACAGCTAGCAACAAGCAAAATGGGAAGAAATTGATAGGTTATGTGCATTGCTTCCATCCTTGGAATGTTGTTCAGACACAAAATAAGGCTGTAACCCCCGTGAAACGCAGCGTGGTGGGCGCAGAGAAGGCGAGCAAAGCATCCGCTGCTCTTGCACAGTTCACACAAAATCTACATTAATCACTCTTTGCCTCCCTGATCTTTATCTCAGGGTATAATGTAAAACGTCAGCAAATAATTTAGTCTTTACCATGTTTAATTCGCTCAATTAGCTCTGTAAAAACTTTTCAATTCAGTTAGCAAAATCAAAACAAAGCCAAAAAATGTCACGGAGGGGTGCAGGGAGCCATGCCTTGCAGACCTTAGCAGTCTTCCCATCCTCCACACACCAGAGGCAGTGAGGCAGTAGTTTATTAAAAGACCCTGGAGAAACCAATATCCAAACTGGGAATCCAGATTTCCAAAAAGCTCTTAACCCAAATTTCCCAGTGTGACACAAGAGCAGATGCACATTTTCTACAGTCTACGTGGCCAAGTGTATTGGTGACACTGCTAATTTAGGACACGAACAGAAGTTAGCTGTTGTGGCTGCTCCCGTGAGTCAGGGGAACATCAGAGAAGGCGTGGGCCGACGGCCTAGAGACCTTACTGTTGTGTTTGAAGAATGCCCTTGAAGCTGGTGGGTCTCCCTGTTGCATCTCACCATGGTGCATTCGCCTCTGCTGCACTAAACTGAGCCTGCAACTTGAAACAGGATGGACTGCGAAAGTATCTGGCCTTCAGGATATCTATTAGTAACGGAATTAGGAAAAAAAGCTCATTTTCTGAGTTTCTGAGGAAACGCACAGAATTACTTCACTCATTCTTTTCTCCTCTTTGATCTTGATTGGTAGGTCTCTAACAAAATTAGTAATTAACAAAACGAATTTAAGATAATGCAATTTTATCTGGATTGGTTTAGCTGAGCCCTGGGCATAAGAAGCATTGCACAGAGAGCTAGGTACTGTCATATTTTTTCCTACATACTCTGCCTAAACATATTGTTTCAGAATGTTACTGTCCAATAGATTTTTCCCCTCTCTACACATAACATCTGATGAGCAGGAAAACAGTCAACCAGGAGTGTTTCTTCTGGAGAAAAAAATCACGCAGGGATTCAAATGGGAGTGCGGGGTGTGGGAAGGCAGCAGCAGGTTTAAAACCCCTCGTGTAGCAGGACTGGCACGACTCTCCCCCTCGTCTTGCTTATTTGCAGTGGGTTGTCTGGAGCTGAAACATCTCACGTGGTCTCCACCAGGCTATGACGCCCACTCCAGCCAGGCTTCAGCTGGGTTCAGGTGTTGGCTTTGTCCAAGCCAAGCTGTTACCCTGTCACTGTTACTGTATGACAGACATAAGTGACATAGTTGGATGACACTTCACTGGGAGAAGGGGAAAGGAGAAGGCAGCATGTGTGTCTTGAAGACATCCTAATGGGATCACCTTTTCCCGTGAAATACAACTTCTGTTGATCAGCATCCATCGGCAGTTGATGTTTCCATCTCTGGCAAAGGTGGCTTTGAATCCTGTGCAGCAGAACTGCTCTTGGTTCTGTTTTGGGATGTAAGGCCAGTCTTCACCCATCTGGTGCCACAAAAGGGCACAACATCCCCGCTGAGAGCCCTGACCCAAAGCCATATCTAACTTGGGCTCTCGATTTTTATTGCACAGGGAAACAAAACAGTCAGTAGCGCCCAGTGGCACAGACCAGGTGGCCAAAGAGCCAAGAAGACAAACAACTTCCAGCTCCTGGCTGTAAACCAGGGCATCACATTCCCTTCCTTCCCAGAAACAACACTTGAGGTAGCCTTGTTCGTGCTCCAGTGTTCTCTTCTTCTTCAATTTCCTGTAATTTTGCTCAGCCACAATATTATAGGTTTTATAACATTTTCCGTTCAGGCACAGTGAAGATTGTAAACATGTGTCTCTCCCACTGTCAACGCTGAAGGTTCATCACCAGCCACATGGCAATATCTGGGATGCATTAATGAAGCTGGCAAATAAAAATGGGGTGCAAGGGTCTCATCTCACAGATCACCTAATCAGATTTTTCCAGTATGAGGTTGGGTGTGATGCGTGGCACAGAGCTGCGTCCACCTGGCTGAACTTCCTTCCGTGAAGCAACAGCCATGATGGGAGGGCAAGGTATCCATCTGCCCAGATATTTTTTTAGGTTCATTTGAACTCTTTTCCCCTTCTCCACCCAAGTTATCTTGCTAAACTTCAGGATTGTGCAACGGGCAGGAATAGTTACAAATTGTCCCTAAAATTCGGGTTTAATATTCATGGGTTTGTTGTAAACAAAACCAAACAAAATGACGTAGCTGCTATTGCTAAATAAGTTGGAGCCGCTACACCGCCAATTAGCCAGGCTGATGGTACACCTCGAGGGCTGCTGTCAGTTCTTGCTGTTGGCCTGAATCGGCGAGCCAAAGAACTGAGGCCACATCAATTTTCTGATTGGCTGGAAAAATTTGGATACAGCCTCTGTTAGGATGTATAAATAGAAAGCAAAGTATTTTAGACCTTTCACTTTGAAAGCAGAGCTCTCAAGGCACATGAAAATGCACGGAGTCACAGCAGTCGTCCTCGCGATTGCGATCTCCAGTGGTGAGTTAGCTGAATTTTAGAAAACCTTGCTCATTGTAACCTGCCTTCTTTTTCTTCCTCTATTTTGTTTTTTTGTTTGTTTGTTTGTCTGTTTTTTTTAATGAAGTGTATCTGTAAGGGTTTAGGAACTGATCTGTTCTCTGCCATTTTTTGCTTTTGAAAATAACCCCTCTCACATTGCATAGAAACCTCCAAGGAAAAATCCTTTTTAGATATGGTAAAGAGTTGTGGCAAAATTTTGTTGGAGTAATGTTGACTGAATAAGAAAGAATCAGCTGAGGCATATCAATTACTAACAGCACGCATGTTTTCTTAAAAGCCTTTTACTTAAAGATCAGCCCGCTGAGCATAGAGTGTTTCCAGAGATGTTTCTGTGTTTAATGTCATCACCTTTGATTTCACAAAGAATACACAATTCATTAAAATAAATGAAGACTACCTAGAACAAAGGGCTGTTTTGCTTGAGGAAGTCATTAGAGATTTCCTGCACCCCTTTAGCACCAGACCTTCAGTGCCAGCACATCATTTCCCCTGTTTGCGTGTACTCCCAGAGCCCAACGGGGATGGTGCCTGCCGAGCTGTTCGCACACGCGAATAAACCTCAACTCATTGCTTCTTGCTAGACCAGCCCCGTTCTTGCTAAAGCATCCCACGGGAAACCCTCGTAGTTTTGGTGGGGGGAGCAGGGCTGTTAGAGGCTTGGTGAAGGTACCAGCTCAGGGGTTGCCTTTCCTTTCTCCCCTATAAATGCCTTCCCTCTCTCAGAGGTCGCCAGGGCCGTAGGATCAGCACGGGTTTGAGTGTGGGTGATGATAGCTGGAGTCTGGAATAAGAAATATGCGGGTGTTACCCTACTGGCTGCTACTTTGAAACAGGGATATAGAAACACTGGGAGATAGAAATGCAATTAGTAAAAGGTAGATGACAGCTTGTATTTTTGACTGGATCCCACATTAGGGAATAGGAATGGACTTGGTGGGTCTCTCTCAGCCCTATTTTTTACAGTTACAGTTCAGTATCCCAAGATCCTGGGAGGCTCAGGTCACCTTCCAGGCAGAGACATCCCGTAGCTCCAGCTCCACGCCTGCTGTGTGAATGCAGCACGTCTGCCCTGAGCAATGGGAGGGGAGCAGGTCACTCCATGATGTCCCTTCCAGATCTATTTGTTCTGCATTTTTGCTTTGAAGTTGCTGCTTTAAGTAGCCTCAGATGTCACTGGACAAAGCATAAAACAAAAAAATGCTGCTTCGTTGCATCCTTAAAATCAACTTGCATTAAATGATGCACAACTTTCTAGTTCCTTGAAGCCTGATCCATGGTTACAGCAAAGTCCAAAGGGACCTTGCTATTGATTAAACAACACGGGCTGGGAAATCCCCTTTCTAGCTTGTGGGTTTCATCTTCTGTTCTTCTCTTTTCTTCTTTTCTAGCTACTGCAGCACAATGGGCGAAAATCTGCTCAGGTCAACCTGCAAATAAAATCAGAGGCTGCAACTCGCGGGGCTGCGGTGGATACAACGACCCCAGGTCCTGGGCTGGGATGATGGGAGGCTGCTGCACTTGAAACTTTCTTAAAATAGAAATAAGCATGAAAAAAATGGGCGAGAGGAGGGTTTCTAGCTGGCAAGGCGCTCTGCCGCGGGCTAACCCGCCTCGCTCTTTTTCAGAGGAGGGAGGACGCACAGGGGAGTGGACGTGGCATGCGAGGATGGCTCGGTGGTGTAAGCACCCTTCGTGGGGAAGATTGACAGACAAGCCAGGCCCTATGGAAACGGCAATGCCATCAACCACGGAGTCCAGCTTTCAGGATCAGGTACCAGAGCTGAGAGACATGCGTCTTGCAAAGCCTGATTGCAAAACACTCCAATTCATTTATAGAGCTTTAAACTGAGCCAAAAATAATGAATCCAACCCAAACTGCAGTGTGGTTGCATGTGAATCCAAGTGAAAACTGTAACTTTGAAATCCAGGTTCTGTCAGTGCAGGAAAATTGATTGAAAGGATTACAGCATTTCACCTCTGTTAAAAAAGTCAAAGGATGAAGCTGGTCCCTTTGCACATTTTGGATAATTAAAGGAACAGCCTCTGACTTGCTCATGCAGTTTTCCCCCCCCTTAATCCCCCTCCCCACCCTCCTCCATATTAATTTAGTTCTTTTCCCGTTCTCTCTTCTTGATGCTGTAGGAGCATCACAGCATTTTCTGTAACTTTTTCTGCTGCTGAATCTCTTATTTTATTGTTATTTGTGTTTTGCTACTGAACTTTATGACTTCGCCAGGCTTTTAAACCATTTCATAGGAGCGACAGTTTCCCCCTCTTCTCTCTCCCCTGTTAACAGGATTCTGCGTTAAGATGTTTTACATCAAACCCGTCAAGTACAGCGGCCCCCCCATCAAGAAGGGAGAGAAAATCGGCGTCCTGCTGCCCATGCGAAGGGTCTACCGAGGAATTGTGTCCCATGTCCATATCCAGAACTGTGACTTAACAGATCCTACTCCCAACCTGTAAACGAGCAGCTGCACATCAGGGGCAAAGCCTTCAGCCCCCCACTTGGGTATTCATTAAGTTGCCTGGGCATAGGTAGTTGCTCTGGTAAAGTGGAAGCCCCTGAGCCTCAAACAGTTGTTCTGCCTCAAAAGTATCCATGAACAAAACGCTGGTGGTTATCTGAACATAAACAGACCCAGAGTAAGGTATAACACATGGTTTAAAGCTGCTATCGTATCCGGCACATCACTACGCTCGTAGATGAAGAAGGCTGAAGCAGTGAGGAACAGACGAGTGGCTGGGAGGTGGTGGATCCTCGACGCTCAGCAGCACCGCAGTGAGCCGTGCTGCAGCTCACTCGTCTTGGACTGCTCTGCTCTCTTTGCAGCCAAACACGAAGATTTCTTCAACAAGCCAGAAGTTTCACTTGTGCTTGCATATGGAAAATCACATTATTAAAGGGCTGCTTCACTACAAATTGCTTTGGATTTCTTTGGTGCTGTCGCAGACTTTGGGCTGGGATCTGCTTTTTTAATGCAACTGGGGAGAAAAAAACCTGTATAAAGCTGAAAACCGAATCTTTCCTGGGGCCCATGACCAAAAACATAAAACAACATTAATGAAGTAACTCATTCCTTTTCCCCAGACTCCTGCTGCAGGATTGCCTTGGCACACCCAGGTTTCTTTTTGTCCAAGTGAGGCATTTCTTTCCATTAGTAAATCAGCTGAAAACTTTCCCGGGACAACAAGTTCTTGTTAACAGGACAGGGCTTTTCAGGCCAAGGCTACCAACATGCTACTGGGAGTCTCAAGGGCTAAAAGTGCTCTACAAATGCTGCAGGCTCACATATTTACTAACCCAACTGCAGCCTCGGATAAGCAGGGAAGCTGCTTCAGTGGGAGCTGCGTATGTCCTGACAGCAGATTTGTTTCTTCTAAGAAACTACAGAAAGATATTTGCTACATCTGTGAAAAGTGCTTACCCTGCTGCGTCCCATTCGCCTTCCCCAGGAACCACTTTAATTTTGCTGTGAATGAAAAACCAGCACATCCCTATACATATACAGCCCCAACCTGCAGGGGCAGATAGCAAGTAGACATTGAAGGCGAGTCAATACAATTGAGTTTGCTGTGGAAAAAAACCCTTTTCCTTATACTGAAAGCAGAAACATTTCAGCAAAAGTCCCCAGTGTTCTCCGGTTTTGACCAATTTTTTTTTTTAATTTTTGTCATGAAGTTGGTTGCCCACAGAAAAGAAAGACTCCCACCTAAGTTTCACTTGCTTAAAATCCCAGGTTTTCACCCATTTATCAACTTCCTACATTTGAAAAGGGAAGGTGCCAATCAAGCCCCCACTTCTCCATGCAAATCCTAACAAAAGACTGAGCTGACCTTGCTGACTGAGCAGGGCTCTGAGCCTCCAGCCAAGGCACCAGCTTTCCTCCTCTACAAGTAACATTTTCACCTGTACATTAATGACAAGAGCTCAGCGCTTTTCTGGTGTGTCCCCACAGACTGGTTTCCCAAACCTTTTCAGGGAGCTATTACTTAATCTGAGTTTTTCCAGCAGCGCAGGGAGGTGCAGTGCTTTGGTGCAGGGATGCGGGATGCTCCTGCAGGTGCCTGAGAGAGGTACAGGGCAAATGCTAAAACTTCCAGTTTTAGCTGGGGCTGTCACCCAGCAGCAGAGAAGAAAAAGTAAATACCACTTTCTCTTTTAGGTTACAGGGCAGGTGGGGCAAACGGGATAAGTAAATCCAGCTTTATCTTTTCAGTCTAGTAAAAAAATAACTGGCTGCAGAGGAAGGGAAAGTACAATTTGTAGCTGAGTCTGGGAAGGAAAGAAAGGGCTGGTAAAATACACAGTTCTAGAAATACTCAAGGTGAGGGGAAAGGGTGCTGGGGGAAGTAACAGGGGCAACTAGGCTTTTCAGAAAAGAGTTAGCAAACTCGGGCCATGCAGAATTGCTTTGTTTCTGCACCAGTTCTGCGGGGATCCTTTTCCTTGCTATCCCTTTTATTTTATAATTTGTACCACAAGGTCCCAAGCTAACTGCCTAAGGCTGCAACCCAAATCTACTCTATAGCCTTCTATTTCCCCGAGCATTAAAGGACTTTTGGAGGATTCAGCCAGAGCTTTGTCCTCCCCATAAGATAGGACATAGGTAGCAAAAAGATTTTGTGTTCCTCAATCCTCTTCATTAAAACCTGCCTAACTTCGGCTTAGCAAGTATTTTAATAAAGGCAAAATAAATTCGAGATGGAGTCTTCAATCCGTGCTGTGCACCAGCACAACTTCAGCTTCATCTTCAGCTCATACTTAGCAAAGAAGAAAGCCAACATACTCCGATCTCCTACAGCCTGCTATCTACTTAAAATGACATGCCCAACCATGCCTTTTGGCTGATCGGCTAGCGCAACCTGCTGATTTTCCGGCGATACTGCAATATAAGCCGTGTAGACAAAGCTTAGTTACTCGTTGAGGGAAAATTCCTCTTATCTCAGCCTTGTCAATGATCAGAAGTCTGAATAAATAGGGAGTGTCATTTGTTTTACGTTGTGCCAGCTTGATTTTCACCATGAAAGCCTGTGCTGCTAATTGCACCAGTAAATTCTTCTACAGTTAATTTTTAAAACTTATTTCATTTTATAATGACTAGGCACAAAGAATATTATTCATTTTTCAGAGAAACAGCTTTCAAGGTTCTTAATAATTCACTACATAATTTACGCGGCAGAGTCACAGTATCTTTGGAAAGGCTGAATAGCAAAGCAGGGATTTCTCCTGGACAGCATCAGGCTTAACTCATTCCCTGCCTGTTGATAGCAGCCCAAACACCCGCATTTGCCTGCTGCACTCTTGCTCAGCCCAGAAGAAGACCTCGAAGGGACTTACACAGCCAGGGAAGTTACTACTGACGTAAAAGGGGCAAGACGGGGAACTCGCACCATTCACGCAAGAGAAAGAAGTCAGCCCTTCCCAAGCCAGCCCGCCTGCTCTCGGTGCGCTCCTCGCAGCCCTGCACGCTGGCTCCTCTCCATCTCCTTGCCCGCTCCCCACCGCAGGGAAGGAAATGGTGCAACTGCAGCTCCCAGGGGCTGTGCAACGCCGGCTGGTTGTTCCATATCCTTCTGTTGGTGTGTGCCAAGTGACCGATTCGTGTCTTTCACAACTGCACCTACCAACTGTTAGACTAACATCTCCGTTGCCCAACACAACAGGAATCCCACCAACTTCGGTTCAGAGCTTCTTCGTGCCCAAGGTGAGAGGTCTGCACCTTCCAGCTCGCCCAGGAGAGATGGGGAGCGCACTAAGAAATCTCATCTGCAATATCATACATTTGAAAACTGTTCTATTAGGAATACTTTACCAGAAGTGTATTAGATATATTATTGTAGCAAATGACATTTTGACATATTTTGGAAAGAACAGAGCAAGATACAATGCTGTTAAGATCTCTCATGGAGAAAATATAAAAAATGTACACAGCTACGAGCATTTGGAGTCAGCTCTGTAACACAAATGAGATGGAAATAATCGCAAAGACCGGGTATCTTAGAGCCATTTTACAAAGTAGCAGGCTGCAAAACAGGACTTGGAGAAAAGCTGCTTCAGCGCCTGCGCACCTATAACACAGTTGTACTTCTCTCCTCGTGCCTACCAGCTTGGCTGGCTTTACACCCAGCCTTTCCTTCGCAAGACTTTGTAGAGCGGATCGAGGTGCTGCGATTCCTTCCTTGGTAAAATTAGGAGCATGTGAGTTCACAAAAGTCTATAAAAATCATTAGCTTTTCAAGGCAGGTCTGCCCCAGGTACAATTTATATAATGAGATATTTAAAACTCTACTAGTGCAAACTGGCAGTCAGGAATAAATCAGAAATAAAATCCGGTTGAGAGAGATCATTATTGCAGAAACCCCGCTGGAGACCCCTCAACTGGGAACGGCCAGGCACCACCCAAATAAAGTTTTTATTTTTAAATGGTTTTGTTTCCAGTAGGGAAAAAAGCTTACAGCAGCTGGTATCAAGCTAGCCAAGCTCGTAAATACTTTACTACTTCTATGCTATGAAATCTTCATTGAAAGATGCCACCCATACCACCTCCCTTGCTGATTCTCTCTGCTAAGGAGAGCTGAGGGGGTTTGTGGAAAGCTTGGGCTAAATGAAAGTGAATAAGCCTGGAAAGCTGGAAAGAATATTACACAAGCTCTCCCAGCTTGTAGCGACGAACGCTGTTTCTGGCAAGGGTCACACAAACCCACGTACCCCGTCTTTCAGTTCAGGGGTAAGCAGCATCCCCAAATCCTGAATACCCACTAAGAGCTCTTACCAGCACCTTGTATCATTTGTAAGCCTAGACTCCATTATATTGAGCAAATTACAACCAAAAGCACCATCAAAACTAGACTGAGGGGACATAACATTTATATAAATATTTGTTTGGTGGCTATGAGTATGAAAAACAGCAGTTCCTTCTGGCAGGATGGGGGAGAAAGCAGCAGGGATAAAATCAGCAACGCCACTTGTAATAACCCCAGGGAGGGCTAAAAGATTGTTTGGGGGTTAAATATTGACTGTAAAAAAAGCTTGGAACCACAAGCGAAAAATTTGTCTCCAGCTGCTTGTTCCATGGAGATTTTCAGAACACACAATGTACAGACGCTCTTTGCAAACTAGACGTGGGGCAGAGAGCCATCTGTTTCTCCTCTGAATAAAACCTGCAGGACTTCCAGAGGTTTCTGTAACTTGGAATATCAGATAGTTTATGTGAAAGTGCCATGACTCCTTTAAATTTCATATTAACTAAGACATGTCCGTAAAGAAAATCTAATGCTTTTCTGCAGGTAGCGCAAAAAAAAAAAAAATCAAACTGAAGTATTAAAAGAGACACTAAGGAGCCTGCATAATAGTACAATAGCTGAAATCAAGCAGATACTAAATGAATCATTTCAAACCTATAATTTTTTAACTCCATATCAGTTATGCCATGCAACTTGGGTTTGCAGCTGTTTGTTTCAGAGCTTGAAGATGTTTTAATAAGAATTGAGTTGTCAAAAACCAGGGTTTCAGTGAAAAGACTTCATGGATTTAAGTCCAGGCTAGGTGATAATTTCAGCTGAACAGGAAAAAAAGACAGGTTTCCATGCAAAAGCATCTGTATTTCTTAGCCGAAGTGAAGACTCACGCTACAGCAAACATTACACCCTCATGTGTTCTCTGTCACTCTGTTAGAAAGCTCTAATGGGCACGTACACTTGGGGAGGAGGTACTGGAACGAGCAGCGAAGGACAAACTGGTTACATCCACCGTGGAGTTTTGCCCATCTTTTCCCTCCAACTCCATCCTCTGGACCCTATTCTTGGTTCCTACCGGTTTTGGCCTAAGTGCGCCCTTGCTTCAGGAGGGGGAAGAAAAGGTGTTAAGAAACGGTTCAACCAGAGCTTCCTGAAATGTGGGATTGTTCGTTTCCATCTGTTACTGTGTGCTAAGAGACCAACCATTTTATCCGTCTTTCCCAACCAGCTCTAACAACTGTTAGAGTTTGTAGACATCCTCAGTGCCTAATATGGCAACACCATCTGCCCGGAGCTGTAATACTTTGCTCAAGATTGATTGGCCAAGACAACAGACTTGGGCTTTCAAAAACACATAAATACCCCAGGCAACTACTGCTCAGCGTCTTTGATTCGATCAAAGAACACCGGTGAAACAGCCACAAAATGCCAGCTCTCAGTCTGGTCGCTCTGGTCAGCTTGGTGTCCACTGGTGAGTTGAGATTGCTATATTGCAGTTGGTCTTGAGTGGTTTTAGGCAGACACTAACAAATTACTGAAATTTGCTCAAACATAAATAATGCTAATTTTTTTCAGTCGGGTTTTATGAAGAATTATGGTAATGTGCACAGTTATGACTTATAAAATATGGAGTTAGGTATGCATTTACAGTCATATATTGAAGTGTTTAGAGGTTTCATGAAGTGAAAGTAGTTTAACTTATTTCACAAACTAATATTAAAAACATTTATCTATAGCTTTTCTTTGTTTTTAGTGTATGTACCTTAAAATAAGACCTCAAGAAAAAGGGATCAAATCTATATAGCAGGTTGTACAATGTTCTTTTACCTACGGTTTCTGAAATTAGGAACTCCCATGAGCTCATGTCTTCCACTTTAAACACCCGATTTTGCACCGTAACACTTTCTGTTGTACCGTACTAAGAACACGGTTGAATTTTCCCCGTTTTCCTCTTTCGCACGTGAAGTTTTCGCCAAGCAGCTGGACGCACACCCGCCCCAACAACAACACAAACACTGGGCACAGATCTGCAGCGGGAATGCCATCAACAAAATCCGGGGCTGCGATAGATACGGCTGTGGCCATTTCGGTGCTGACA
This sequence comes from Gymnogyps californianus, assembly GCF_018139145.2. Taxonomy (NCBI): domain Eukaryota; kingdom Metazoa; phylum Chordata; class Aves; order Accipitriformes; family Cathartidae; genus Gymnogyps; species Gymnogyps californianus. The sequence continues at coordinate 17,713,007 of NC_059484.1, forward strand.
GGTAACACAGCAGGGCATCGGGGGTCTGGAGCAGTGGGGTTCGCTGTTGCTTTCCTAAATGACATGTTCACACCGGAGAAAGAATAGAATTTAACCAGAGCTGACACTTAGAATGAGAGAAGACTGTTGTCTGCGGGATGTCTTACTTATTTTGGGGACGTTACTCGGCAATCTCGCAGAAGTGCAGTGATACCACTGCTACTAACTGATGCATGGGGGAAGAAGCAAGACCATTACGCGAATTAGCAGCCAGAGTAAAGGAAACAGAAAGTATTTCAAGGATTTGTGTCATTTATTCTTGTTGCTTATAGACCAGATATTTAACTAACATTCAGCAACAGCTTACAGGAAGCTAAGTAGATGAATTTACACAAGCTAAAGGTCTGCCAGCATCGTTATCTTTACGTAGGCACCTCATAACAGAACAGGTTATATTTCCCTGAAAAATGCTTTTATACGTAGAATGACTCCTGCCTTCCCTGCGTTTTCCTGTTGTCTCCTCTCCCCAGGTGCTACAAGAAGTGTCCAACCTCATCATGCAACTTCCAAATTTCTAAATGAGAAAATGCCAAACATAAGATTCTATTTTACACCAGCACAGATGTACTTTTGGGTGGAACAGGGGTACTTTTCTATAACAGCTTGAAATACCCCAGGAACTTGGGAAAATTAAAAATATGCTTAAAATTTGAAATCTCATCCCCCTTTAAAGAAGGTCAGAGTAATACAAACATTTTGCAACAAAAAAAGATGGATCCAAGCCACTATTTCTTTCCAATTTCATTGCAGATGCAAAAATTTTGTTGGACAAGCTTCAGATATCAGTACTGTGTTAACTGATCTATCTATACATAATGTTAAGCCTGGCAGACTTCTTTAATTACATCTCTTTGTTTTCAGGCACAGTGGTAAAGGAAAGCACGGGGGTGTGGATGTCATCTGTGCTGACGGAGCGACAGTGTACGCTCCTTTTAGCGGCCAGCTCTCCGGACCCATTCGATTCTTTCATAATGGAAATGCCATTGATGATGGAGTCCAAATCAGGGGATCAGGCAAGTAGTAACAGCAGATACGTTGTGAGGCACACACAAGTAATCATTCATTTACTTGAGGAAGGTTTCTATTGCTCTTCAATTCAAGCAAAGCGTTGAGTAATCTTACACCCTCTCTAGTTCCTACATTGAAGCACAACTAGACCGCTCCTAAGAAATATCGGAAATCAGCACCAGCAGGATGTAGTCCTTTTCCTATGCTTTTCTTGGAGAGGAGGGAAGAAGGGAGTTAAAAAACAGGTAGCAGGAAAACAACAACCCCAAATTAAAAAAAAAAAAAAAGGAAACAGTAAAGTATCAGAAATATGCCCTCAATTTTGCTGAGAGGATGTTTTCCTGTCCCTATTTTCCAACTCCCTCTTTTCCATAACAATCCAAGTAATTTTGATTTCAGGATCGTTGGTACCTCGACTACATTTCTGCTTCATTATTACAGTCTAAAGTAAGAGGCTGGCATGGAAGGTTTCTTGCTCACCCCAAGAACAGATGCAGCTGATGTTTCCTGACCTCGCTTCCTCTCCCGTCTCTTCCAGGTTACTGTGTAAAGCTCGTCTGTATTCACCCCATCCGGTACCACGGCCACATCTACAGAGGGCAAACACTCGGGAGAATGCTGCCAATGCAAAAAGTATTTCCTGGCATTATCTCTCACATCCATGTTGAGAACTGCGACCACTCCGATCCTACTGATCTACTTACGCCTGGTAAAAAAACCAAACAAACAACCCCCCCAGAATAAGTAGTATAATGAAAGAAAATTAAGTTATTAATTAATTTCAAATAAGGAAAACGGTATCAAATAGCAATAGTCCCTTCTGTCTTAGGTTCTCCCCGACAGCAACATCCAAAACAAAGAAAATATGCATTATAAATACAGCATAACAGGACTGTAGACAGTGTTACAGGAAGGAGAATGTATCAGCTTAACAAATTGTATTTCTTGCCCCTCCATGACACAGCAGCATCAAGTGTCAGCAATAAACCGAGTCAGACATCTCTTCTGTTTGTACGCTTTTAACTACTAGCAGTGTTTTCAGTAATGCATCTTAGCAGACTTTGGGATGATTTTTTGTAAATACAAATACTACCTTGGCAGTAATGGAGAAGAGGACTTGAGGAGTCCAGTCCCATCAGCCTGGGTGTAGAATACGAAACAAAACTGAGTCTTTTCCCATCCCTCAGATTACACTCTAGGAACAGTGATACTCTTTTTGAATTTTTGTCTTTACAGCATGTTCCTTATATGAGATAACCCTAATCTAGAAACATTACAATCCAGTCTTAGGTGTACATTCTATTTACATTTCCTAAAGGATGACAAATTTTGTGGAGGGAACATCCAACTACACGCATGCGATGTAATTCCAGTATGTTCCTACCTAACTAAAATTAAAACATAGTAGTTACAAACATGCAACACTTAGAACCTAAAAGTTAACTTTGATGTGCTGTGTTTCTGTATTTCAAAGTTGTTCCACCATTGCCACCATTTCCACCACAGCCACAACAGGAACAGTGGGCAACACTGTGCTCCGGGAATCCTACAAACGAGATAAGAGGCTGTGATAGGTATGGCTGCGGATACTACGGAGCTCCAAGGTACAGTATTGCTCCTCCAGTGAAATAGAGTTGAAGCCTGTTTAAGCCACTTCAGAATTACAGCTTTGAAGGTTTAGGTTGGACATGAGGAAACATTTTCACTACAGGGGTAATGCAGCACCACAACAGGCTGCCCACATTGTTCATAAAACCTCTATGCTTGGAGGTCTTTATGATTCAGACTAAGCTGTGCCTGACCTGACCTGGTGTTGGGAACCGTCTTGACACAAGTGGAAGGTTGGACTTGATGTCCTCCACAGGTACCTGCCACGCAACATTACTGTGACTCTACAGTTCTATTTAAAGGCTTGGAAGAAAGGCGCTTTTTTTTCCCTCCAATTCACAAAACTGCAACTCCAACAGATCATCAACCTACATGGCATCATCACACCAAAAAACCTTCTATAGATTCTTCAGCCAGTCAACTATATCAACACTGTCTCAGTACAAACAACCCATTTCCAGATCTTGCAGCATGCTAACTCATCATCTCTCTCTCTATATATAATGTTAGGCCTGACAAGAGAGACTTCTCTAATTACATATTTGTTTTCAGACGCAACGGTAAAGGAAAGCACGTGGGTGTGGATGTCATCTGTGCTGATGGCGCGACAGTGTACGCTCCCTTTACTGGCCAGCTCTCTGGACCCATTAAATTCTTCCATAACGGAAATGTCATTGATGATGGAGTCCAAATCACGGGAGCAGGTAAACAGCTATTTTTCATTTAATATTTCTTTGTCTTGAGGTCATATAGGATGTATTACCTTGCAGCTAGCCAAGTAGTTAAGTAAGGTACATATTTTGAAACACTGCATCTTCTATCCGTTTACATGCAGAACTTTTTGCTCCTATGTTAGAATGCAAATAATTGAGTTCTGTAGAACGTTTTCAAGCTCTTCTCTTTACTAAAGCAGGAATTCCCACCTTCTCCCTGCCTTCTATCTTCCCTCCTCCACCAAGCCAACAACTCCAACCACTATCTCTATTTTTTATGACCACAGTGTCTTTGCTATTTTGGTATTTCTGCTATTGCTATCTCAGTGGAAAGGACAAGACAGAAAACGTTCATATTTCTGAAATAGTTAGTACAGAAGAACAAGTGCTTCATCAGTCATCTGATGTTTTCCCTCCTCTTGTTTTCACCAGGCTTCTGTGTAAAACTAGTCTGCATCCATCCCATCAGATACAGCGGTACAATTTTTAAGGGACAAGTCATTGGGAGAATGTTGCCAATGCAAAGAGTATTTCCTGGGATCACATCTCATATTCACGTTGAGAACTGCGATCGCTCAGATCCTACTCGCAATCTCGAAAGGGGGAAAGGGCAAAAAGTGTGAAATGGAAATGTAGTAAATTCCAAATAAATTCATCTCAGCATCCAAAAGTTGTGTTTTCTTCTCATGCACAACAACAGTTTATATTACTACTGATTCAATACTTTGAGCCTTACATAATATTGCAAGGTGCTAACATTAATATACGTTCCAGGTACCGATTAGATACTGTTTTTTAAGTACCTGTAATTGTTGTGAACATTGTATCTTAGGCTAATTGATGAACTCTACTACACCTTGGCAAACAAGATTACTTTAGATTTTGAAGGCACCTGAACTGAGGAAAACTAGAGGGAAATTTATTGAAACACTCCACAAGGCATAAAAGATGCTGTTTGGAGTTGTCGTGCCAGAATAACCGGTGTCTCTATTGGATGGCAAAAGGGACTCCGCACAAGGGAAAAAAAAGATTTGAGCTTTTGTCGGAATTTGCATTTACAAGAGAATCAGGAAATTAACAAAGACAAATTATAAGCTTTCTCAAAGAGTCTGAAAAATTAGTGAGCGTGAAAACTTGCTCACCCCCTCATGTGGCAGAAAAGGTGCATTACTGTTAGCTTCTCACTGTAACGTGGACTTTTTAGTGACCCTACAAATCTCCTTAGCATATCAGGTGTAAATTCTGTACTTCAAGGGTTTTAGTTACTCTAACAAACTGTATCGTTGCCTCATACACTTTACAGATTGGGTTTTAGAAAGCCTTTGCAGGGCAATAAAACTAGGAAAAACCAATAAAGTAGGCAAAACTTGCCTTAGCTAGGACAAGGCAGAGCTCTGAAGTACAGGCTACACAAGGGATAGGAGGAAGTACAGGCAGCAGGCAGCTATCTACAGGTTCTTGCCAAATGCAATATCCTCCACTGCAGTCATTCACGAAGACCTACTTAAGAAGGAAAAGAAGAACTAATGCTGCTTTACACAGGGCAGTGTTTTGACACTCCTCCCCAAAGCACAATGCGTATACCATAGCACCAACACATGATGCTAATCTAACACTAAAACTATAAAATTCAACATTAGGTTAATGTCAGAAGTTACCTTTCAACTAAAATTAGCTTCCTACACTACCAGTGAAGAATCAGTATTTCACATTGAGATTAATGTATCAATTTTGTTGGCACTTAGTTATAAACACAAGTATCAATTGGTCTTACTTGTTAAGATCAGTTAGCAGAGCAAACGCACAAAAAAAGAAATCATTGCATCAAAAATCACAACATTAATAAATGCAGGCCCATTTTTGTAGAAGCTTGGAGCTGGAGCAAGCTAACATTCACAGCTTCACAGAAAAGCTGCTTTAGTAAGAGGGACGGAGAAAGGGACAATATTCAAAGAAGCATTTTAAGTTTCCTCCTGAACTGTATTTCTGTATATAGTCACTAGTATTTGATACTTCATTAATGCCGTTACGTTGGCTCGAGAGACTCTAGGACTTACCAACCATCTACGAGATCTGTCCACATTCCATTTTACAGTTTCAGCATGTCAAAAATCCTCAAGTTTGAGGCACGAATATGAAATGACAATGACTAATTTGTTATAATCCAAGAGTTAAACATTTCTATTGCCTCTCCCCTGGTTTGTCAAGTATATGGTTTCTAACAGAATAGAATCCTGCCTAATAGGAGGACGTGATGCAACAGATGGATAAGAGTCTAATATCAGTGCATGTATTAGATCACTTTATTATGTTTACATTTAAAGCAAACCACACATCTTAACCAAATACTGTTTAGAAATATTTCAGTCTTTTATTTAAAAGACAATTATAATCCCCTTGATTATGGAAGCAAGTGTTTGGGTAACAGGCGCTAGTAACCAGACTCAAATGCTTCTTAACTGTGCAAGAGGCAATAATGCATTACTGATTCAGACAGGCATTATATGTTATCTTAAATCCTTTAGCTTGCAACTGGGAACAACTCTGTCCAAGACAATGGTGGTTTAACCCTTTAGCTCTTATTTTTGCAGTAAAGAAGCGTAACTGTGGAAGAAACTGACATTTTATCCGACATGACAAATACCACCAGCAAATCCAATGTAGACTTATCATTATAAATAGGAAGATAGAACAACTACAGCATGAAAATAATTACAGCAAAATTTGTATACAATGCATTTCAGTTTACAGTGCACAAAATGTCAACACAAAAATACATACTCTAATTCACATCAACTCACCATTCCTTTCCCTTTTAAAGAAAATAAAGAAATAAAATCTTCTTCCTCAAAAACCAATTAATAGCAAGAAGTATTAAACAGTCCTGAATTAAAGACTTCAGGATCACCTCCAGCAACCCTTACTCTAGAAATTGGGGCTTATAGCACAGCTCTGCAAGATACAGGCAAGATTACTACAGGCCATTTTGGCCTCTAACTGGCAAATAGTTTATTTTTTAAGAGCTCTAAATCCTTGATTCTAGATAGAAAGTGATCAGAGACAACTGATCCTTCCTTCTCACTAGCCACATTTATGAGATCCTTATCTCTTAATAATGAAAGCATGGAACAGCATTCAGATATCAATCTTTGTAATCAAAGACTTGAACTCTCCCAAATCCAGAAGCTATTCCTTACACTCTGGCAGTTTCCAAAGTGCTTTGTCATTCACCCAAGCGATCGATCTAGATTCAAACTTCTAAATTCACTGATTTTAACAAGGTCTCTTTCCCATCCATTTAATGCATAAGACAGAAAAACAACACACTGTACAATGCAGTCTCTACAGTTTAGCTAATCTGACAAAATTACTTAAAGTGCAATTTAAAACTGGAAAGTTTTTTTGTAAGCATAAGCTTATTTATCACAACATTTTAATATACTGGCATGAGTTTAAGCTAGATAATATTTCAGTAACCTGGGCTAGTGTAAGTATTTTAATGTATGAGCTTTTACATTTATAACATGAGTATTTTGAAAAATAGCTGCATAAAGCATCACGACAAATAATACTGAACTCCAAGTTATATCCAGCTTCCCATAAAGACAGATTTGCTAAAGGAAAAAAGTTTCTCTAGCTCTTACTACATCGGAGAGACTAAAAAAAAAAAACAAAACACTTTAATGTGAATGGAACATTTAAACTGAAGCTCAGAGAAGCCCAAGTTCACTGAAGTCTGAAGCACCTGTAAACCACAGACATACTTTCAGAAGTGTGAAGTACCCTATTTTCTATTTCAATATACCATTAACATTCTAGAACGCTTTGCTGTTACACTACTAGAGGTTCTCAAGGTAGAAAAACTCAAATCTGCAAACAAGTTTTCACATGTCATTTTTAAATTCTTTGCATAGAAAGCAACACCCTGATTCTACCATTTTATCCACAAATGTAGAGAATTTACCATGTTGGCATCATATCAGGAAACCACATTCTTCCAAGGTGTTTGGAGACTTCCAAATGAAGTCGATCTAAGCTATAATCATTATCTGGAATCAGTACCTCCTCCATTATAGAAAGCTGGGTAAGCCTGCCACCACACATCTTTACAAATTCAATAAAACCTCTACAAGTTACTTCGCATTCACCAAGTCCCATGGCTGTTAAGTTCTTACAGCGCTCAGCAATCCGAATAAGTTCGTCATCCAAAGGCTGAAGTCCATTAGCACACACAACCAACTCAATTAACCTTGGGCAATTCATGCCAATACGACCTAACATTGCTTTGCTTACTGCACGACCAAAGTAAAGGTGTGTAACAGGGGTTTCCTCTCTGAAGAAAGCATCAAATTCTTCTTCATATAAGAAAAAATACATCACAATGTTGACTTTGGGGGAGTGTTTAACAAGAGCATCCCAGCTTTGCTTTTTAATAGTGTGAAATTCAACTTGTCCGGGATTTTCACTCACAACATCTATGCGAAGGTGTTCGAGATCAACATGTTTTTCACTTGAAAGAGCCAGCAGCAGTTCATCACTTAATATGTAGTAGTTCAAAGCCAGTTCCTTAAGTCCATGACACTGGTCAGCAACACAAAGAATTCCTGAGGAACAAAAAAAATTACTCTGTAAAACGAAAAGTGAATATAAGCACAGTTGTTTGTTGAAAAGCTCAAGCAAGTACTAATTCTATTGGCTTGAGTATTCATGCCTATATCCAAAAACCATGAAATATCATAAAGTTCTAGACTTCCACATCCTTTTACGGGCTTTTGGCCACAAAACACTTGTAAAAGAAGCAAGTCTGACTAGTCGCATTCATCTTGGATCTGCATAGCTTTCTTCCTTTTTGCCCTTCCTTGTGCAGAATTTCCTCAACTTTGAAGAAGCAACTGAACTCAGGTAAGATTCAGCTGAAATTGCCACTGTTCCCTTCCCTAATACTCCTTTCTTCGGCATTCATCTAAGCATTCTATTTCAATGACCACCAGCAACCTAGTTTAAGAGCTATGCTAAAACAGATCCTTCCCTGAATTAAGGCATAAACAACATAACTGCTCTTAATCTGTTGGAATACAAAGTACACAGATTAAATCACCTTTTGTGGACTCTGGAAAAGAATATAGGGAAGAGACCAGACCAGGATTCCCTTTCCCTAGCACCAAAATTTCAGGAGAAAGGTAAGTGAGAAGGGACCCAAAAGCCCTCTGACCTTTCTGGCAAACCGCTATTTTGAAGGGAGTGAGCCCTTCACCAACCAATGCTAAAATGAGCAAGTTCATACTACCAGATCTGGACACACGAGGGCACTACAGAAACTGAAAGACTCTCAGTCTTACACTACTAGTTTTTGAAATTTGTACACACTCCATGGGTTCAGGGTTTTTTTTAATATAACTATTATAAACAGAAGTATTAACACTTTTGCTCAGTAAGTTAAACTCACAGCACCTTGCAAAACAGCTATTGACAACTGCTTTCATCTCCTTTGTCCCACCAACCAGTAGTTGATTCATGGGTCGGGGATTTTGCATGTGTGTTCCCACAGAATGCCAGTTAGTTAAGTTTACAAAGTTGCACACGTTAAGCAGCACACATTTGGTTACCCTTACACAAAACTGGCAATGAACATTAACTCCTTGGAACACGTGTTAAAGGCTTGTACTAATTTTGGAGGCTTTTCCTCCTCAAGGCCTATCATCAGAGGTACTGAAGCTGCTGAGAAGAATGTAAAAAAATTCCCCAGGATTCCAGAAGATGCAGTCAAGCGAGGAGCACCTTCCTCTTCATTAATCCAACTCACTCAGCAACACAAAGACATTCTTCTTCCTCCTCTTCCAACTGTCCAAACCAAGAGCAGGTCAATAAAAGGCCTCTGCTAAGAGACTCAGAAGAGCACTAGAAGTTTTATGAATAACTTGTTTCAAACTAAGTCTTGACTATTGTTTTATGATACTTTATTACTACATTTTTCATATATATTCACTACTCACCAGCAGGTGATACATGAGGACAGCTGCTCATTTTCAGCAGTTTTAGAGTATCACTATTGTTAGCAACAAGAACCTTCAAGGAAGGATCATCAAGTGGTGTGTCATCTATCTTGACTGATGATAATGACTTGGAGTTTACAAAAACTACTGTTAGTGCTGAAGCAAAATGAGCCTGTTTGGAGAAATTGAAGGAGGGGGAAAAAAAAAAAAATCTTATGAAGAGACAGGCAGAACTTCAGCATCTAAACCTCAGGTTTTGCACACACAGAAAGTACAAAAATAATCACTTCTTAGGCATCCCCTTTCTTGTGTAACAAAGACAGGCTTATTTGAACATGAACATAGGAAATCTTTGTTTAAAAATAGTGACGTGACAAAAATTAACTTTATGCTCAGTAGTTAACTCATGCAGTCCGATTTATCTTTTCACTGTAATAAAACAGAGATAAGTGGACATAGTGATGAGCCTGAAGTATCTAGAATTTAGCTGCAGAAAAATGGAAATGGCATTTATTTTATTTTCCAGAAAGTAACTCTGCTGTGACCTATAGAGTCAAAGAAAAAATCTCCCAACTATTTTAACAATATGTTACAGCATGTGGTCACTGTATCTTTTAATCTGGAAATGAGAAAACTCAAGCCTTCTAAGTTATTCCCCATCTCTACACCACAAAGTATCAACACTACTACGTTTAATGAATGGAATCAATGTTTAATTATTTTCCTAATACTAAGGGATGCCACAAATTAAAGAAGATATGCCAATAAATACAGACTCTTTCATAAAAATTACCATCAACTAACAACACAGTAAGAAAGCTAAAGTCGTTTAAGAATGAGTTAAGTCATTCTAGTTAGAGTTTGTAGAACATTACCTTAGAGACATTCATGAAACTTGGTTTTGCTGTAGAAATCAAACCCAGTGTCTTGATAGAACAGTTCACCAACTGAGAAAGGATGTCACAGGCTGCTTCTGCTGACTCAGTACTACTATCAACCTATAAAAACAATTTAAAAATAATGAAGTCATTCTTTATTATTTTTTAGAAAACAGCATCATGGATACCCAAGACTGCAAGTTCCACACCCACTTAGCTGTACTACACCAGACTACATTTACCACAAGGACAAAGTGCACCATTAATTAGAAATTTCAAGACAAGAAAGAGTTCAGGAAATTTACTCTTAGGAAATTTTCCTGAGTATGACTGCTGGGTATTTCTAGTATGAACAGAGAGCTTAAATCTAAGCCTTCTCTTCAAATAACCTCATGCCTTCCTAAACAACTGTAATTAATATTAGTGTTATGATAGACAGTGGTATGTATGCATCTTTTTTAAAATGCCAATTCTAGACTCTTAGAGCCGAAAAAAGACTGGATAAAGCCTAGATATACTCCAGCAAACTAATCCATTCTACCTGCAGGGACACCACCTTTGCATCTTGAATAATGAACTGATTCTCAATTCACCTATAAGCCTGATGACTAACTTTGGACAAATCACTATTTCATCTCACCTTCCTCCTCTGTGGTAGCTGAGATAAAAGAGTAGCTGAAAAAGCATAAAAGTTGCATTAAGACATTATAATGCCAATTCATTATAATCACTTATACGAAGTGCAGAAGTTACATGTATTTAATAACTGATTATCCATGAACTGCTGTGCAACCGATGTCTCCAAATGTAAAACTGCTACCAGTGCTGAGAAAAAGAAGTTTCTGATTTTCATCCTAGCTTTAATATCAATCCTTTCTTCTGCTTTTCCTTCACAGCTTGGAACTATGACCTCCTCTAAGGAGGAGTGACTGCAAAAAAGTGAACAAAGCACCTGTAATTCCAACTACGATCTTCTCAGATAAACAGAATAAACGGTATCAAGTACTCAAATAAAAGAAGTCCTCATTTGTGCAATCCTGAGACTACAAACATAGTCTTAATTAAGTAACAGTAAACTTGATTTAAATTATGTCCTTACGTGTCAATCACCTGAATATACAGGCACAGCATCTTTCTCCCTTACTCATACTTTTTCAAAGTATGGTTCTAAGATTTCAAGACATTCTTCACTGTATAGCCTTATTTCGCAAATAAATTATACACACAAGACAAATTTATTTCCTCAAATGCCTCCATGTGTAAGAAATATTTGTCTGCACAATAATCTGCTGAGTAATCAGATTGCCATGAACACTGATTCACAGAAAATACGTATTCTGTATATTCTGAAAACATATCATTCAATCTTCAGCACTGTATTGTATGACATTAGCTCTTTCTTTACTTTGTATAGATCAGAGTGTAGAAAATTGAAGGAAACTGTGTGCATGCGTGGAAATAAATTGTTGCAGTAGTTGCAGTTTTAAACTTTAAAGTCTTTAAACTTAAAAGACTTCCCAGGTACAACACTTGAGCCAACCGACATAGAGAAGCTGCATACATTATGGGCACAGTAACGTGACAAAACAAGCCTTGGTTCATCCAAGACTTACCTTGAAGCTGACGTACTGCAGATGATCAGCATGCCTCTTGATAATCTGCTGAATGAGATCAGGATGTGTAGACTTTAAGTAAGAAGTAGCTGGCTGGCTAAGTTCAAATTCAAATCTCCTCCAGAGATCTGGGATGTGAAAAATATCATTCCACCTTCGACAAACAGAAGATGCCCTAGCTCGATCTACTAAAGGTAGAAACTGAAAAATACGCAGAATAACATGGTGCGGAAGGCTTCCCCAGTCCATTGAGGTGTGCAAGTCAGATTCACCAAACACTGAGCCATATAAACAAGTTTTCTGTTTTTTGCTTTTCTGTGATGTTTGAGGAGCTTCATTTTCAATCACAACTTTCTGCCTAGCTCTCTTCATCGTGAAAGTTTCAGGTACTGGAACGATCCGATGTATTCAAACTGCACAGTTTCCTGAAAGGTCTCATGTACAGTAGGTCTCTAGAAAAAAATACAGAAGATTGGGGAGGAAGGGAGAGATGGCAGGGGAAGAACAGTAAGAGATAACAAGTTAGTAAAATTTAAATATAGCACGTTACTATGAAAAAAGGTATGTCCATATGTCAATATCCAATGCACAGACATTAGCAAGCACCTCCTTTCTCGATACCTTTTATTTTGTACAACTTGATTTGAATCTGGAGAACTTGGGTTTGTTAATTTACCAAGTGCAGTTTCATGTGTCAGTACTTCATAGTATATAAATCACTTTGTAGGAAAAAAAAGTATTTAACAGCAATTTAGTTTAGCAGTAGCAAATTGTGTATGTTTAAGTTTAAACTCAGCAGACAAACTATGGAATCTACTCATGATTTCTAGAAGAATTTTATCAACTACAAAACCCAATTCATAAACTCCCTTTTTAAACACTGATGAACTTGGAACAGATGCGTCAGAAGAGCCAGATTCAAAAGCTTTGCCCGCTTCCCCCACTGCTTTGCTTTGTTGGTGTTTTGTTTTGGTTTTTTTAAATCGTGCTAGGCAGAGGAAAAATGTTGGTACAACAAACAACAAAAAACTTCAGAGGCCACTTATCAAAACAGGGCAAAGTAAGGTTCGCATACTGTTTTTCAGCAGGAGAAAAGGACAGTGACCCTGGAATACAGCAAACTGCATGAATCTACTTCACTGAGGAACGTCTGCTACATGAGCCAGAGTTGAGAAAAGAGCAGCATAAGGAAAAAGCTCTGCTTTCACATGCTGAAGCAGCGCAATCTACCCAAGTCCATTCTAGACTGAATTCTGTTAACAGAATTCAGTTCTCAACAATTCTCAACAACTGTCTTAACTATTTCAAATGCCACTTCATTTTACAGTGGGAGGAAGCCCCTTCAAATGTCCTACTAATTAGACGTTCAGCCAGACCTTATCCCTTCCCAACCAGTCTGAAGCTAAAATTTTCAAAGCAACCAGGCATTCGTCAAGAACGAACAGAATACGTTATCTATTTTTACTGAACAATCTTCCATGGCAACCCTCACAGCATGCTTTTTTTGGACCAAAAATTTTCCATAGTATATTCATTGGGGGGGGGGACACAACACACAACACAAATTCCAGAAACAGTTGCCAAGATACAGACTATCCTATCAAAAACTTATCTGGCATTTTCCCCAACTTATAAAACCTGACCCGTATGGCTGATGAGGTGTCTGACACGCAAGTGTAACTCCATTTTTATGAAAAGAAAGCATGTGCATTCTTCGAGAAGTGAGAAAGAACAACCTAGCCAATTAATCAAGAGCTGTTCATATGACCAGCTTCACTACTGTTTGTCCTCCTGACAAATGGTCTCAACCACCAAGGAATTTATTCTAGCAGTCGTTAGAAATCTTCACTCAGTCTCTTTAAAGTTCCATTTATGACAGTGATAGGTAATATATGCAGAAGCACAAGCTAGCAACACTCTTTAAATTATATGTAATAACAGAAGTTTTTCTTTCCTGAATAGACACATGTGCCTTACATTAACAAGCAAAGGCAGCAAGTTAAAGAGAATGAAGAACAATATGCTCCAAAACAAAGCAGTATTTCTAAACAATAGTGTTACTAATGTAATGAAGATGCAAGCTCAGCATGAATAAACATTTTGCTACTAGACCATGTTATCAAATTATCATCCACACAACCATCTTTTATGACTTTGGAGTGCTTTAAGCCACAAAATGAATGGGCATTCCAAAGCATTATATGTGGATGTAGTAATTAACCATTACGTAACTCTCTCTTCCAGTTGCTCATAGCCTTGCTAAACTTAGCAAAGGCTAAATACCTTTTGAGTCGAATACCTGCTTTTTTTTTCCTCCTCCCTCCTTGGGAGGTATTAAAAATTTAGCTGCTTCCTAAAGCTAAAGTCCACAACAAAAAATGAAATTAAACAAATGCTGTTGTCTGACAAGCTTCTCTATGCTTTTGCTATTCTCATGCAAATCTGCAAAATCTGTAAAATATAAGTTTCTGATAAAAATGGAAATTTTCACTTTCTTATCTGAAACTTATTTGAGCTTCATGGGTGCTGTTTTGGGTCCCACAAAGAAGTTTTGGCATCTGAGAACTACCAGAAAGGACATTTCCCTAAACCACAGGCCAAGCTATAGACCAGATGCAGCATATCCAGTCCAGATGTATGAAGAGATGTGACAAGGTATGCATGGCGTACATAGTATCTATGCTCTTGCTAATGGAATGTGGCCATAACTTGTTCTTGTTGCTACATCCCTGTAAAACTGGTAACTCTAGAATTTCTATTTTTAGTATTCTATATTGCAGTACTTTAAATCCAGCAAAATTACGTTATATTACTCACTGTGGGATGCAAAGCCAGAAAAAGGTTCCATTGGTTATATATCACAAACTTTTTACCAAACACGAAGCCCTATTTACTGTGAAAATGTGAATGCTTATTTCATTCTCAATACTTAAACTATGAACAGCATATGTTTTAAAACACAACTGAAGTTAACTAAATTATAGTTCCATGTGATATAAGCCAGTTAGTATTCAATGAGAGGCTGACATGTGCACATACCTCCAAAGAATGTGGAAGTTCCTGTCAAGTTACCAGCACCTTTCTGGTATCTGAACATCCATCCCACTGTTGAGTCATCCTGTATGTGTGCATGGATTCCTTAGCCAGAAGGCAGGGATGGGTCCCAGAAGATGAACTGACCTGTGAAGCCACCGACCAAAGAAAAACTGTTCTGCAACATCTAGGAGACCCACAGGAGGGACTAAACTCAGTTTTGGAACAAAGACTGAGATTAATAGTACACTCTGCGCTGCCAGTCAGACGTGGAAGCAGAACAACAGAATGTGACACGAAAAATCAGTTTTACCAAATGTTGTTATCTGAAAACTATCATTTAACTAATGCGAAGGTGTAAGTGTTGGCACAAATCTAGTTTTTGCATTATCTACAATTTTAGTCACAACAGCACTCTTACGCAACACAGATATACCTCTGGATTCTTGAATATTACTTAGAGAAATTAAGAACCTGGATAAGAAGCGTTAATTTTTTTCAGTTCACTGTATACCAAAACCACATAAATCAAAGTAGTTATACTTAAAGATATGACTTCTAATATTTTAAAATTTAAGGACTCTTGGGTTTAAACATTACTCACTTTTACTCCAAAAGTATGCTTACTGCATCACAATAATATTGACAGTAAACAAACTATTTTGGCTAATTAAACTCTATCTGGAAAAAGAGACAGCGATGATGTACGAATATGCTCCCATATGCCAATATGAAAAAACTACCCTATATCTTAGTATGAAAGAGTATCTTGGTCTGCTATAAGAAATCATACCCCAAACCTCCAAGTTCAGTTACCCATTTTGCATTATTTGAAGATGGTTTAATGGAAAGCTATAGGAACAGCAACACAGATCTTACTAAATCATGGCAGATTTGAAATGAAAAAGTAGATTTAGAAACTGAAGATGATTACAAAATATTGTGTTCAACCAGTAATAATATCTTTAGAAACCTTCTAATGCTGAACTTCTTTATTTTTCTTTAAAAGATGGGAGACATGAGGCTTTAGATTCTCCCAGGTCATATCATCATCTTTTGAAAAACTACCCCGTTAATATCAGCTTTATCGTTGTAAAGTTTAACACGGGTGTAGTACATGTAGCCCCCATCTCCTAAGCAAAATCAAACTCAAGTACTGAAATCTGTGCAAGTAATGCTGTTGCTCAGCTCACACATCAGCAAATTTAAGAGCTGCATAATCATGCTCGTCTATAATTAGAAAGTTGATATACATTAGTAACTCTGCTCGTAGATGACGTCTAAAGAAGTTTGTAATTTACGGTGGCCTTGTGTTGCACAGTCTACAAGTATTACATGTTCTGTGAAGTGAGCAGACTGTCCCTTTGCTAACTCTGCATGGCACATAAAATTCATTTGCAAACGTGCTGTCAGTTTCTAACTCACAGAAGTTAGAATCATAAATTATAAGCCTACTCATAGTAGGCTTATGATGACACGTGTAAACGGAACACATAAATAACATTATAATTGAGAGAACAAAAGACTGAGATGCAATTTAAAGATTCAACGCAGAAGTACATTAAGTGTAAGTTTATAAACTTGCACAACATAGTTTGAAGAGGCTTTCTTACCTAAAGAATGCTTCCAAGTTACAATAGGCAATAAATGAATGAACTGAGGCAGCTGCAGCCATGGGGCATTCACAAGCATCTGTCTGCTTTCCCCTCCTGTCCAGATAAAATGCCACAAAAACCTTTATTAGTTTCGGAAAAAAATAACCCTTGTATTACAACCCACGCAAAAATGATAGGAAAATACGTTGACATCAATTTATACATCTTCTTGCTTTAGTGAAGGCACTTGAGGGCATCATCTTAACACAAGGTATCTTATCTCACATTGCAAATACTGTGTCATCAATAGAAACGTGAGGTCAGATTAAGTATAAAACTGATGGGAAACAAGTGTTGCAACTGCATTTACATTGTACTGGCCAACAATACAATGTAAACAGTAAGTTATTCAATATTTGCATTATCATTACCAAACTTCACTACTAATGGTAAACAACACTGTCTATAGGTACTAATGTAATCTAAGAGTCATGGAACACATAGGGAAAAAAACCAAAATGTTTTTTCCTGCCTTTTTCCTTCATTGGCAAGGCTATCTATTGGCCTAGGGAACTACGTGACAGATGATCAAAACACAGAGGCCACATGGCACAGCCTCCTACCACCAAAGGTGCAGCAGCCTTAAGTCACCACCCAGTACAGCCCTGGGTACGCGGTCACATGGCAAGGAGCAAGACAGAAGCTGCGGTCCATCAACAACAAACCACCCAGCCTGCAGCCTCCTCCCTGTTTACGAGCTCCCAGAAACCAGACTCCATGCTGTTTTTTTTAATACTGCATTACAGATAAGTTTGTGTTTCAGTGTCTTCCATCATAAGCAATTATTCAAAGCTTTAACCCCAAGAATATCACTAAGTTTGCTTTTATAAAAATACACCAAATAACTGAAATCTTCCTCATGATAAACTTTACATGCCTATCCTGGAGGGGCGGGGAGAGTATACCCTTCCATCTGTTCTAAACTCAGGATTTCAGTATTCTTCCCAACACTTCTCAGCGTGGCTGCAAGCAAAACAATTGTTAAAAGTAAAATAACATCTGAAAATTAAAAAAAGGACAGTAATATGCTTTTATAGTAAGAAATGCATCAAATATAGTTCTATTAATATAGTCGATAAAGACTAGCTACAACGTTCAGCAGGCTTCTGAATTTCACAAAGGTTTGGACTAGTTACCTGTAACAGCTGAATACTCCCTCCTAACTACAGACCACCTCCTGATGCAGTGAGCTTCTCTTTCACAGACCTGTCCTAGAACCCTTCAGTGCAGAAGGAAGTTTATACTTTTACATTGCAGATATAAGTAGCAAAATTTTAGATACTACATTTAAAAAAAAAGTTACTGAAAGTTCTTGTTAACAAAAAAAAATTAATC
The DNA here is from genome assembly GCF_018139145.2 of Gymnogyps californianus. Classification (NCBI taxonomy): domain Eukaryota; kingdom Metazoa; phylum Chordata; class Aves; order Accipitriformes; family Cathartidae; genus Gymnogyps; species Gymnogyps californianus. The sequence continues at coordinate 17,730,882 of NC_059484.1, forward strand.
AGGTGTACAGTCTAATGATGCTTCCTTTAACTGTCCAAGGCCACAAGAACCATCCAAAGCAGCTTAAACCATGTCAGCTCATGTAAGCAGAAATGTTTATAATAAAAAATAACTAGTTACCAGAGATGCAATCAAACACAAGCTTGTTACGTAAATAACAGAATAACAGCGAATTGTTAGTCTAAGGTAGAGTTACCCAAATTATTATCAAAGATAAACAGCAGCAACACAGTCGTTGAAATGAAACACTCTGATAACTGATGAGGTTTATCAAATCTATTCACATCCTCATTCGTGTAGAGCAAAGTATCAAACATTGCTGCACTACCTTATACAGCTGCTTTCCTCTATAAACTGTTTGATCTTAATGTCCTGTGATCAAGTATTTTGCACAGCTGCATGTTATCCTACTCAAACTCAAATCCACAAAAACCAACAGGGATCCAGAAAAATTCAAGTTAAATAACTGTTTCTGCAGCTTATCCTGGTAACAGAACCGTAAACTTCTACTAAAATTAAGACGTTAAAACCTCTCCCATGACATGGGGTCTCGGCAGGGGATTCTGAGCAGTGGTCAGCAGCAGCTCAGTTAAGCTAGCAGCTGTTCACTACTTCCGATGCTACAGTGCCAGTTCCAAAACAGAGGTTTTATTACTATAACCCAACATATCACAGATTCAAGCCACAAAGAAATAACTGCTTCCTCCGATTTGTAGATTCCCCTTTCAGTTCTCAACACCAGGACTCAGCAGGAATTAATAAAATAAAACACCATAAAAATCAGGTTTCTAATAGAAACAGTAAAAGAAACCAAAACAAATCCAGCAGAAATAAAGTTCCTGAGAAATAAAAAAACCTTTCAAATAACTAAGCTTGGAAATCCACTGGGATAAAGCAGGCATCATAATTAAGCTTTAACTTTCTAACACTTAGAAATTAATGTTTATGGATCTGCCTTTAACAGCTGAAACACTTGTCACCTTAATCATAGTGTCTTTAAGAAATCACAGTTCAGTGATAGTATCAAGGTCACCCACTCACAACGTTAAGGAATTTGGAGTCCGTCTTGGGAATGAGAGCAGCAGACACTGTACACAAGAAAGGCAGTGTTGGAAAGCTGTTGCAACCGCTGATGCAGCCTCAAATTCAATTGCTATGGTTCAAAACATAGATCAAAAACGCATTTTAAGCTTAAGTCTCAGAAGATCTAATCCTTCAGTATGATGAGCTCCAAGATTAAGCTTTTTCTTCATTTAGGGCACAGCTATCTTTTAATGGGTGGCATTTTTGCTTCTGAACAGGATTTTTTTTTTTTTAAAAATCAATCCTCATTTTTCTCAAAACTGAACCTCTGAGCGTCTCTCTCGAGGGATTTATCACATTTTTAATATGTTTATGACAAAACCTCAGAGACCTAAAAATAACAGCATTCAGATGAACATCTTAATGCTTGCAGTTAATCAGTTTTAACTGAAGAAATACAAACGCATTGCCACTTTCAGTGTTATTTAGGTGACAAAATTTAGCTATACGTGTTCTACTGACGCACTATTTTTAGAAGAAAGCCATCCCCACCTGAATAGCCTTTAGACTATTAAGAACACCCAAGACTCCCCTTTTTTACTAAATGACACATCTGAAGCTCCACAGCTCTTTAAAAGAGTTCTCCAGGGCTTACCCAAACACTACACGGCAGAAAAAAAACAAAAAAAAAAAAAAAAAAAAACCCAAAAACCACAACAACATTCTTTCCACAAGTTTTCTAGAAATGTTTCGACCCGATTTTCAAGCCATTCAAGCTCTTTACATTGGAAAAAAACCCTCCTTTTCCAACCGACAGCCCTGAGCATCCCCAGCACCCCGCTCCCAACGCGCTCGGTCGGATGTCCGCCCCGCCAGGTCCCTCTCCAGTTATTTTGCCTGCGTGGGGACAGCCAGGTGACTGAAGAGAGGGTACAAGCCGCCTACAACGAGCATCAAGCCCTTCCTGCACCGAGCGGTTCTGAATTTCTGTTTCACCTGAACCCTCAGCAGAAGGCGGCCCTGAGGGACGGCAGCCCGCGGCAGGGCATTACCTTTCCCGGAGGTGTCCTCCCGCAGCTCTCCTTGAGGGGAGGGGAAGGAGCGCGGCCGGGTCCCTGACCGCGGCCCGGTGCGGTGACCTCCCCTCAGGCCGAGGGCGGGGGTTTACGAACGCCACACGTACGCGGGAGCCCTGCTGAGGTCAGGCCGCCTCACGGCTCAGGGAGAATTAAGGTCTCCAGGCGCGGCGTGCGTGCGTCTGCCTGCCCGCCCGGCCCCTCCCGGGACCCCGCGGCCTCTCCCCGCCCGGCCGCCGCGCAAGGGCTGGTCCCCCCACGCCGCCCCACCGCTCACCGCCGCCTCCCTCGCAGTGGCACGGCCGAGGCCAGCGGCAAAGCGGGGGGGGGGGGTGAGGCGCCGCGAAGAGCCCCGAAGCCACCGGGCCCGCCGAGCGCCCTGGCCACGCCACCGCCCGCGGAGGGGAGGAGCCGGCGGCGGCCCCGCCGTCCCAGCGCGCAGGCGCCGTGCGAGGCCCCGGGGAGGCGAGGCGGCATGTGATGGCGGGCGCCATTTCGCGCCCAGGCGAGCCTCGCCCCGAGGCTAAAATGGGGAGGGCTGGGCGGTAGGGTGTCCCTTGCTGCTCCGGAGCCGGCCGTGCCCCCCGTCAGGCAGGCAGGGATCCTGCCCCTGGTCGCCTGCCCTCTCCTTTCCCTCCCCAGAGCGGCAGGGGTGGTTGCTCCTCCTGAGGCCCTGCCTCCTGCTCATTTTCTGCCCTCTGAATTTTGCATCGTTTCCTGACGTGAAGTACCTGTACCTCCGTTGAGCTGGGGCAGTCCTGGCCTTTGGAAACTGCCCCATTAGCCGCCTCAGGAGGCTGTTTCCTCCAGGCACGGCCCTCTCCTGTCCCTCCTGTTGAAGCTAGGCCTCTGGGAAGCAGCTTTGTGGCACTGCTGGGGAGAAGCTCGGTCCTTTCAGCCTGGAGGCCCAAAATCGATGCGGGAGCAACATCCCCTCTCTGCAGCCTTGCATTTCTGCCCCCTCAAAGGGAAGCATCAGCCAGCCAGACTGGTCAGTCCCCAGCTGAATGCTTACACTTCAAAAGAAGATGGAGTACAAGCAGCTTTTACTCTTTTTTAGCTGCCTGTTGGCCAAAAAGGGCCCCATTCAGAACCAGGAAGGCTTTCTCCATTTGCTGTGCATATCCTCGCTGCCTGCCTCTTCAAAACACCCTGCCAAGGACAGAGGGCAGAGCACTGCATCGTATGTCAAAACTGGAGATGACAAAAGTATACCTCTAATTTACACCTAAAGCATAGTTTAAAAAATTGCAGATTTTATTTGTGCAGACATACTGCATAACGGCTTATCACTAGCCAGTATTTGTTTATGATTCTAGTTATATCTGAACAATTGGGGTTTTATTACCAACTGCTACAAAACACTCACAACCACAGATTTCCTGGCTCTTGCATATAGCAATAATTAACCAATAACAAGCCTTTATAGCATCTTTTTATGAAGAGATAATACTAAACATGTGAAGCATTTTAGTGGTAGATTATATCTGCCCTATATAAAAGCAAAGCTGGTAGAATGCAGCTGAGTATTTCTGCGACATCAAAACAGTTTCTTCACGCAGATCTGAAAAACTAGAAAGTGAACATGTTGAAGGGCAAATCAAACAAACTGAAAGGAATATTTATCATACAGTGACTGTGACATCTTCAAAGTACACAATTTCCTCAAACAGAATGACAAAATATACCACACATTTAAAATCAATTTAGTCTATAAAATCTACCAAAACCACTCTTACCTATATGGTTCAACTGTTTTATTCAGACCCTAAAGGTCTGAAGAGATTAAGTTCCAGGTAATTTTTTCAAGCCTTTTGTTCCTAGTATATGTTTTTAACCTGATTTTTCAGTAAATACTGCTACAAAAAGCACCTTTAACTTAGAAGTTACAATCTGTATACAGTAATAGAGGATAGACTGTAAACAGAGATTAATGCAGATTTGCAGCTAGTATGTAAATCCACCAGTCATGGGTTTCTTTGGTGCATTGCCAATAACCTTTGGGCTGCTGTACAGGAACAGATTCAAATGGGCTTTAGAAAGATTCATAGACTAATCTCTGAGGCTTTCTGTAGAGAAGAGTTTCCTCTTTTGATCTAGTCTAGCAGATACATATTGTATACCTAACTTAAAATGGAGAAGTATAGAATAGTACAGAAGAATTCTATGCACTTTATAGCTATACTCATTATTGCTTTAAAATGCTTACAGGTATATAAGAACAAAAAAAATTAGCTACTGAAAGGAAATAAGCACAAACATGGGCACACACCAGGAGCTTCTATCTTCTACTCATCTTCCAAGTATCAAATAGGCACAGAGCTGCTGCTTCTGTCTCCAGATCCTTTATCTCATGCACAAGATGCAAAGAGGTAAAGGCAAACTGTACCACTGGATATAGGCCTTCCTCATCTAACCCATTACTATGGGCTGCCCACGTCATCCAGCCACTCAAAGTCAGGCTTAGCCTTCCTCCTGTGGTTGTCTCTCCTGGAGGCAGATTTACAGAAAGAGATATTCTACTCACATCTCATGTTTATGATGGTTACGGGAATATTTTGCATAATATTTCACACAGGTTTCATAATATACTCTTTCTGTACTTCGATCAAGAGTGATATTCACTTTTTTATCATTGGGCTTTGAAGTAGTAATCAAGAAAAACAAATTTGAGTAAACCCATGAGTTAATTAGTATAAGAAAGCTTTCAGGAAATCAGAAGTTCCCTGAGACCGAAGAATGAATATGTGTCAATTCAGAATCAGTACACCATGCACCTGGAAGATTTACAAGAACTGTGTGAAAAGTTAAAAGACAAGTCTCTTGAGGTTATTGGCCATTTCTTAACTAGTTTTTAACAGAAGGACTCCAGAAGTGAGGGGAGAGAGCTGGAAAAAAAAAAATGAAGGAAATAAAGTCAAGAATATTTATTGTCAGATCAAGTAGGAAACCATGCAGTGTATTGTGCCGTACAACAATAGTTCATACAGATAGTTCTCACAAAAAGAAATCACTACCATGATTCCGACAAATCCACATAACCAAAGGATACTCATGGTTGCACACTTGCTATCTTGGACCCTTGAAAGATAACAATGGAGGCCAGCAGTGCTGGGCTTTGGCTGAAGTTTCACACAGACACCATCATTTTATGCTGAATGATACTCAGAGTCAGTCTAGCTTCTCTCTGAAAGTAGTTACATTTGTATCAGCGTGCTAAGCCCAATAAGTACTATGTTGTAGCTTCTCCTTTTAAAAGCTTAATTTTAGAAAGAACCACGTATTTCACGAACAGTATTGAAAACACAGGGACATACTGTCGTTCTTGATTTAAAACCCAAATACTCAAGCTTTGTGATCAAACACTGCAGCTAACAATTTAAAACTTAACTGAGCAGACTAGAGTAGCAAGTGATGACCGTGCCCAGAAAGTAGGTTAGTATGTTATGTTTGCTGGAGGCTTGTGAGCTGCTCTGTTAGACACCAGCTGCCGCACAGGCAGGCAACAAGAAACAACCTGTCCTAGGAATAGAAATCACCCAAGTTCTTTTGTAAAAGTTTTTATAATCCACACTGAATCTGAAATAAAATAGTGAAAACAATAGCTTATTTACATGCCTGTTTGCAAATGCCTTCCTTTATAAGAAAGAGTTAAAACATGGGTTTATATGGACAAATCTTTATGAGACAATATTAAGCTTTTAGAAATGCAGTAACAGTCTAATATTACCTCTCCAGAAATAAGCATGAATCACTGAAGGGAGTAACTCCAAGTATGTTGTAATCCTATCCTTCTGTTTGATGGTGTGAGTATATAAAATGGTATATTGCGGTTTTATATATATGCTAGACATATGTGTTTCAGACAAAATTGGTAATAGGTACAGTTAACAGTGCCCATTAAACTGCAAAACAAGTATAAGAAAATTTTGATATAGATGCTGTTTGTACTTTCTGTGGAAAGAGCCACCACAAAGGCATATTAATAGTTTTTAACCTGTCTGAAAATAAATTATGTAGAGATGTTATATTCCTCTGTTATACTATAGGCATGTTATTAAAATCCCAATGTGTTTTAATCTCTAAATTAAAAAAAAAAAGCCATCTCTAAGCAGCAGAGACCAGTTTTTCAATCATTACCTTTTTGAATAAGTTTGAATAAGGGCTGGCTGGGAGCCGGGGGGCCCTCCCCACCCAGCTCCGCAAGGCAGGGCCGGAGATGGCAGCCAGGTTCAACCAAGAGTCCGTATCGTTGGGCAAGTCCCTGGTGATGAGGCAGGTCCAAGGTCAAACCAGGTCAGGGTCCCTGGCCAGGCACAGGGGTGGCAGTGGCTGCAGACCAGCACTCCTCCAGCATTGCTCAGGAAGGGATTGAAGGGCCAGGGCTGAGCTTAAATGGGCGCCTGGGGCCGCAGGACCTGGCTGTGGGTGAGGCCCCAGGTGAGGCTGCTCAGGGCCATTAATACCTATTAGCGTATTAATGTATTAGCACCCTGACACTTTCCATAGGTAACTCTGCCCACTAACCCATAAAACACAGGTTATTTGAGCCTCTGATTGAGTATTATCTGAGCAGCGTTAAAAATAAATTGCCAGCTAATTCAATTTCTGTTTACTGGTGTTGATATATAGATTGTCATTTTGGGGGAAAATAAAAAAAAAAAGAAAGAGATTCTCTGATTCAGATTTTTTATGTCATTAGCTGTTTGGTAAATACCACAGTGTGGCTGACTTGAGTAATGAAATCTTCAGAAATGGCCATATCTGCTTAGGTTCTGATAAATGTCTTTGAGTTGAGCACACAATAAATTGTCTTTAAGATGTTGTTTGTAATAACTGTCATTCTGATTACCTGCTTTAACAAATAGATGCCCTCCACACTGAAGAAAACACAAACCTTAGAGGACTAAGGCTGTCCAAAGTGGGCAGCTGAAGATGTGGTTTGATCAGAAAAATAGCTGATAATAGCAGCTGAAGTAGCAGCAAACATTTTGAGTTTTAATAGTAGAAAAAGCTTTGTAGTTTTGTAACTGAGTTATAGCTCAGACAGGCTACCTATGGAGGCTGCAGAACCCTCTGTGGAAGATTTCAGAGCAAGCAAGCAAAATTTTGGTCAAGGATGGTCTAGACATACAAAACTCGCTTCAGATCAGAGGAAGGGATTCAATGACCATTTAAGTTCCCCGTCAATCCCCGTTTTGATCATTCATGATCTTTTTATGTCCTATCTCCTTTTTCTGCTACTGGCAAGTGCCCATTTTTTTCACAGATTTGAGAAAATCTGTTCACCCAGTTGGCAGGAGGAGGAAGTGGGTTTGTTGCAGTTCCTCTGCCAGGAAGGAAAACTATAACAACAATAAAGCTTATAAAAGAGGTTTTGACCAGTTTCCTCCACCCTCTTTGAATTTTATCTGTGGGACCTAGGATTCGTGCATAGATAAAAGAATCTTTTAGCTTTAGCAACTTTATCCTCCTTTTTGATTCATATTTGTGACATTCTTTTCCAGAGACATGTTTCTGTTAATTCTTTTCTGTACTATGCACAGATGGTGTAAAATTTGTTTTTTAAATGTTAGATCAATGGCCAGTGAACAAAAAAATGCAGAACTGACATGTTCTTTGCAATTTGACTTGTTTCTTTGCTCTCTAAAGGTCTGATTTTTTAAACACATTTTTAAACATATTTAAACATAATTAGACATATTTTGTGTTTACTTCCAGGTGTTGCTATAGCATCACTTGGTCACAAGAGGGAACTCGCATATCAGTGTCTATGATTTATTTTTTATATTAAAACCCTGACAACTCCGCAGACTAATGAAGAGGATATGTTAGGATATGCATGTGTGAGACATGTAAGTGTGCATATATAAATCTATATATATTTATATACCCGCGCCTTTTAGTTACCGAAGAAGGGAAACCATTCACAGAAATAAGGAACAATAACCCTAGCAGGCATGACAGCAGAAAAGAGCCATGGCCCAGAAATAACTTTCTGATACTCATGGGTATATATCTTACGCTTATGGGTATATGCTCATGGGTTGTGCCTTATCTCTGTTCCCACACTGCAGTTCTGTAAATCTCAAAACTAATACTAACTTACGGTATCAGGACGTGGATGGAGCAGAACATGCTCCCTCCCAGCAGAGCCTGACCAGCAGGGATTACTCTCATCAATAGTTTTGGGCAGCCCTTAGTTTTAACTTTCTGTTTTGAGCCCAGTATCGCCTTTCACCTTTGCAGAGAGTCCTTTGCCAGCCCAGACTTGACTGTACGTGGGATCTGTCCAAGAATTCCTAGTATTGAATGTACATGCATATTGTTTGATTGTTAACTGTGTTCATTAAAGGAGAAGACTCAAATACTAATTAATTTTCAATTTCTGCTAGATGCCAGTGGCAGCAGCATGGATTGTATCCAATCTGCTCAAGGCTCATTTTTCTAAAATAGATAAACCTGTAAATCCAGAGCTTTCTAACCTGAGAATTAAAGTTGCCCTCAGAACTTGGTGTCATGCATCTGTCTACACTGATGTTCCCACTGGTCAAGCAATTGGCCAGCAATCCTGGTCATGTATTTGCAAGTTCCTTCAAGAAAACACATAAATACCTCTAATAAACTGAGCACAGTATGGGAACTTTTCTTGGAAACCTTGCTGCTGTTTCTGTCCAACTGCTAGAGAGGACAGCCCGTGCACAGCTTACAAGATAACCCCTGACAGTTCGGTAGCTGGATTTGTATCTGGATTTGTTGATATTTGAGTTGTAGATGCTCAGGGTCGTTGGTTTCCTAGGAATCGGTAGCAACCTTCCTGTGTGAAAGTGATCTACCTTGTCTCAGCCCTGCGGTATGCCTGGTCCCTCACACAGATTCATTAAGCACTGCTGTCTGGAGCACAAATTGTAGTGGCCCTTTAGCTTATCCCATGGCTGTGAAGCAGTGCAAACCCACTGCACTATGCCAGCATGAGCTACGTAATAGGGTAATAGTTGCAGCATGCAGTCCTGGTTGGTTTGTCTTTCAGATGTGTCGTGTCCATCTTGCACATTTTCCATTTTGTCATCTGACCTTGTGAGTTCCTCAGTTCCCTTCAAGTTTTCTTTGTGTGCAACTGCTACCCTTCAAATATAGCATCATGAAGAACATCCCCGCTGTGGCTGGTGGCACTGCTACAGGTGCAGTGGATGTTGGGCCACACATCGGTGATGTGTTGCAATGAATTTGGGGCCCTTGAGAAAAGAGAAGGTGTCCTGCGCCATAAGGCCAGTTCCTAGAAGAACTGTGACGTGTTTTGCTTGAGATCTGGGAGTAGGTGTTTGGAGAGATATGCAATTTTCAAGAAGCACAGAGTGGATTCTGTTAAGCTGATTCTTGTCTATGCAATGAAAAACACGGTAGATGGGAGAAGGCAGCTTTCCTAACCTGGGCTTGCTTACTGAACCACGAATCACATGGATATCTGTCAGTTTTGATAGATGCTAGGGCTGCAGGTCTTAAAACTTCTAAGAGAAGGTTACGCATAACTAATCATTATCTAATTTATTAAACAATTTAATCATTAATTTAATTGCACCACACCTGCATACCATTGTTCTGTTTAACTTGATGGGGTAAGCAAGTTTGCACAATCTAATGTTGAAGATCTTAAAAGTCTGGGAATAGTCCAGGAAAATTACAAATAATAAGGTTAGACCTCAAGCCAGGTGTACAGTCATGAACATGTCTCATGCTGTGAGGACTTACCACGTGGTACCGCAACCTGGATGTAAGCTGTTCACTGTCAGAAAGGTGAAGACTCTTTCAAGGCTGTATCTTTTAACTGCTATATTTTCGTGTGCTGTTGCTGATTCTAGACTTGGTTTATGTCTCGATATACTTTTAGATGCCCTTTACTAGTGTATATGTGTCTTTTTGTAATAAATATAGCCAAATTACAGGACCGGATGGTCCTCTTTGGAAAAGAGTATGTGATAGGATACTGTTGTTATTCTGTGAGTCTGGGCTCTAGCCAATCTAATCCTTGTGGATTAATCTGCAATAACTGGTCTTCCAGCTTGGTCGGAATTTTGGTAGGGCTGACTGCAAATATGTAGTTACCAAAGTGTGAAGTAAAACCAAAGCATGGCAATAACTGAACTTCGTGTCATAATGGAGCCAGAAGAGTGCCAACTGTAGGCAGCGTTTGGTTGATTCCAAGAAACTTTGAGGAAAAATTGAATGGGAACAAAAAACATTTAGTCTTCGTTATTAATTCTCCTAAGGTTTTCTCAAAACACCTCATTCAAAAATAGGAGTTTTTCCTTAGTTTTCAGCTGCTGAAAATGAAAAACATTTCCATAAGTTTTCCAGTGAGAATATGAATAGATAGATACTGCTTGAAAATATTTCTATTTTGAGGACACAGACATTTAGATCTTATATTTAGTATGAAAAAGAGTCAGTTAAATGTTGTAAGAATTCATTATAGATCCAGTCATTATATTTTCCATGTCAGAGAAGACTTGTAAGGAGTCATAGTTATGCCAGGTTTCCTTTCATGATTGATAAATCTGAAGAGGATGAAGCATGTTGCCACAAGTACTTACCTGGGTGTTGATTGAAAAGATACCTTTAATGAATGCACTTAGAATTGGCCTTTGTGAACAGAAAAACTGGCTGATCCAAGTACAATTTCATGATATGCCTAAACTTACTTAACTGAGGGCACCCCGTGCGGGTACAGTCCCATTCTTCTTCACCTTCTCCCAGCTGTATGAAGAGTCGGATGGAAAATAAAGGATTATTTTTAGGTTGGACAGTTTTCCATCCCGCACAGCCCCATGATTCCTGCATAGGAAGCTGTTTAGCAGATCCAGATTGTTCCAAAGCCCCAGGTATTTTCTAGTCACTGGATCACCTGGAGACTACAGGTAGCAAAGCTGTCAGCACTGGTCGGGATCTTCTAAGCACCACTTCCCTGGAGAATTTTTGGACCTTCTGTTGATACTATAGTCAGTCTACTTGCCAATAATTTCAGTTACTTTGTTTATGGCAGGAATTCTGTCTGTATTTTGACTCGGTACATTTTAAATGTCTTCATAAGGAATTTGTGTTCAAGAGAATGACTTCGGCTAGGACATGTCATTTTGATAAAATATCTCTAGTATCAAACAAGTATCAGACTAGGCTTCCATATGCCTCTGCTGACTACTTCCTGATGCATCTCTCATGTATACATTCAGACAGAGGTTTTCCTCATTCATTTTTTCGTAGTTCCTCTTCCTTATATCAACTAAGTATAAAAGAAGAGTAAGATAAAATTCTCTGTTCATTTCTGTAGCTGGTATTGCCTTGCTCTCTGCGGTGGTGGGGCCGGCAGCAGAGCATTCCTGCAATTCACACCTCTTGCTACTGCTTCACCCACACTGCTCCCCTTTCCTGGTGGTTTCCCCTCATGCAAGGGGATTTCTCAGTTTACTGCCTGGGAGACTCTGGTTCCCCATAACCAGGTTGTTCCAATGCCCAAGCATTTTCTACATACTGGACCCCTCCCGGAGGCAGTTAGCAGGGAACAAAATTTTCAGCAGTCATCGGGATCTTCTGGTCTGTCCCAAGGTTTGACAAAAAGCTAAGCTAGTGCAGGGTGGCAAGAACAGCTCCAACAGCAATACTGAGTGGCAGCTCCCACCCAACCCAAGAAGTCTGCTAGATTCTTGCCACCTTTTTTTTTCCTCATCTTCGTGCCCCATGTAAATGGGGGCATTATATTGAAATGTGCAGAATATGTGCTATATACACATAGCTTTTCTTAATTGCACATAGATCAGTAAGAGGATTATTGGAATGGTGAAAGCTGCATTAAATTATCCTTTGCCTGCCCATCTTGTCCTCCGTGGCCCATCAGTATCACAGAGTTTGCAAGGACCAGGGAGACCATACTTTAAAAGACCTAAATTTCCCTTCCCTGTTCACCAAAACTGTTCCACAACTTTTGCTGCCTCAGTCAGCCACCAATGAAGGGGATCATTGGGTCCTAAAGGCCTGTTTTCTTAAATCATTGTGAGATGTGCTAAAGCAACTAGTCTTCAGGGGTGCTTGCCTCTAAATAGGTGATAATGATTAAATGCATTTTTGCACTTTTCCTTCCTTGTGAACACCATAGCCTTTATTTCTAATTGCAGTACGTTGCTGAAAATACCTTGTAGAGTCAATGGGGATCTTTAAGTCTTCATGCTTTCCTTTCTATTGCATTTCACTTAATAATTATGACATCAGGTGTACGGAAGCACGGCAAAATGAGAGTGAGAAACTTTTTCTGCCACCGTGGAACAATCTTATATCTCAATGGCTGATTTATATCCTGCCTGAAGTTGATGTCGGACAGAACATCTCTCTTCTCTCCCACAGGCTGCTTGCAAAGTCAAGTCAGAAGTAGGCTGATCATTATCTGCATCTCTTAAGTCACGATTTCCCTCTTATTTTGCTCTTTTACAATTCCAGTTTTGTGGGGAGTCAGGGGAAACTCCCCTCACTCCTGGGCTTTTTGTTGACCTATTACCCCTGGAAAATATTTATTTAATCTGAAAGTTATCAAATTAAAAACTAGCGATATGAATGCAATAAACAAATCAAGGGCATCTGTTTTCTTGTGAAGCCTCTTGATGATGCTGTTTCTGACATGAGTAAAAAGAAATCTCACTGATATTTTACATGGAAAATTATCTTTAATGTAGTTTCTTACTTACTGTCACTTTTTCTACATTATAACCTGATATAAGTTTGGGATTGTTTCACATGTTACCCCACTACTAGATTTAAGATAGCAGAAACAATTTGGACACATTGCTCATTTGTAAGCATCTTTGATTTTTAAAGCCTGTATGTGAATCAGGAAAAAAGACCATTATGGCAATCTAGGTTTGTGTTAGTGAAGCATTTTGCCTTCTCTTTCCAGCCCTTTCACTCCTTTGGTTGCCTGAGCCGTGCTGCTGCTGAGCTATGATCCATTCTGTGTCTCAACAGGAAGAAGACAACATTTATCTTGTATCTCATAACAGTAGTGTGAACATTCAGGATTATTTACAGAAGTTTATATAAGATGACAAAAGATTACTGTTTGAACTGGTGCTTGGTCTGCAACTTACGCTACAGAGTGTGTGTCCATGAAGATGCTGTAGTTTATAGATCACCATGGTTGCCTCCATGAGAGATGGACATAAAAGATCTGGGAATTTTTAGTTCTAACTTCTGGAGATTTTTTAGTTGATTGAATCAAGAGTGGGAGACCAATAGAGAAGATGGGAAGGGAGCTATAACCAGCTGTGGGCTGGTGTAGGCTTATCTGGGGGAAAAGCAGACTGGAAATGGTAGTTACTGTGGCTTTAGCCTTCCCAGTAGCACCACCTGATTTTATTTGTGCTGTCATTTGTGTCTTGGCAATGTTAAACCCTGGTGTCTGTTGAGCTCTGCAAGCAAACGCTATCAGTCTTCAGACAATTGTAAAATGCAGAGTGTTGGGGAGAAATGAGTTCTCCATCTCACCAGACTATTGTTTCCTTACTTTTCTGTAAAACTAGAAGAGTGAGGCTTGTCTACATGCCTCAAGAGGGTGTTGTGAGGATTAGCCAGATAAGATCAGTTTTCTTATACAAATATGTAAAACTGCTTTTAAATACTGAGTGTGATTTATGTATTGAATGGCAGCCCAGTGCCTCTCCTTCCCATAGCGTGGCATATACCGGACTTGTTCTTACAGGGGTGCAAGAGACTCAGGAGAAAACAAGAACGTACCAGATGCACCGGGGCAGTTCTAGTCCCTCCAAAAGTATCTTCTAAACCAGTGTTCACCTATATGTCATTGGAGACAGCTTCTTATTAGATCATTGACACTGCTTAGGGCTTTGGCTTGTCCTGCAGCAGGTCATGGAATTATGTAAAATCAGGGATAGCGGACCGGAGCACAAGAGCTTTGGCTCTGCTGCTGTACTTCTGCCTTGATAAGTATCGTAGCAGAGACTGAAGCATATAAAGCTGTCCTAGCCAGGTTTCTGAAGACAACACTGGAAGTTTTGTAATAGCCATGCTACTAAGTGGATGCCCGAACTAAGAAACTACTACTGTGGAACTACAGATCTTGTGAATGGGTTTCTGGCTGATGGCTGTCAGCAACAAAACCTTTCAAAGAAAGGGTTGTGTGCTGGATGGTGTAGCAGGACTGGGAGAATTCTTCCTTGCTGAAGAGTAAAGCAGCTTCTCAAGTGCCTTTGGGTCACTCATAGCACACGGTTTAGCATTACTTCATGCTAATGGGGAACATCATACAGTTGTGGTGGTATGTGATATGGAATTGGTCTGCACATTCCCAGCATTTAGCTCCCATGAGACACATTCCTGAAGAAAGAGGTGCTATGTGCAGAGATAATGGTGTTACTTTCCAATTTGCAGAAAGTAGCCGCTCCTGCCCTGCATCCTCAGATATCGAGGGTTTCTGTCTCAGATAGTGTCCAGAGCCTCCTTTTCCTGATGTGAGTCGTAGAAGCAAGGCAAGTGCGGAACTGTACATACTTGAAAACAAGCACGCACCTTGCCGTGGACACCAGGACAGGTTTGAATGGTTGGAAGAAGGGCTCTTTCGTAAATTCACGGTTGATTATCAATTCCCCATTGTAAATCTCTTCCGCAATATAATCGACTTGTGCAGACAAGTCATCTTGTATACCAAATGTCTGACCTTCTTCACCTCCTCTGTCCCCCCTGCCCTATGCCACATCCTCTCCATCAGAGCGTAGTACAAAACGTCCTGCTAGAGAGCTGTTAGAGAAAGATAATTGAGATAACAGAAAAAGGTACTTATTACAGTAATTAAATCACTCAATGGATTAGTTTCCTTTTGTTTTCATCTGGCAGTTTCACAATCCTGTTGTGAACCGAACTCAAGAGAGAGAGAAGAGGCCCGCGAGCATCCGCTGGGTCCCACATCTGCTCAGGGGCTGGCCCAGGGCTGGCTGAAGGGATGTTCAGTCCTGCCAAGAGACATCCAGCCCTTCCCACAGGGCTGCCCTGGGGCTTGCAAAGCTTCGCAGGGCGTTAGAGTCCCACGGAGAAGATCTGAATATGCCTGTGGGGAGGCAGAGGGCTAAAATACTCGAGGATGGAGGACTACCACGTTTCCTGGACTCTAGATCACAGGGGTTTGGGGGAGGTCACCAGTGCAAGCAAACACTTTGCATCAGCTCACAGATGCAAGGGGTACGTGTACAACGACAGACAGCAGTGGAGGCACTTATTTCAGCTTGCACAATTCTGCACTGAATGCTTTAAGCACACAATGATCATTTCTCTCACGCAGATTGCAAACCGAGGCATCAGATGAGTAGATACTTTGCGGGTGTATCTTCTGCAGTTTAGTAAGTTTGGTTGGTTTTTCAAATTCTGTGCAAGAGTTTCCTATTACTGTCTTGCAGAAGTGATTTGACTGGAAGCAGACTGACTACATTTGACTCTTGCCAGCTTATGTTGGGTAGAACTGAATTTACGATGTGTCTTTTGCTTGTGCCACGATTTCACAATTACTGTATCTATTTCATAAATCTAGTGAAGTCGTTTTGGGAGTAAAAGGGTTAGACAAAGAATTTTCTTTTTCCTTGCAGTTGCTGAAAACACAGGTTAGAACAGCTGTCTGCAGTCCTAGGATCTGGGAGGTCTTTTGCTCATCTGTAAAAATGAATCAACATTTTTCAGATTTTATGCTTGCTACAGATTATGACTAGACACAATGCTGGTGAGCTGCACACACAAATATATGAAAAGCAAAGCATCATGGAAACACTGAAATAGCCTGGACTTGCACTTGGAAAATATTAACAAGACTGAATATCAGTATTTGGTGAGGCAGTATTTGAAAATCTGAGATCTGACATCGTAGATTCAATGAGATTTATGGATGTTAATGAGCCTTTTTCTTCCGTTCAAGGCCAGGAGCATGTGTAAGCATTCTGCTGATTTGTCAGATATGTGGATGATTTTTCTTTGCACTAGAATCCAAAAAAACGGTTACTTAGGAGAAAGCTGTCTCAGCTGAACTTGGAGTAGAAAATGTAGGAAGATACGAAAATGTGAGAAAGGCAAAGTAATTTTATTTCTTGGTTTCATCTGCGTAGGCGTTACTGCAGAAATAGTCTTTTGTATTTTAATATTTATTATCTTCCTAGCATATTGGAAGCAGGTGGCAGAAACGCATCAAGAAATGCATTTGATCTAATATATATGACATAAGTTTAACTCCTTTTATATAGTTGTATCAGATGTGTTTTCTATAATCTAGTTCTGTCTTTTCCCCCAAGCCCACATTAATGGAAACCTTAAGAATAATAATGTAGTTGATGAGCGTTTCCATCATGCTTTTGATCCTAGAAACATATTCATCCCATCAATATCACACTTTATGCTGAAAAAAAGAAAGGGAATTATATACCTGTGACTGTTCCTTGAAGTCTGAAAAATCCACCATCCTCCAGTGGAGGTGGTGAAGAAATGACGTCATCAGAAGTCTTTTAAGATCCTCTGTCTCAAAGGCCAGCCCTCTTACAATGCCTCATCTCTTTTGTTCCTTTCTGAGGCACAAAGGAGATGAAATCTGACCTTCTCTCACCTGTTTGGGATTTTCCCTTGTGTGAAGAGATCTAAGAAACTACTAGTAAGCCTGGAATAGGTGGCTGAGATAAGCGTCTCCCCTTATGTGGTTTTTTTTTCCAGCAAAGCTCCCTTTTTGCCGCTTTTGTTTCTGTTGAGCTGGGTGGAGAGGTGACAGAGAAGCATATCTGAGCTCATGGCACTATAGAAAGATCTTCTTCAAAGCCAGTGTTAAATATGTCCTGAGAAAGAAACAGTTGTCCAGAACACATTCCAAATACACAAGCCCATTAAGAACTTGTAATTAACCCTGGGGATGGTCTTGCTTTTGTATGCTAAGATGTTCATGAGTTCTCTACTACTGAACATTTAGAAGAAAAAAAAAGAAGTGGCTATGGGAAGGAAAATCTGCAACCTTGCAAGAAAGAAGCTAAGCGACTTATTCATGGTGTGTAGATATTATAAAAAAATGAAAGTGATGCAGAAAGAAGACACAGAATATCTGTTTGAATCTCAAGTCCACGAGTATTTCTGGTGCTATACAGTGGTCAGAGGGTGCATTTTGCTGTAGCATCTCACGTGAGTGAAATTGTTGGACCAGAGCTTTGCAGAAGCATTTTGGTGCCCACTGGTATGAAAACAGGATGTTCAAACCTTTCACCAAGTACAAAACATATAAAACAAAGGCTCTTGAATACTTTTGGTGCTCAGGTAAATTATAGTTTTATTGGTTTAGCAGTTGTTATTTCCACCTTTCATATTTCAGGTAGACAATAAATACAATAAATAACTTTTCTGTTCCCCCTTCTTATTGAAGAGTTTTGGGATTTTTTAAAGCTTTTTTAAATTTATTTTTTAAGCTCTATGTTTATTGATTGCTTGATAGGTTCTCAGGATTTTATCCAAAAATTCCTTCACATTTCCCTTGGTCTTGTACTGGCATTGATCCCCACGTGCCAGGCTCTGCGATGGAAGAAAGAACAAAGATTGGGTTACCAAAGATTTTATAAAAAATAAAGGATTTAGTTGAAACAGTTAAAATATACATTCTTTGGAGCTAAGCAAGGATTTCAAAAACAATTCCTAAAGAACTGTTCCTTGAGCAGTGAGTGTAAGAGTGGCTTTTCATGGCGACTAAGAAGGTGACAGCTGGACTGTCATATGGTTATAGCTGAAGTAATTTAAACTAGGCTGTTTCAACCTGGAAAACAGGGCAGATGACAGAGCAGTATGAGAAGCTGGGTGGGACTAGGGCAATGGGTCTGCTCGGTGTTGCAATGCCATTCTAACAATATTCCCCCTTGCAAGTTTGAAGCTAGCTTAAATGGAGCTTGAGAGACTGCAGCATCAGCATCTTCCGTGTCTCATTGAACTACACAACAGTTTTGCTCAGTATGTGAATAAAGGATGTTTCACTGCCTCAGAAAAGGCATCTGGGGATCCAGGAGTCTTCCTGAGCATCATCACAAGTTTGAAGATGCTGCAGGTCACAGCAGTATTTCATGCCCAAGCATCCTTGAAGAAACTGCAGCTTAGGTAGAATTAATGCTCCAGAAGAGAAGGATGCCTCTGCCTGCCTGTCCCCAGCCATGCAGCTTTTGCACATCTACTCTCTGGTTTTATATCATTACTATTTAGTGTAGAAACACATTTTGAGAAAGGAGAATAGAAAAGCAATTTAAATAAAGTTCCTCTCCCAGAGATCTATATTTACAGGTCCTCATGCTAAAGGGCTGTGGAGAAGGGAAAGGGTACAGTGGGGCAGAATCCATCTCCCTGCTTCCTCTGCCAATTTTAATAGCTTTCCATTGCCTCACGCATGTTGCAACTATCCTATCTGGGTCCTGCATAAAACGAGTATTTAAAACACATTTGAAATTAATCAAACAGCTACAAATGTTTAAATTATAAAAAATATAAAAAACAAAGATCTATAGAAAAGGAAGAAAAGTCTTACTTCACAGAGGTTTCTATCCAGTTGAGTCTGAAAGGTTAGATTAAGCCTTTCAATTACTGCTTTTGAAGATGTGTTGTTTTTCAACATGTGTTCGGTTCCTTCCACAAAGCATGCCAATTCATGGCCAGGCTGTTAAACAAAGAAGGCATTTAGAAAAAGCTAGAATGCATTTTGTGTTTATCTACAGAATGAAGAAATATGCATTCCTAAACATGGCAGCATGTCACAACTAAATGTTACACATTTTGCATTCTATTGAAAACTGGTACAAGAACTTTGGAGGGGTTGTAAAACACCGAATCATCACGTATGCCGTAAGAAACACCTGTCACATCTCTCAGAAAACCTCAAACCGTAAAAGCAACCTCTCTGAAGTATAGTTTCAGCTAATGCTGGATTTCACCGTATCTGAGGAGGCTTACAAAAATGAAATAGTGTTGGATACACCTAGAGCTGAGCGTCTGAGACGTGACATCTCTGGCCCAGGTTCACTCAGGATTTAGGCACCTGACCATAAAACAAGGTCTTGCGGAGATTTTCAAAGCAAGAGCCTGTATCCTTTGATTTGTAAGTCAAGCCCACAGAGGACTTTTGCCTGACTCTGGGCTTGGTTCTGATTGCACTGATAACGGGAGGACTTCTGCTTCCCTCCCCACCGCTATTCATAAAGCTCAGTTTTGCTGCTACTAGTGTATTAAAATCTTCCTCATAATCGAAAGCAAAAGTTATATAAGGAGCAAAGTGAACAAACTTAACAAACTCAGTTAATACCGAACTTCTTTAACACCTACAATAGCTTAAAAAAAATAGACTTACCTCAGCAATGGGAAGACATGAACATGACTGAAAATGAAAAGAGTGAGCGTTAAAATCCAGCATCGCTCGCATTCAACACACAAGTACGTTTTTGTTTAGTTTCATGATATTCTCAAAAGCAATGTACTCACACTGACAGCTGTCTCCCTACATGGGCAACTTAAAGAACTGTCCTCCTGAAAGAATAACCAGTGAGAAATCAGTATTTATTATCATCGACTTTACAAGCATGCATTTTTACAGAATTAAGGTGCTAAACAGCCACTTACAAGCAGACGTTTTGTATATCGGATAATTTCACGGACACTGCAATTCTGTGCTTGCACAGAGAGCAGCAAACAAGAGAAGAGTATGTATGACAGCATGCCGGCATTCATGTGGAACTCAGTCTGATGGGTGACAGAAGAATAGGAGGACACTCCTTTTAATTGAGTCTTCACAAAATTCCCATTCTAATTTGGAAAAACCCAGTTATAAAACTGATACCAGGTGCTCACTATTTTTTCCCACTAGCTTGGACAGCATTTTAGAGAAATCAAACGTGGAATTGAGTCACCTACTGCAGTGACTTTTCTTTAGTACTGCGGAAATTCACAAATGCTCCTCAGAGTGATTAATTTGAACATTATAATATCACACCCCAACAGGAAACATTGGTTAAAAATCTACGAAAGCATTTTTTTTTCAGATGTGGGTTTTGTCTCCTGTGCTTATGTAAATTATAGTTCCATGAAAGTGAAGAGACAATAATGTTCAGCATTGCCAAAGTTCCTGAGAAAACAAACTGACAGGCTGCAAGCTGGCTTCCCCCTGGATTCAAAGCAGGACCTTTCTCAAAGAAAGTTGGTAGCGCTGCAGGGGCCTGTTGAGCAGACAGACAAACGGACGGAGTTGTGGAGCGGTGCCTGGAGAAGTTGTCACGCTGAATTACAGCTGCTGCGTCCGGAGAGCGATCCCATAGTCCTTGACTGTAATCCCACCTCTGCCGAGTGCAAGTGCACCAGTATACAGATAAGGATCAGGCCCTCAGAGTGCAAACACTGACTGCAATGTCACATCCCACCCGTTCCCTTTTAAGCGGAAAGGAGTGGATGCAAAAATAGCCCTAGGTGACCAAAATGGTATTAACTTGGAAATTCTCTCGGATGGAGTCTCCAAATCAGGTTGAATGTCTGCTAGAGCTTTCTCTGGCCACAGAGGTTTCCTTTTTTCAAGTTGCACACCTTGGCAGAGCCAGTGGTAGCCCTTCAGATTTCTTTTGGATCCCCAGTGTTGACTTTTAAGCTTCCCTCCCGTTAGGCCTTAAATCCTGTTATGCCTCAAAGATCTCCTCCAAAAGCTTGAGCCTTCTGCTGGTCAGTCTGGCTGAAGGATGAGCGTGATCCCTCTGGAAACTGTCCTGGAAAGAGAAAACATCAGGTTGCAATTTGCTGTTTTTTCTCTGGCATTTGCCTACCGGCAAGGGATCCATCTGGCCGAGCACGGCTCCGGTGCCTGCCCGCACGCCGAGGGGAGCAGAGGAGGACCTGCCTGCTGCTCCTGCCCCTGCCTCGCTGCCTGCACACCAAGCACCAGCTCTGGGCTGGGGTGGGTGCTCCCTGCCTTTTCTTTGGAGTTTATCCTTAGGTGATTTAGTGTGGGAAGTGTACATTCCATTAGGCAGCTACAGCTTTCACACGGGCTCCAGGGAATACCTAGAAAAAGCCAGAGACCCTCCTTTGGCAAGTTAAAGCTGGCAGCAGGCTACGTTATGATCAACAGACATGCAAAAGTGTATCGTGGGGAGGGATGGCATTCGTGAGCTGGGCAGTGGCATCTTTCAAGTCACTGGGCTGTTAGAGAAGGGCTGAAATCATTGATTTGTGATCGAGAGCCTGTGATTCCCTGAAAAGCAATAAAGAGACTTCCATGATGGGTAGGTGTCCCTTGAGGAAACAGCTTTTCACTCAAGCAAAGCAACGGGTGTGCTGCCATCTGTTTCTTCAGCCCGTAAAGCCCCATGGCAAGAACTAGAACAATTAGTTCAAAGCATAAATCCCTGAAGGAAATAAATGATGTGTAACATTTGTGGGACGCTTGGTTTCTCAGATGGTTGAAAAAACAATTTTACATGGTTTTAAAGGAAAGAATTCACAAGCATCTTTGATTTAGCCAAGGTTGTGCAAGGAATATGGTAACAAGCCATGGGGAGAGAGGGGCAAGGGGCTCTTTGTGGCAGCCAGGAGTTTCTACTGCTTCTTGTTTTTAAGGAAAATATGTTCATTAGAAATCCCATTTTGCCCAGTAGCTGCTACGCTCTGTCTTTGGAAGGATTTTACAAAATCTGATATACTTAGCAGGGTCTCTAGGGCCTCTTCACCTGAGGAATGATGTCTCAATGCGGCTGCCATGGTCTGTAAGTGAAGGCGATTGGTGGCATAAATTGTATGCAAGATACATAATTAGGACCTATCCATACATGAGATGTAATTATGTTCACTGGACAGTGAGCAGATCAGATAACTTCTTCCCAGGCCTATAACCCAAAAGGACAAGATCTGTATTTTTGTTACTAGTTGAAAATCAGAATGGCAGAGCTTCCTGAGCGGCTCCCCAAGCCTGCGGTTCCTCCTCGCAGTCTCTATCTGCCAGCAGTGCCAGCGCTATCTCTACATCTTTTCATTTCTATTTGATTGCTGTAGTGACGTCTGTCTCATGCTGTTGTTGCTCCAGGGCAAATAGATCCCCAGAGAAGCTGTATTCAATTTACAGTGAATCAGAAATCACCAGAAGTCAAACTGCAGAGAAAGAACTTTCCATGTATTGGTTAGAGCAGCAGTGGACTGGGCACAGAAGCGAGTGGCACCGGTTACGGCTTCTCTTTGGAGAGTTTAGGCGCTATTCCAGCATTTAGAGGCTGATCCAAAGACCGTGGAAATTAGTATTTGCTGCCATCCCAGCAAAAAGACCGGCTTTTTAATATACTCTTTAAACATTTAGTTTTGATATTTTAAAAGTCTTCATTTTGATGACCAGCTGCAGCAACGTATTTTCACAAATATGTTGTCATTTGTGTGTTAAATACAATCAGCAGTTTATTTTCTGTCCTCACGTCTAGGTATCTGATCTCCCTCTGTTCCTCTCCCTTAATCTGTCCTTCAGCAACACAGGCCAAAATGTAGAGAGGAAATAGAGGTTTTCCACCCATCGCTCAAAAAAACAAATTCATAATAAATTCAGTAGCCAAATTGCAGTAGGTAGGAAGGTGACTGTGTGAGTCCACTTCCCTCTGAGGTCGCAGACCCCCAAGCCTCAAAAGGCCGGTTGTCAAAGTGGGGAGCCACCAGTGCTAAGTCTGGTCTTTCTGAGGCTTTTTGTTCCCTTTTAAGATTTCTGGCTGGAAAAATCAGAACCAAAACGAGGAACTGAAACCCAGGATTTTTAATAAAGGTCACCAAGCTCAAAGGTGCGTGAGCCCATAGAAACATCCCCTACGTTGCCATTGCGAGACCTGAGCAGGGAAACTCGCTGTGGTCAGCCTGGGGCAGGACCGTTCAGTAGCAGATCGTATATCCCCATACTTCATATCACTTCCCTACACACTAAAGGATGCAGTGGACGAGCAGAGTAAGGAAGGGGGCAGAGAGCTCCATCAGCCAGGGGTACTGCCAACACCAGGGCAGCATCAGCTGGGTGTGCCTGGTTCAAGATCGCAACTTTTGAGTGGCAGGATTGTAAGATTCCAGCCCAGAACAGGTATTTGGAAAAGGTGAACACACAAAACTCTCCCAATATATTTCTGTGGTCTCTTACAAGCAGTTCCCTCTGGCTCCTTTGGAAATCCTCATCTAATGTCCTGTACATTTTTGGGTTATGTGTAAATACTTTGGCATATATTCTCTTTGAATGCACCTGTTTTGATGATAGGTGGATTGACCGAAAATGCTGCACAAACATCCAATTTCCAGATCAGTATTTTAACCTGGTTAGCATAAACCTCCAGATGGTCTGAGTTCTCATGAGAGAATTTGCATCCCTCTGTAGTGTTTCCAAGAAACTCTGTACAGTTTGGGCTTTTTTAATGTAGGAAAAAAGATTCCCTGTAGAAGAAAAACATCAAGATAACATACCAGCTTGTTTTACATTTGCTGTGTACGCTTATCAAGATGTAAGAGTTTGCAAAGACCACAAATGAAGAGATGCTATTGATAGTTTCATTTTCCAGAGATAAGGTGGCTTGGAGTACTTTTTTTCCTTTCTTTTAGATAAAGATGACATATGCTAGTGTAGAAACAAAGGAAAATAGGGTCATTCTAATTCCTCCACGAAAGGGTAAACCATAGCATAGTAATAGCAAGATTGCCTATGACAGAAAGGTGTAAAATCCAGATGAACTCGGGTAACATTTCACATGCCAGCTTGAAGAGGGCAGTGGCACCTCCTGATAGCCGCACGCTCTGCTCTGTCCTAGCAGGTGGACCATGGGACATCCTCAGGACTCACATTAGCTTCTGTAGGCAATGCAGCTCCCATTACTTTTACAAGAGTTTTCATTAATTTGAAACCATTTAAACTAACTAACCAAAACTAGTGATGCTCAGGAGCTGTGAGATGGGGGAGCACACCTGAAAGGGACCTTCAGAGCTGCGAGTCATCCTTGTTTCATGCAATAGTACAGTCACCGGAGCTTTCCTGGGTTTTCTAGCAGGGGAGCCAAGCTTTCCATGTTGCAGTGATATTTAGCAAGAGCTGAGACATGTAAAAGCAAAAAGCCCTGACAGCAACATGCCAGCCATGCTGGGCGTTGCATGTATTGCAAGTGCATCTCACAACCACCAGTCTCCAGAACTAAGCAGAAGAAAGCAGGAATTGTCCACAAAGGTCACCAGTTCTCTTGTATTTTAAGGTTTTCCTGATGCCATTGCTCTCCCTTCAGCGTCCTCTTTTGTGGGCCTGACCGCTTTGACACCAGGAAAGAGAAACATTGCAGAGCTCTCAGATCATAAGTCCACTCACCGTTCCTTGCTTGTCCCACTGTGAGATGACCCTGGGTGCTGGATTTCCCTCTCAGCGCAGCATGTAGAGGAAGGTTGAACATGCGGGACAGACAGACAGCACAAGACATTCACTCCATGGCTGCGTCAGAGCCCTCCACCAGCCAGACCCACATTACAGCTTGATTTTCATGCTGGAAGCATTGAAAAACCACCTGCAGACTGCTTGATTGAAACATGGCAATCAGAATTTAATGATGAAATAGGCACGGATATTGGTTCACACCTAGCTGCATGAGTAAGAATAGGCTGGGCCTCTTCCATAAGGGTTGGCAGGATTTTCTATACTATGCGTAAAGTAGGCTACATTAGTGCTAAAATGTTTTGAAACATGGGGGAATAGACCATGAGCCGGTCCAATCCATGAAGATGAGCTATGTAAGTCCTGGTGCTTTTACAGCAGGCGAGGCCATGTAGGTGCCAGTCTTGAAACACCGGGTGTTGGCAGCAGGGCAGTCTCAGCCTGTGCGTCCCCAGTTGCAAGGTTCTTGTTTCTCCAAATGTTTCTCCTTGGACCCAAGGTTATCCATTGCTTTCTCCATCACTCAACAGGAGCTTTGTATTCTTTTCAGAGATTTGGTGTTCTACAGTCCAGTAGCCTTAGTATTTCACCTGTACTAAGAAAGGATTTCTTCATGTATCCAGCGTTTTATATCTTATAGTGAAACCTCACATGGGACCTCTGAGACCCCCTTAATAGATTGGTTGTTCCACTAGCATCTGATTCTGGAGCTGTCACAGGATCTACAGTTTAGGAAAACTGCTTTGAAATCAGTGTAACTACTTAAATTTCCCCTCACTGCATGGCCTAATTCCTTTTGGAGGCTTATCTCTGGAAGGACACTTTACATACAACTTATCTAAGTTGACAGTGATCAGTCTGTGCATCGCTATACGAGCATATATGGGAAGAAGATGGCTTTAGAGAAAGGAAGCTGTTCTTGTGCAGTTTATATTCAATTTAGCAACTTGAACTTCTTCCCACTTGTCTCCTTGGGTAGACTCACCTCCTCTCTCACCATTTCTTCTGACTCTACACTTTACCTTTTTCTTCACGGGTACAAGACAGGCATTGGCCTTCTTGGCTTACATGAATGCAATGTCTAGGAGAGAAATCTCTACTATAACAACCTCTACAACAAAACAAAGAACTTCAGATAAACCAAGGAGAGATATATCTTAATGCCTGCAAAGACATCACCTACTCCTCTGTCTCAGAGTACAACAGAAGAAGAGAAACCGAGACGGGGACTATGATCTCGCCTTCCCTGGAGGTGTGGACACACCAGGCAGGGACTCCCGAGGCGTGAGAAAATCTCAGCCTGGCCCAGAGCCATCACAAGCAAGGCTTCAGCAGGCACTAAAACCGCTGGGAGCGAGCTCCTGCACGGATTGTCAGCTGCACCCTGCCTGGGAGAAGGACTCACAGACATTATAGGTGCCCGGCAGCAGCGGGGATGCAGAAACAGGGAGGTGAGGTGGCCCCCTCCTTGCCCCCTGGCTGGAGGGCAGCCCCAGCCTGCTCCCACCTCGCGCCCCGTGGGCATCACAGAGCTGCTCCCAGCGCCAAAGACCTTCCTCCAGGTCAGGGCTGTTTTCCAGAAGAATAGCTTTTCGCTGGGAAATTGGTTCCTGTTCTTTTTTTTCACATGGGGAAATAAACTGCTGTTACCTTTTTTTCCTTCCATAGCACTACATAGTGTATAAACTGGGAAAAATAGCTACACAGCCAGCATCTTGTTAAGTAATATAGGGTGTTGTAAGAGCTGGAACACCACCAGTGACATGAAAGTCAGGCAATTACAGACTTCCTTGAGGCATGACAGGTCTGAGTATGCTTTCATGTTCCAGGCAAGAAAAGTGTAGAAGTAGGTATCCCTGGTCCTTCTGGTCTCCCTTCTCATTTTTTACCAATTTTGGAATTTACTGCATTTATCTTAGAAATGTGGGGCTCTGAGCATCTGTGAACAAGTTATGAAGCAGATGGCTTCTCCCACTCCAGCGTGCATGGTGCTGGGGAACGTGCCACTGACGGCAGGTCACTACGGCCACAGCACTGACAGAGGAGCAGGTCTGTATCCTGAATTCCGTTGACAGAGGGGATTTTTCTTTTGTGTAATTCAGGGACAAAATCACCAAGATATGCAATCAGTGCCCCATACAAGGAATTTGAATCAGCTGTATGTATGGCTGTTTGTCTGCCAGGCAAGGCACTGTTTTAAACTCTCATCACCAGGTCCCCAAAGAGGATTCCTTAGAGATCCTAATTTCTATCAATGGATAATGATACTATCTTTAAAAATTAATGTATTTGATATATCATAAAGAAAAACATTCACGAGACACAGACCTGTCAAGTCTCTGTGTGCATAAATTGTAATTGCCATCCCTCATCTTTGAGACGTGGGGCTGACCCTCTGCGGCATCACCCAACCCCACCACTGGACCTTTCTCCTCAGTGACACAGCCACACGCTCCCTACTTCAAAAGCAAGACTATGTTATTTATCGGGCTCCATGTGCAGAGATCCACCGTGATCGATCACAGCGATGGGTACAACTGTACCACAAAGCGCTGTGCCTCAAAAGCTGCTTGTCCCAACCCTGCTGTGCCTGACCCAGCGTCAGCCTGACCTCCTGCATGGTGGCCAGGGCTGCTGTCACCCTCGACAGCCTTGTGCTCCAGCCTGGCATTGCTTTGCCTCACTCGTGGTTTGTCTATGAATGCTAATGGGGTGATATACTGATTAACCAGCGCGTCCAGGGCTTGCCTCCCACGCTGCCGAGCTAGGGAAGCCATTGGCAGGTCAGGGTCACCCCAAAATCACCTGCACGCTGCCCAGCGTGGGGCTGCCTGTTGGGAAAGGGAGCGTGTGCTGGTCTGGCAGCAAACCCGGACTCGGAGTTGAATGGAGCAAGACAGATTGCTTGGCAGCTCCAGCGAGCGGCACATGGCCGTGCCCTGCCACGGACGAGGATGCCATCATGTGGCCAAAGCTTTTTATTCACTTCCCACTTGCTTTTCATGTTTTTATATTAAAAGCTTTCTGCCCTCTGCTCCCTTTCTACACCGGGTAGTCCACAGCTCTCCCTGACAGCTCCTTCTGGCAGGTGTGTGTTACACGAGAGTTTTGTCTGAGTAAATCCTGGTCATTCGTCTCAAAACTGGTTTAATTGGATGGAGAATATCAGGAAAAATCACCATGCAACTCCAGCGTGGGTCTCAGGGCTTTACGCCCGGGGGGGGGGCACTGAACAGATCAAACCTGAGCACCGTGAGGGCAGGATCATTCAGATGCGCAGCTTGTTGCAAACCTCATCAGTTTAATTAATTCATGGTTCATTTTACATAATGCAGGCAGATAAGTAACACCATTTATTTGCACTGAAAAACCAGTCTCCTCGAGCCTTATCACTGGAGACATATAATATTATGCATCTAAAGAACATGTTTTACCTATATGCATTAAAATAGGTAACATGGAAAGGATGAATCCTTAAATGCAGCCAGCAACAAATACTTGTGCGAAGGCTCATCAATTTTATCTATATTGTTTATCAAAAACAGTTTCCCGTGTTCTTGCTAAGCTCAAAGGCACTGTGAGCCTCCTCGCGTGCAAGTCCTGAGATGAAGCAACACCAGCTGTTTCTCCCACTTTTTCAGGCCAGTTTTGGGGGAAGCCACAATTCTGTTCTTAATTCGGGCCTCAGTGAAGAGGAGCCCAAGGTTGGGGACCCCATTTCTGAGTACTGCTCCAGACCTGAGTTTTTAGGCACTTTCTGCTGAGGTCTTCAAGTCTTGTCACCAATTCCTCCATTCATCCAGGGAAGAGGACATAGGAGTTTCTCTTTCCTTCTCCTCCTTTTATGGAGGAAAGCTGGCCGGCTGCTCCAAGTTGTCTTCAGAAACCTTTATTAAGAGCATCTGCTAAAGCTGCCATTGCTGGGCTTTTTCTCCAGAGCTCTTCTTCTCCAGAGGAAGGCGGGGAGGAACCATACATTTCCCAGAGGACAGTTTTGTCCCAGACTGTTCCGCTGTGCTGCATGTCCCTCTGCATGCGAGGCTGTTACCCCTCAGCCTCTCCTGCCAGTGTCACCAGAGTCCTCTTGTCCCAGCACAGCTGGTTCTTCTTGGGTTTTGGCATCAGAAGCTCCATGCTTAGAAAATAAAGCATGGAGATATTTAACAGCATAAACAGAAATAATCATGATGTAAAAGATCTTGGAATAATTGAAAGGCAGAGGTAGACCAAAGAGAGACCTGGGTCTGCCCCAGTTGTCTCAGTGGGATTGCAGCAAAGAGCTGGAGGTCTGAAGCTGGCCCGTGTATTTTAGAGAATAGTTTGGGATAAACTCTGCATCCCTTAAAGAGACTTCCTTCAGTGATGGTCTCTCAAGGCTGCAAAATGATGTCTGCAGGATTTGGCAGTTGGCGAGCTGGACTGTCATGTCAGGGAGGTCAGAAGGTCTAACGAGATACCTCTAGCAGGTCCCTGGAGGGCTACACAAGGCGAGTTAGGTAACTTAATAGGCAGCCATCTATATGAAATGCAGACTTGTTTTATTGTTTTCTGAAGAAAATTGCAGCTTAGTCTCTGAATTTAACATACTCCTGTTTCCCAATTTAATTTATACCTTGGGTAACAAGCTGAAGTTGTTGAAGCCCTTTGCAATTTTCATGATAATGTGTTAAATTGTGGCAAACCGGAGAGTTCTGTGATGTAAAACATGAGTATGCATTCGTACAGGTGGAGTCATCCATTTCTTTGATCCCGAAAGCAAGCTAGGATTTGGTGGGAATCCAGACCTCCCTATACAAAAAGCACCTGTGCGTTCACCACACCTCCTCCTTTCCTTGTTCACAACAAAGACGAGCATTCTACACAGTGTTGTACAAAAGACGCTCCCTCAGATGGTGTCGGGTGGGCTGGCTTTGGGTATATCATCTCACTCGTGTGGGTGAGGGAAGTAAGTTGTTCTCTCAGCTCAGTGGGAAAAATGTCATCGGTGAAAAAGCCCAACACCACCATGGGAATTATTAAGGTGCTCTTAGACAACAGAGTGAAAGATTGGATAAGAAAATGGTCTTTGGATTTGATTGAGCTGATGCAGTTTTCAGAGTCCTCCAGAGACTAAGTCCATGGCAGAAGGGAAAACAGATGCTGTAGGTGCAGGACGGGAGTCTTCGGTCAGAGCAGCTGAGCCCTCACCAACACCACACTGCTGATTTGGCTCAGGAAAGTAGGAGACTTCCAGGTCTTCATGGCAACACTTCTGAAATAAGAAAGAAGGAGCTTTATGAAGTACTGCAGAAAACAGCAAAGACTGCCAAGAATTATCTTGAGTATTTAACTGCTAAAAAAGTTTCTTTAATCAGATATTTTTAATGCTGCTCCTTTATGCAACCCTAGGTTTATGAGGGAAAGAGTAAAACTGTAAGTTGATAGTCAAGACACTTTGAAAGAGCTTAATTTCAGGTCTTTGTGGATGGATCAAGGGAGGAAAGGATACTGTGCAGGGATTTTAGTGACAATGATATTTCAAAACTTATAAAATGTTAGAGAATATTCTCCTTTCAAATTTTCTTTTCTGATTCATACTACTCAAAACAGTCACAACGATCAGAACAGATTGCAGTGAAATTCCAGGCGATCTGGAATGAAACCGAAATCCATCGGCACATCTATTGTCTGCTCCAAATCCCACAGATCCAAATTTGAAAAGTGTTTGACTATTCAGATGTAGGTACCCATGTAAGTTACCTGACTTTCAGAGGATCTAGACAATTGCAACTCCATTTGATTCAAAGATTAATTCTCTAATTTTAATAAAGCTAGAGGGTCTTTATGCGCTGACCTGGAAGTTAAGGATTGGTCTCAGTTTGGTCTCTTTTCATTGCTTTGAGGGAAAGTTCATAGCCAAGAAACATGGCTGAACTCATTGGGAATCCTCGCACTGCATTGACCGTGATGCCCCTAAAAAAGACCTGTTGGGGATGGAGAAAGGTTAGAGCATAGGAACATACTGGCTATTTGAAGAAGAAGAAAACATTGAATGAAGTCATGGTGGGATTCTGAAGAACCAAATCTTGGTTTGCTCAGAAAATACGCTCTCACTGCCAGTCTTTGCTGAAGTCTGCACCGGAGAATGGAAACGCAATGGCAAAAGTCACTGGTTTGGTATCATTGTGCTCCATGCTCCCTATGGACCCCGGTCTGTATCTGCCAGCAAGAGCTACAAGAGGTAAAGGGTAAAAAAAATGGCCTCATGCCACTGGTGTAGAGCAGAAAGCAAGAAACCTAAAACGTCTTCCAGTGTTGTCCTACCTAGCTACAGTCTCTCCTTCCCCTTGCGGGGGATAAGCATGCGGGGATCATGCAAACCCCAGGGTACAACCAGAAGGCTGTTGCTTTCGTGTAGCAAATGCTCTGACTCCCAGGGCTGGGTCTCTGGGCACAGAAGACGTTTGGGAAGCAGAGAGGGAGCGGTGTGGCTGCGAGCCAGCCCAGCCGATGCGGGCACTGTGCCACGCGGACTATTTTGCAGGTTTCACCTTTGAGCATAAAAAGAATTTCTCAATCAACAGAAAACTAGATTTACTCCGTACTTTGCTGAGAACTAGCTCTCGCCTCCGGCTTTGGGAAAAATATTCGATAGAAGCTGATATTTTCACATGTGGGTTCCTAAGGTCAAGCTTTGGCGCCCACACGTATCCCAGCGTTTTCTTTCATTAAGGTAATAAATATCCATAGCCAGGCTTCCTCATTCTGCTCAATATATATTTTTTGAAAAGATGCTGGCACTTACAAGAGTGAAGGACCCTGCGGCTTTTAAGTGCTTGAACAGTAAAGTGCTTTCTGGAAAGTGGAGAGGGGCCCTTGTCGCTCCTCGCTCCTGGCATTGGCTTGTCTCCCATTGAAAACCCCCCTCGCTACAAACACTGTTGCCTGGTATGTGCAAGAGTGTGCACAAACTACTGACTCTGGGGTGAGCCTATTTACAAAATGATGGTTGCAGGGAGTGTCACTGCTGGCCTGTTTCTCACAAAATCACTCCGTTAACCACCCAGGCTAATCGCTGTGGTCACTAATCTAAACACCAGAAGTTCAGAATAGACGTGAAAAGTAACATCAGCAAAGCAAGCCCCCTTCCAGGCTTTACAAAGGCAAAGCTCCCACGGCTACTGTAAGAAAGCATGGAAGATCTCAGCTCCAAAACCAACAGCCCATAGATTTCAGTGTCTAACCAGTAGTTCCCCTGAAATACTGAGCTCTGCTAAACACCACCATATCTTGTATCCAGGAAATCCAGTGCATGGTGCTGCCTTGTACGAGACAGAATCAAAATATGTTCACATAGTTTAGGATGGAGTTTGCAACGTGAAATTACAATATTGGGGTATTTAGGATATTACTTGATTTATTGGGGTGTTTTATTTTGTTAGGAAAGATAGAATTTTCTGGGAGGAAATTCAAATTTGTGCAGTATCCATAAAGTAACACGAGAGAGCCAAGTTAAATAATAATGAGGATTTATGAAGAAAAGCACAGAGGCATAAATTTTTCTCATCGGAATGAACACACCTGACTATGGAGAAAGAAGAGGGCTATAGTTACATTTTTTTGTGTACATCAGGCAATTATTTTCTGCACTGCGAATGCTGTTCCTTTGTCCCAGAATGAAAACATCCAGACCTGGGCTTGCCATTTATCAGTTCTTTGTCTCCCAACATATAAAAAGACTTCCCTTATGAGAGAAGGATCCAGTCTTATCATCAACTATTACTCAATCTTACTGCCAGCTTTGGTCCGGGTGCCAGGCATGATAACAGAAAAACTGCAAGCAGCTCGGACCTCAAACAAAAAAACCTAAGTGCCTGAATTAGTTGTTAATATTCAGGCAGGACAAGGAGGGTAGGGGGTGAGGATGAGGATGGAGAGAGAAGGGAAAACACATGGGAATTCCCTTTTCAGCCAACCCTATGTTTTACTGTGAAACCGCATGCCAAACTGAACGCGCAGGGCAGGGAGCCTGCGTAGAGCCTGGGGCACCCTGACCCTCCTCTGACCGTCCGAGCACGGTCTTTAGCATCTCTCCAGGTGCCTGTGCTTTCCATGACCATGACTTCCTTCACTCAATGGCAAAAAACGAACCAGACTGCAGGCTCCTGTGACGGCTGGCATCACATAGTGGCATGTTGGCAAATATTTAAATCACACTGACTTGTGATTTTCCAGGTTATTTTTCTTTTTGTAACTTTTCGCTTTTCCCTCAGAATGTGAAAATTAACACTTTGGAGTTAAGAGCCCACATGATGTTTTGATGACAACTTAAATACAGATTTATTTCAATATCAGAAGACGTTGCTTCTCATAACCATGCATTGGCAATGCAGTAAAGCTGCAAACCTTGGTTCTCTGCCATTCACATTTAACTGAGGCAAAGTTTGCAGGTAGAACAAACATCTTTTATTACACTAATAGACAAAGTCAGAAAAAGGAGATAAGGTTTTTGTGGCCCACAGCCCTTCTTCACGTTTGAAACCAAAGCAATTCTGATTTAAGAATATTTTCAATCATCAACTCTATCTCGGTGCAAAATGAGGGTGGGCAGTGCAAAACGCAGCATCAGTTCCACCAAAGCATTGCCCAGGGCAACCAAACACACCCGGTGTGCCAGCGCGGTCCCACTGGAATCAGTTCCTATTGACTTCGGTGTCAACGGGAAACGTTTGACCTCTGCATTTTGTAGAAGCAATCACAGAGGCAAGAGTTTCTACCTCTGATTGATGATAAGTCAAATCATACTCACAATTAAATACACTGACATGAAGTGTTATTTTAAGTTAATGACACCAGCGGACTGTGACCCGCAGTCATTCATTTTTTCATTGCTGTTAGGTGCATTATTACTCTCACTATTATGATTTAGAAAGAATCTGCACTATAATTACCTACTGTCATTATTATAAGTTAGCAGTAACTGGCTTTAGCTGTCTCACAACCCTGCAGATAGGTTTGTAACAGCCATTGTATTTCCCAGTTGAAAAATTAAATGCCTGATGCCCAGATTTTACTTCAAATATCACTTACTTTTAAGCCCTCGTTCTGGTAGCTCTGCAAGATACAGTCAAGGGTCCCTTTGTATTTGTTTAAATAAACTCCATCTGCCTGAAGTCGACTTTTCACAACATCCATTGGAGTAGCAGTCCCCCAGGAAATGGCTCCTAGAAAAATGCAGAAGTATTTGAACAATTTCTTCTCATATTGCCTTGGCCGCAGGTCAGTGAACTCAGAAATTCACCTCTCATCTATCACATCATATTCATGGGATTTTCGTTTCAGGGCTTTCACCCTGCTCGGGCACAGGAACGGTATTTCTGGGAGCAAAGTTCCCTGTTTCTGGAAGAAGCATTGAGATTTTGGGGGTTACGCTGGTAATCAAATGCAGGCAGCCCAGGAGGTGCTCCCCCAGGTCCAAATACATCTTCTGCCGTGCTTCTGATAGAGCATGGATGTGTCCTGGTTTCGGCTGAGACAGAGTTAACTCTCTTCTTAGTCGCTGGTGCAGTGCTGTGTTTTGGATTTAGTGTGAGAATACTGTTGATAACACGCTGATGTTTTAGTTGTTGCTAAGTAGCGCTTATCTTAAGCCAAGGACTTTTCAGTTTCCCATGCTCTGCCAGCAAGCAGGTGTGCAAGAAGCTGGGAGGGAGCAGAGCCGGGGCAGCTGACCTGAACTAGCCAAAGGGATATTCCATACCATGGAACATCATGCCCAGTATATAAACTGGGCGGAGTTGGCTGAGAGGCGCGGATCACGGCTCTGGCATCGGTCAGCGGGTGGTGAGCAATTGCATTGTGCATCACTGGGGTTTTTTTCCTCCCTCCCCGCCCTTTTTTTGTTATATTCCTTTTCATTACTATTATTATTATATTTCATTATTATTATTGTTAGGATTGTATTTTACTTTAGTTATTAAACTGTTCTTATCTCAACCCACGAGTTCTGCCTTCTTTCCCAATTCTCCTCCCCATCCCACCGGGAGCAGGGAGTGGGAAGTGAGGGAGCGGCTGCGTGCTGCTTGGCTGCTGACTGGGGTTAAACCACGACACGTGGGAAGAGCCTGAGCTGCAGGGAGCTGCCGCTTGGGGCGATTTCAGAAAAACTCCAGTCCTCAGATAATACTGTTGAAAAGCAAAGTTTGAGCTGAGAATACAAATAAGAGGCAGGTCCATCTCTTGCAACCAGGATTAGGCTCCGTGCAGCTGAGATACATTGCCATTCCTATAAAGAAACCGTCTATTTACATTGATTAGCCTGCAGCTGAGTGGGATGTTTTGCCTCTCTGAAAAGGTCAGCGTGCGACCGCAATACATGGCCCAGTTGGACAGATGAGTTTGTTTGGACCTACGTGAGTGTTGGGGCATACTAGAGAAGCTGTCCAGGCGGGCCAGGGCTCTGTTTATTTGCAGGAGAAACGGAGAGGGCATTTTGTAATCATTACCTGAGCTAAGGATCGACTTGCGTTTAGGGGTCTGCAATTTAGAAATGGCCAAGAAACGGGGAGTGGGTGTAGGGGTGACCTTACACATGTAAGCATGGTGGGGGGCACATATGCCAGTCTTACTGGCAGGTGTACACAGGAAAAAAAGAAGATCAATAACAGTCAACTCTGCTTCTGCTGCATATAGGTAGGGTGCACACCCTCCTGGTGGGCAGCCAACAGGTTGAAGTCCTCTTCTGGAGGCATCTTGGCTGCCGTGTATCACTGGCAATGTGATACGCAGGGTGCCGTGAGACATCCAGGGAGATGAAGGTGCTGGCTGTTTTCCTTCTCGCTGACATTGAGCCCGATGAAGGTCTGATAACACAACTTCCATAAAGTTTGGCAAGTCATAAAGCGCAGCCGTGGTGCCAGGGGACCTGGCCCTGGGGGAGGAAGGTGATTCAGTCCCATATCCTCTCCTGATGACCAGGAGGATGCGGTGGCCCCTGAGCCACCCCCGTAATCTGCCCTGGGAACCTTCCTGTCCTTGTTTTGCCAGTGTTGTGGGAAAAAAAGGTGCTTACCTGCTACACCCCCTGCCAGCCAGATGGAGGCGGGATTAGGGGAAATGTTTCCATCAGGGGTAATCCAGCCACAGAAGAATGTGTAAGGGATGAAATAGAGGCAGTACCCAGGAACATCCCTCAGCAGCATTGCTCCCGCGCCTCGGTATATTCCTGCTATCCCCTCTTTCTGTAGGACTGTCCTAAAGCAGTGAATTGGGCCTCGGTACACAGGAGATCCAGGAACTGTGGGCTCTAGTTTAATGTTTGCTGCAAAAAAAGATACAACTGTTATAATAGATATATGGCTACAGAACTCCTCTCGAAAGCCCACCGCCATCGAACAGAAAGCACTGCCATCCATTTTCTTTTGCTGGGATCAATATGTAGTGTGGAAAGAAAAGTTTTAAGAAAGAGGACTTAGGTCCATTTTTAAAAGACGTTTAGATACTTCAGGGCAGATTTTTCTTAGATGCATTGCATGCCTCCCAATAGGTACGTGCCCAGTGAGATTTCCAAATGAGTTTAAGGTTATGTGCCCAATTTTCATGGATTTTAACCACACCTGGTGCCAAGCTGCACCTTTGAAAGCCTTGACATCTTCAGAGTCTGGCCCTTCCCATGTAGACCAAGTTGCTTTTGCAAAGGGCATTAGGTTCCTAAGCTGCAGGGAGGCTTTTAAAAATGGACATCATATTATTTTATCAAAGCAATACAAAAATGTCAATATTTCACAGTTAAACACCACAACTGTAATCACGAGAAAGGTGTTGAACTGCTGAAATCCAAGCTGTTCGGCTCTGAAGCTGCGCCGTCTCTTCCCTCGGCTGTGCATGTGCTCCGGTGGGGTTTGCTCCGCGCTGGCAGCCTGCGATGAAATTCAGCCGCCGTCTCGAGCAGAAGCAGCTCCTTCTGCTTGCAGCTTCTGGAGAGGCTACAGCTGCCCGCTGCCATCCTGCCCGCGTCCCCTGTACCTGGAACCTTGCCCCGAATAAGCCAGCGGTTTTCAAATGTACATGTGAAATTTTTGCTTTTGAACAGAGGAGGGTGGAATAGCAGAGAGAAGTTTATGGGCAAATATATGTGGGACTGAGAGTGTGCAACAGGAGATGGGGAGCTGGCATTACCACTGGCAGCCGTGGTGCTGCTGGCAGGATCTCCAGGGGACCCGACAGCCCGGGGACTCGCTGTTCCTGCCCCGTGGCCGTGTGGGGAAGGCGGCTCCCGTGGCTCCCACGGCTCCTGGTCCTGAGCAGACCTGCCCCTGTGTTCGTTATAGGTCCCAATCAGCTGGAAATGCCAGCAGAGATCTGATCAACGTCGTTGATAAAAACCCTCCCCTTGAGCTGAGCAGGATGGGGTCCATCCTGAGGCAGAAGGAAGCATTTTTAGTTCAACTGTGGTGGCACAAGGCAGCAAAGAGCTGGGCCTTGAAGCAAAGTTGTCCTAAAGCTCTTGGTAAACACCGAGGACTGGCAGAGAAAGGAAAAAGAAACTCTTGCTTCCTACCTTTGATGTACGGCTGCGTTTGCATCTGTAGCCTTATTTTTACCAGGTCCACAGGAGAGCCGATGCTCACAGAGACAAACCCTGCCACCATGCTGGCCAGAGCCACGTCGGCGAGCGCCGGCGTG
The DNA here is from genome assembly GCF_018139145.2 of Gymnogyps californianus. Classification (NCBI taxonomy): domain Eukaryota; kingdom Metazoa; phylum Chordata; class Aves; order Accipitriformes; family Cathartidae; genus Gymnogyps; species Gymnogyps californianus. Next base: position 17,768,088 of record NC_059484.1, read on the forward strand.
CGAGATGGGTCGCCGTGGCGGAGCTGGCTGAGGAGCCGTTGCGTGTTGCTGAAGACGCCGAACACCACGGAGCTGTAGACGGCGATGCTGGCCAGCGGGAAGGACATGCCTTTGAAGAAGCCGGCCACCTACCCGGGCAAGGGAGCAGGAGTTAAGAGAGCGAACGGGACCGAGCAGCGTAAACCCCAACTTGTCTATCAGGCCAGAAATGCAAATCCAAGTACCAGATGTCTCCTGGAACCAACCGTTCGCACATGCTGAGCAAATGAAAATTAATTCATACTGCTGAAGACTTTTAAAGATTGTGCAGAATACAGGATATGCTGAAAGCACAGGAACCCACGTAAAAGTCCCTCTTACGGCCAGCTTCTGTTCTGGCATCACCAAAGGCAGCAAAATACCTCCGGTAGAGCTTTGCCAGGAGGTACAGACAAAAGAACCACTGTGGATGTAACACCCTGACCCGTGCAGAGACATGGGCAGTGTCATTTATCACTCCATGCCAGGGATCTGTTTTTTCCCTATAGGAGTAACCAAGAGAGTTACCTTAGAGTTATGCAGGAGAAGGCTGTAGGGATTTGCACGCTCAATTGCACCAACTTTATTGGTCTTCATATAACTGCTGGTGTCAACAGTGATTTTGTACAATTGCTTTATGTATTTATCTATCTATTTGCATTTTCTACCAGCACATTTTAAGTAAGATAAAGTACTTACAGACTCATTTCTGTACACAGTGAGAACACAGTTGAGTGTATTTCCATACCCTTGTCCAGCTTGCAAACGAGTCTGCAAAATACATTCATGAAATGCAATTAAAATCCCATGCTTCCAGCCCAGTGAAAGCTCATGCTATGTAAACAATGAGTACTTTGCTTTGAGAGCAAATCCTTCCTTAGTTGTAAAGAAAATAGAGCAATAAAATAAGATATATATGCATCCATCCCCCTTGAACTTTGCCAGAAGCAGGGCTAAACAGGACCTCAGAGGTCTGAAGCTTTCTGCAACATCTGGAATCGATGACTGTCAAATTGCTCTCGAGTCCAGACCAGCTACCCTGGCCCGGCACAGCGTCACAGCAGACTGCTGGTGTGCAGTGTTGTCATTGGGAAGTTCATGATTTATGTGGAAATTGGAGAGTGATGTGGTCTCCTCCGTCTGGGGACTCTCAGGGGAGGTTGGGATGCGTTGCTGAAGGATGGAGAGGAGAGTTCCCCTGGGAGGCTTCCGGGGCCCTTCTGATCCAAGGTGGATTTTAAGACATAGAAATACTAAATGGAGCCAAAATAATTCAGCTCCATCTCAGAAATTCTCCACGCTTCACTCAGAAATACATTTTTACATCATTTCCAACAAAGACGTTTTGTTTCTGGAAAGCAATGGTTATACGCCTTCCAAAAAATGCCTACAACAGCTGTAAGAAATGGCGTGTAAGTCACGACAAAGTCTGTATGATTCAACATACTTTCCCCTTCTTACATATATATATATACACATACCCACACAAATATTTAGATCATCTTTCATTCAAGCTGCTCACAAGTTTGCACTAAAAACATCCTAACAAGGGATGCATTTTTGGGGCTGAGAGTTGCGCGAGGAAATGGAAACGCTGTTCGCTTTGCAGGACCTGGGACTTCAGCAACTCATCTTGGCTGAGGCCAGAGCTCATTTTTTATAGGAAGACACTCACACGTGCTCTATTGGGAATTTTTTTAGGGAATGGGGACAGCATTTCTGGTCATATCCATCAGCATTGCTGCTAGCAGGAAAGACAAAACGAAACCTGGAGGGACAGTGCCAACCTGTGCTGGAGGGACAGTGCCCAGTCCCCTCCGGTGACTCAGCCCCGACTTACACCAGGGTGAAGCAGGAATTTATTTGGGAATTTAAAGCCCAAAGGAGTTTGTGTCCTCCAGAGTTCGTGCCTGGGGAGAGCTTTTGGGCAGCAAATAGCAGGTTGAATGACACAATCATTTGGCCCAGAGCCCTGCAAGAGGCTGGCTGGTGCGGTGCCGTGGTGGGACCCTGGCCGGGGAGCAGGAGGGACTGAAGCCCGGGCTCACCCCTCGCCCCGGAGCTGCTCTGTGCAGCCATCTGCACGCACTGAGCACTGCCGCTCTGGTCCACGCCTGGCCAGAGGCCATGGAGAAGGCGACAGCAAAAGCAGAATATTTACTGAGCCCTTATAAACAAGCTGGTACGTGGAGATGCTGGCCGCGGCTCATGCAGCACACATTGTGCAACGCAGGCAGGCCCGGGCCGTGGGTGCAGACCAGTGCACACCATGACTCACGCCGGGGGTAATGCGGCCAGCGGGGACCGGCGGGGAGGCTGGCTGCACCCCGAGCAGCCCAGGACAGGGCGACCGCGGTGCACAGCCCTGCATTCCCTCCTGGCTTCATTTGCACACTTAGCCCAGACATTTCCATTTTGCCTCCATGGGCTTGTTTTTTTTTCTTTTACACAGTAACCAGGTATTTAGAGGTTCAAGTTAATAAATTTTTTGAGTAACTGAGGCAACTGAGTGTCCTCACAAACTGCTCCTCGCACACCTGCCCCTTAGCTAAGATGTTAACAGCCGGCACTGAAATCCTTGCTGGCATCTCTGTCAAAGTCAGCTGATACCAGTATGTTATTCCTCAGGAAAATTCTCCTTTTTGTTACGTTTTGATTGGATAGGGCTCTTGGGTGACACTCACAAACTGAAGAAAGTTCTGGGGAAATTGAATGCAATGTGGAGGATGAGAAGTCAGTAAAACTATTTAGAGTTTTGCAAGGCCGTGGCAAAAACAGCTGCTTGGGTTTGATGGAAGCTGCGACGCTGGGAAGGAGCCAGCTGAAGGAAGAGGCCTGCTTGATGGGAACCGTGGTGTGGATATCACATACCCCATCCAACCTTTCATTCAGTCCTGTCACCTCCTCCAGGTGGGGAAGGACTCCCCGTCCCCCGGAGGCTGCGAATGCCGCTGAGCTGCCCCTTTGCTGGCTTAGTGCTGTGTAAAAACTCTCCTTTCCGCTTCCCTTCCCCTAAATTTGGAAAGATAACAAGTCTGCCTACTTGGTATTCCCAGGCAATGTCCAAAGCCAAGGGCAACAGAGGGGTCAGCCTGACAGTTGTCTTTATAAGCACTGAAGGATGGGCTGGCTCTTTCTTGGCATCCAGAAACTCGATGCTTCCCAGCAGGATCCTCTCTTAGTTGTTGCCAAACTCCCCCAAACCTGGCAATGATGCCCTGATGGCCAGCCTGAGATGGGGATTGCCTTGGCAACCCTGGGCAGAGCCTGCCTGCGCTGCCCGTGCCCTGGCCCTGCCCATCGCTGGGATGGTGTGGGCAGCCTTGCAGCTCCTCCTGCGTGGGGTCTGCACCCATCTTTGTGCGGCGATGCTCCTGCGGCTGATATCACCTTAGCAGCTCAGAAAGGATAGGGCTGGCAGGCCATCTCCTGATCCCAGGAGAGCTGGCTGCATGCAGGGGGATGGCTGTGATGGCTGGGGAAAGGATGTGGTGTGGGCCGCGCTGGACCCTGCCTCCTCCCCATCGCCCTCCGAGGGTCTCTAAGGAGCAAACAGGACCGCTGGCTCTTGGGTTTGCCACATCTGACAGCCCTGCCTGGTGCCAGCAACAAGGCTTGAACCCGATCAGTGCACATGGGCAGAGCAGTTGAAGCAATGAAAGCTGGCCAGAGATGCCTATCACACTGTACAAAACCAGAAAGAAACAGGATCTTCCTCTATATCTCTGCATCAATAGGGATGGTCAACTTGGTTGGGTCAGGCTGTGCATGGGCTTGTCTGCATCATGCTAGCAAATATCTTCTTATGTCTCTAAATCCTTCCCTCTGAGGAATAATTGTCTTGCAGGAATAGTAAATACTGCATCTCATAGCCCTGGGATAAAATTTCAGCACTCTGCCCTTCCAGCATTGCCAACACTAGGAAAACACATAAAAATGTGCCTGCAGCAAAACAAATATAGCTCCCCCGTTGCCCTTTGAATACTTGTCTGTGGCAAAGTTCAATAAAACATTGGCAGAACTGTTCGGTAAACCACACATTAAGTAAGGCCAGGTTTAATTTTCAGCATTTATCCTCACCAGAGGAATTGGCACGTATCAGCCAGTTCTTTTAGTTTCTCATTCAAAATGAGCACTGGAGAGGAAGAAAGTCTATGAAAACATTTCTACCCTGGCTAAATTCCCCCTCTGGGTGATGGGGGAAGTGAAGGTCTTTTGAAGCATCATCTAGAGAGAGGCCACCTCCCCGTCGGTGGGGTTTTGGGTGGTGAGAACGTGAGAGCACGGTTCAAAGTGTTTTACCTTGATCGTGTCCAGGGGGTGGCCCACAACCACGCTGGCGGCTCCTGGGGATTGAAAGCAAAGTATTACACAAAACATTGAAGAAGCGTTTGTGACGGGACAGGAAACGATGGGTTTATAGGGGAGGAGGAGAGATTTCCAGAGGAACAGTTGTGCTGGGCCAAGCCAGAGCAATGCCCAGCGCAGCACGCTTTTCTCTGACAACAGGTAGAAGCTGGGCAGAAACACTTGCACATCTTTCCTTGAATACTCTCCTGGACTCCATCAACTTTACATCTCAAAGGTATCTGAGCAAGAGGAGGAGGTGTTGTATTTGTACGTTCTGTCCATGAACAACCCCTCTTCCACTCTTGTAAGCTCATGCAAATTTTTAGCCTCAAAATGGTGAGATTCAGGTTAGACACAAGGAAATGCTTTCTCCTGGTTCAGATAGCGATGCCCTAGAGCTGACTGCTGATGGGAACTGTGAACCTCCATTCTTTGCCGTTTTAAGAGAAGTTTATAGAGATACCTGTCAGGGATGATTCAGATAAAGAGGATCCTGCTCTGTATCAATCTCCACAGTCCCATCCAGCCTCATTCCCCATGGTTGTCTGGGAGAAACTGGCCCATTCCCCCTTACCATCCTGCCCACCTACCCACGCCGCTCACTGCCAGGAGCCCCTGTGGCAGGGCAGAGCACGGCTTGGTTTCCACCTTCTCCAGGAAGACGGAGCAACCCACGTGCCGTGGCCAGGATACGGTTTTGTGTGCTTGTTGCAAACAACGCCGACAGTTTTTAGGGTGTTTGTGGAGATGGTGGGTAATTTGTGCTGCTTCCCCATCTGCAAGCCTCCGTGCAAACTGGTGTCCCCAAGTGCTTTAGAGACTACATGAAATTTCTCACTTGTAGTGGGTTAAGACTGAAAAGAGCATCATGTCCTTGGTCAACACATTATGACTTTACTCAAAAATGTATTATAAAACGTCCCCTCTCCTCCTGGACCTTAACCTGAGACCACCTGTGGTCTAGTGCTATGCATGAAAACGGGCCGCTGCCACCGTCACTGAGCGCTGGTGGCTGTTCACCCCCCTGGATACCCTGTCCCACTCCCGGGGGTGTGCGGCAATAGCACAGGGTCAGTGGGGCAGAGGGAGCGCTTGCGTGCTGCACAGCCTCCGCAGGCTGCAAAGATCCAAAAATCGGCTGCTCGCGTAACCTTTTGGCAGAGGTTCTGGGGTTTTTACAGTCAACTAACCTATTAACCTCATCTGGCCGGCCAGGATCCATGAGCCATCTCACATCCCCTTCCTGAGCCTGGCGTGAGCCGTAGCCTGGGCAGAGCTCTGGTCTGCGGCGGTCGGTGCTGCAATTGCCCCTCTGCCCTGCCGCTCCTGCAGCCCATCCCGCGAGCGGGGCAGCTTAGCTGTGCCACCCTATCAACTGTTAATCCCAGTGGGAACTGTCAGTTCTGTAAGACATACTACATTACTGGCGCCTCTACAGTTCCTCGCATTTCCTTCTCTATCTGGTATCTATTTTCCCGGTGTCTGCAATCAGCATTTTCAGCGGACCGGATCAATACCCCTCTCTGCCAGCATCCCCGGCCTGGCCGTCAGCCTGTTTGCCGTGTCGGGATCGCGGGGTCAAAGCCAGGCCGTGCCTCTCCCGGGGGTGTGTGCGGCTGGGGGACCCCGGGTTGGCTGCTGCGAGCCCCGGCTGCTCCCCTCCGAGCCCGGCGGTGCTTCCAGCCATGAGAGCAAGGAAGGCAGAGCCGGCGGGGGCTGGGGGCGTGCGGGGTGGCTCTGGCAGACGCCCCCCCCCCCACCTCCCTGGGCGCACAGCACCATCACACCTACCGATACTTAAATTTTAAGTATCCCGCCCGTGGAAATTGGATGAAACCGCACTTCTGAGCCAAAGCAAAGCAAAGCAAAGCAAACCGCGCATCCGCTGGTACGAGCACGCCGGTGGGAGGCACAGAACGTAGGTGACACGGAGGATTCTATTCCCACGCACGTTCCTGTCCCCCCCGCCTCGCTGCCCTCCCCTCCCGAGCCCCCGGCACCACTTACCGCCCACCCAGCCCGCCGCGAAGTCCTGCAACTGGAGGCTGCCCATGCTGCGCCGCCGAGCCCGGCCCGCCGGCGGGGCAGGGGGTCCCCGCGGGGCAGGGGGTCCCCGCCGGGCAGGGGGTCCCCACTGAGCAGGGGGTCTTCGCCGGGCAGGGGGTCCCCGCCGGGCAGGGGGTCTCTCCAGGCAGGGGGTTCCACCGGGCAGGGGGTCCCCGGCGGGCAGGGGGTCTCTCCAGGCAGGGGGTCCCCACCGGGCCGTGCTCCCCGCGGCAGCCCTGCCGCCCAGTGTCTCCCAGCCGGAGTGACATCACGCACTGGGGCTTAAAGGCGCCGCACAGGGGCGGGCGGCGGGGAGACACCCGCCCGGGCTGGGGTGGGGAGGGTCTCGGTCAGGCGTGGGAGGTGACGGTGGGGGCAGCGCGGGTGTTTCTCGTGGGACTGCTGCTGCCGGCTGTCAGGTACCCGGGGTCAGACCAGGCTCCTCTTTACGCTGGGGCTGGTCGCACCGAGGAGTGGGAAAAGCAGCGTCGCCCCTTCGGCCAGGTGACAGGGACGGGGGGGGGTCTGTATGAAGGGGAAAACCAGGGATTTGGGGGGAAGTGTGCTATAAACTCGTAAATTAAAGATGTAAGTCCAGAGATAAAGAGGATAACTCACACAGCCTTACTCAACTGAAAAACATCTCCGTTCGCTTCGTTGAAATCACACTGCCTCATCTTTTCAGGAGATGATACCCCCAATTTCTGTATTATCTTTTCAGGAGGTATCCCCAATTTCTGTATTTTGGCAAGCAATGAGCAATTGCTGTCTACCCCCTTCCTTCTCCATAGCATTCACGATCTTCTTATACCTCTATTACCTGCTTCTCCCTCAGTCCTCTTTCCCAGAGTCAAGAGCCCAGCTCTGTTTAGTTCCCCTTTCATGCAAGATGCTCCTTTTCACTTTCCTCAGTCTTTTTTTTTTTAAGTCTTTGAACTGAGCAGCCAGAACCACAAGTGATAGGAACGAACCAGGCACTCAGCAGCATAAAGATATTTTTCTGTTTTGATCTCAAACCCTTTTCTGGCAATTCCTAACATGCCTTTCTGATTGACGCTGAAGACTGGACTCTTTCTCGCATGGTAAATACCTGATTTTGAGCCCAGCCTGGCTGTTGTGCCTCCTGTGTGGCACTTTCAGTTAGTAAATCTAATGTCTTACGCCTGAATAGCACCCAGCCACTCAATAGCAGACATCCTTCTGGTCCTTAACCAGGTCACCGATATCCTTGTGCTCACCGACTCCATCACAAAAGTCCTCTTGGACTTCAGGGGCATGACTTTTCTCCGCAAAATATGCGTTGGCCCTTCGCCACCGTAGGTATGTATCTGTCTCATCTGGCTGTGATTTACTACAGCCCAAAGCAAATTTTGTTCTACAGAGGTCAGATTTCTGCAGACAGCAGTTCCTTGGATCAGTTTTGGAGGCTTTCTAAAAAGATTGGTATCAGGTTTGCTGCATTGCCTTCCTGGAATACCAGGTTGGGTTTTGTTGAAATGTATTTTGTCTACATATTCTGGTAACTACAGAAAATGTTGATAGTTCATAAACAAGAAATCTTGAATGCCAAAGTACTGGCTGAAAATATAAATATTTAAAATTTTTGCTTAAATAATTAGTATTTTAATTTCCATTGATAAATGAATATTTTCCACAAAAAGACCTTAAAACAATGTCCCCTTATGTGCATGCACATATACACAAGAAACCTTATCACCGAGTTGGCTGAAGGGAGCTTTTGTCTAGAAATTGCTTATAGAAATTTGATATTAGGTGCATGGTTATCAGCTCAGATAATCTACACCTGAAACTTTAGATTTTTCAATGTATATAACAATGCATGTTCTCCATGAGGAGGGTTTTCCTCAAGCACCAGGTCTTTAATGGTGCAGAGCAGGTTTCAGAGGGGCTGTGGTCCTGGATAAATATTGGAGACAATATGTGTGCACAAGCACTGTGGAAACTTGTCAGTTATTTGTTCTCTGAAAGAAATTTGCTTTCTTTTTTTTAAAAGAAATGTGATTCCATATATACAGTAATACAGAAAGAGGATATTGTCCTCATTTTTCACGCATATTTTCTTGCAAAGCCGAAGAAAAGCTGGCTGAATGAGGTAATTATTCAGATAGCAGCATTAATCATTAATCATATGACTTCTCTTTAACCGTGAGTAACACATTTCCACACCAAATTCAGAACATCTGCTAACTCAGGGAGAATACTGGAAATGGTCTTTGTGCGATGTTGAACCAAGGGTTGAACCCAAATGTTATAGAGACTTCATTGTAAAGAACTCCTAGCCTAGAAGAGGAAGGCAGAGAAGCTAGGATGGACACAGCAGGTGAACTGAGATGCCCTTGCAGCTGTACCTGTGGGCACACTCACGCCAGCAGCACGCAGGGGTGCAGGACACTTACGGCTCTTGCCGTCGGCTGCTGTTAGCAATACCCACAAACCTACAAATCAGCCCCGGAGCAGGCAGAGACCCGTGCACAAGCTCGCAGTGGTTAATATTAATCTGGCCCCTCGGTGCCCTGCTCCTCTGTGGTTTGCGAGGGTGTGTTTGCTCCTAAAGTGAAGTGGCTGCAACTCAAGAAAAGTTTATATCATAACTGTCACCTACGGATTGTGAGCAGATGAGCCGTTTCCACGCAGAATGCAGCATCTCTCAGCTGTTATGCACAAGTAAACCTGTGCTGCTGCTGGTCTGTCTGCAGGCGTTTTGCCAAAATGCTGTTACACTGGAGTGAAACGGGACCCATTAAAGCAAAGCAGAACTCCCCTGCTTTGGGCAGTGGCACTAGCAGGGGCATCTTTGCACTCAAAAATACTTCCCAGCATGCTGCCAAGTCCTGCCCATGGGCTGAGAAGCTCATTGCTCTTATCATTCAGACGACAGTGTCAGATACACTGCTGTTCGTTGAGACTTGTGCGTACACCTCCATCTCCCAGCTGACGGAGGCTCTCCTTTTACTGATAACAGGCAGCAGTGCCGTATGGAGAACTGGGAAGGGATCCATCCTTTCTGCTGCTCTGAATCCCAGCCTGGGCTTGTAGCCACTCGCAAGTGCTGGTCAGAGGGAGATGAGTGTGGTTTCGATTAGGGATGAGGATCCTCTTCCTCCTGCCAAGAGGGGAAACAGGGAGATTGTGTCATCCTGAACACTCTTGATTCTGCCTCCTCCTCAACCACAAACCCATTGTTTTTCACCGTACCACACTCTTTTGACCAGCTTTTACATTCTTTCCACAACAGGTTTATAATGCTACTGATAAAAGGGAAGAAATTTCCCACCATCTTACCAGGAGCCGTATATTTTCTCTGGGCGAGCACTGCAGTGCAGGGACTGGGGCAGACTCAGTAACTCGTGGTAGATTCACACTTAACCGTTCTAGGAATTAAAGAAATGACTTAGCAGGGACAGAGTATGTTAGAGATGAGAAGGGATTATAAATTTCTTGTCCAGCTGTAAGCGATTTCTGGGCTAGGATGCATTTCGTCGGAAATACAGCTGATCCAGGAATAAATTCCCTTTAAATATTAACCTATTAATAGCATATAATGGCTTAAGCTGCTGGGCAAGATACAAGTAAAACAACATTAAACCTCGCTGCTGCGGCCAGAGTCACTGGTCATCAGGGTCTAATGCTTGGTGTCTCTATGAAGGGCTGAGTCCCATGAGCAGAGGCCAGTAAATTAAAAAGCAATGTACACAAACACCCTGAAGCAATGTGCGAGCAGTGATAAGAGGACAACTTCACTGGCTACAGCAATCAGACAGATCCAGGCAGCGGGAAGACATGTCAAGGGCCACATAGCAGAAATAGTTATCCCCTCCAGGAGCTACCAAACAAGCTCGTTTCTGTGGGCAGCAAAACATGAGTGCTTTCTCTGCAGGCATGTGCATGGAAGATGGATCAGGAACTACGAAGACACCAGAAACAGGCATGGAGGGCCCCACTATGAACGGCTGCAAAGCTCTTCTCTGCCCTTCCTTGCCCAGGACCTGGGTAGGTTTTACTGGAGGAATACTGTCCCAGGAAGAATTAGGCAGTGAGGGGAATCCTCTGGTCTTTGCATCACCCATTTGCTTATGCTTTTGCATAGGGAACACCTCTGACAAATGCCTGAAGTAGCTGATGTCCCATGAGAAGATATGTCTCCAGACCTACAGACAAGACTCAGCCGATGCAATTGCATAATGCTGGAGCAGATCTCCTGGGACAGGCTGCCCTCAGCCCAGAGGGACCAGGAGATTTCCCAGTTGCATCCAACATATCCCCCCAGATCACAGCCTGGCTGAGCACCAGCCAGCAGTCAGGGCAAACGTTCCACGAGCAGCTCCCTAGCACCATCCAACATCTTCACTCGAGGGCCATGAACAGCCCTCTCCAGCGCACCAAGGTCTTTCTCTGCTACGATTTCTGGAGAGCAGGAGAAGCAGCAGCATCTGGAGCCTGGCGAGCTGCAGCCACACTCCCACCCAGGCAAGGCTGACCCTCCCACAAGCTGAGGAGGTTTTGGCTGAGATGAGCCGGCTTGGTAGGGACACGCTTGAAGCTGAGAGCAGAGCAATGCTGCAACAGGCGGCTACAGTATGGAAGAAAAGGCATTTTTCTCCGTCCTGTCTGGAGGGGACAGCCAGCTGTGACTCATGCTCCCTGCTCCCATCCCCCGGGTTCATTTTCGACACAGCAGCTATTGATAAGACCTTGAAAGAGCAGGAAGTTTCCCTGGCAGAGGCGGCTGGGCAGGCAACGTGTGGTTATACTGCTAATGAGCCTAAGTGGAGCACTTTGCTCAAAGGCATGAACAAGTTTCCAAGCTTTGACTGTATCATCAACAGCCGCCTGCTCGCGGTGCTCAACTCAGCCCCACCACACTTCATGGTCAAAGGGACACTTTCACCAGCACCACTATTATATTAGTTTTATTATAGGAAGAGAAGAGAGAGAGCTGCCAAAGAGGAGATCAAGAGACGGGTTGATGTTCAACCAGAGCAGAATTTAACAGCGCAGGCTGCGCTGCATGCAATAGCAACGTCATGGGAAAAATACTTTCCCAGATCTCTCTAGGAAATGTTGACTCCCATGACGTGCTCTCCTACACGTCAGACCCTCCACACTCTCACAGAGGGAACTGGAGCTTGTAGAAAGAGTGGTTGAGCAGGGAGGAGGGTTTCTCCAACGTTAGAGACAGGAATGTCTCTGGAGGCTACAAGCAAGTTGCAAGCTCAGGGAGCTTCACGATCCATCAGCCAAGCATCTGCAACAGCCACCCCAAATCACGCACTTGCACTGCAAATAGCTGCAGGAGAGATCGTGCATTTGCTGCCATCCAGCCTGCCTGTGGTTGAGAGGCAAAGCCTTGCCCAGGCTGCCCAAACTCTCTTTCTAAACTCCAAAATACTTCAAATATGACCATCACATGTTATCCCCCTGACAGTGACCTCCTGATGGACAAAAGTCCTTGTAAAATGCCCTTGGAAGTTCACCAGGAGCTCTGTGTTTTCATTTCTTGGACAATGGTGAATGTTTCAAGCAGAAAACCAAGTAATTTTGCTCAAACACATGAATGAGAAAATCTGAGCCTCAGCCAGTTTTTATTGGAAAACAACAGCAGAAACATGGAAAAAGCTTTCAAAGAAGTGTTCAGCCCTAAGAGGAGTTTTTCAGCTGCGATGGTTGTCCTACGCTCTCTGACAGTGGAGAGGAGCTGAGAGGACCAGAGCCAAAGCAGGGCCTGTGCGGGTGGGCAGGAGCAGAAGCAAAGAGGAGCAGAAGAGGAGATGGAGGCAGGAGGCAGGCACAGATCTGCAGGGCTGAGAGATGAGAAGGTCCTGGAGAAAGGGATGGTGGTGGAGAGGAACCTTCTCAACATTTGGGACAGGATTTGTCCCTTTGAACTTTACGTTTCCCTTCTGCAGTTGTCTGCCTGAGCTGGTCATCTCAGCAGCCTTAGGCATCTAAGATGAACTGTGGCTTGTGATCCAGTGGGAACCTAAGCTCAGATGTACACATTGCCACTACAGAAATCCACATTTAGGTAAAATAATTCCCACTCTTGGCTTTCAGGTCTTGTGTCAAGTCAGACACCAGACAGAGACTCACCAGGTGAGATGAGCTCTGTTTGAGCTCTGGCTTCACGTGATCAAACCCCTCCTGCTTATATGCATATGCTAAATACCACATCTGTGATAGCACCACATGAATGCACAGTTCCTCGCACAAACCCCACTGGCAATTGCAAATTAGAATAAACCATTCTTTTCAGCTTGTGGAAGCTGGATATCTAACTCTCTAGAAAAATAAATGGCAATTTGGAGCTTGGCTTTTGTAAATTGCCTTGAAAATCTCAGTAATTGTGAGTAATTATACTATTTAGTCCTAAAATTTAGTTTAAATCAGTTTTTGTGTGTGCGTGTATGATTGTCTTCAGCTAAATGGTTTCCTCCGTGTTTACCCATCCAAACATCCTTCCACCCTTTTTTCTATTATTCTCTTGCAGGAAGGGGATTTTGTTAGGTTGCCAAGCCCAGCTGGGCTGGGGTAGAAGCTCATCGTCGGGGAAAGAGGAGCAGGCTAATTTTACAAGGTGAACACTCCTATTTGCATGGAAACATCTCTGCAATCAATAACATCAGGAAGAAGAATGGCAAGCAAGACAGTTAAACTGAGATCTTCGAAGCTGCAAACACTAATCAGAGTGCTTGAAACCTGCAGGAAAATTTACAGGAGAGAAGCAAACACCACTTCTTTGTGGGCAACGATTTGATTAAACAAGCACAGTGAGACAGTTTCTCATTTGTGTTAATGGAGAAGCATCCTTTGTTCGTGTTCAGTTCCACTGATTCCCTGCTCACAATGTCCTATTTAAGCTCCATTAATTCACTGTGGAGCCTATAGGAAGAATTTGTGTTCATCCTTGCTGGAAGGACTCGCAGCATCACTGGTAGTGAAAGGAAAAATCAAGACAGCAGCTGAGAAGGGCTCGGATATGAAAAATCAGCAGAGTGAAAACTGGAAAATGAGGAGTGGAGCCTTGGGTCTGCTGAAGAAATCCTGGTGGTTGTGTCTGAGCCAGAAGTTCACCCTTTGCGAACCTCTTCATGACAATTATCTGACCTTATAAATCAGGACTCCTAGAAGATCCTTCTGGAGGCTCCTCAAAGGCCAGTAAGGCAGGGAAGAATGCTTCACCTTTAGCTGGGGCTGGGTTTGGCTCCACGAGCCATTAAAGATGAGAAATGCCTCAAACACTAATGCCTGCACGTGACCCCTTTGGCTCGGACACGTGTGGGACCTGCCCTGGTGCTCAGTGAGAGGCTGTGTGATTAAGCAAGAGCTGCCCATCTCTGGCTGCCTGGATAAACAAGGAAAGCAAATACACCGGAGCAAAGAGCCAGGCCTTCTGCTGAGCTTTAACAGAGTGAAGCTGTAACAAGTATTGCAAAGAAAAATATAAAGTCAAGGTAATGCTGGCAAATCCAATTGCTCATCACACATGGTCACGTTCCCATCCAGGCAGTTGGGTCTCAGCAGCCTGGGTGCCATGAAGGGTCACCTCCCTGCACGACAGCATCTCGCGCTGGTTTTTGGCGCTGCCATGGGACGCGGGGCTGTCTCAGCGCTCGTCTCCCCATGCTGGGCTCCACATATGTAAGGCTGATGGGCATTACAGCAGGGGCTGGGTCTTTGCGTGGATGCTTTTCCCTCTAGAAGAACATGGTTCAGAGCCCGGATGTGGTCCAAGGGGTGCTTTTGCGGCATCTATCCAAAGCTCAAGGAAATGCTTATTCTTCAAAATGTATTATTTTTGTAAATGGCTCATTACTGTGCATCCTTGCTGTCATTCCAGAGTCCCCACTACCAAAAGGAAGTTATGTGCAAAAACTTCAGGTCCAGCCTGGACCAGCGTTTCCCCAGCGCATATTTATCGCTGTTGCAATGCTGACTAATTACCTAATTGCGTGGATCAACACCTTGCCTCCAAAACCTGTGGAAGCGACAGAAACAATTTGCTGCAATGTATTTCCCCCAACAGCAAGAGCCACATTTCAGTACCTGGAGGAAGCCAGACCCCCAAGGAGGGATTTCCACCTGAAACAGCAGCTGATGATTTGATAATATTTGGGCAGACAGTGCCACCAAAAGGAAATGTGATAAACTACCCAGCCTAAAAATGCCTTTTGCCGGTGCTTTTCAAGCAGTTGCCATGACTACCCTCCATCCACAGACCTATGTTTTGTTCCCCCATCAGCTCCTCAGACCGTGCTTTGGTGCATCTGTCTCTATCAGGAACACACACAGCCCTCCTAACGTACCAGCATTGAGAAATCAATGTTTTTAGTTGTTCAGCTACGAGAGAGTCTCTTTTTAGCCTAGCAGCTAAAAATTTTTCCAGCCCTATACAGCACAATCTTATAAAATTGCTTGAATACTAAATTGCAACACATGGAGAAATCTTATTCTTTGCGAGTTTTTAGATAACATATTCCCCTATATCTTGCAAAACAACACTTTATTTGCTTGTGATTAACTGGAATACTTTTCTCATGTTGTTTCCAAGCAGGCACTGCCAACAAGAAATTAAATGTATTAGAGTTTGCCTGGATCTTTAAAGTACCCATTGATGTAGCTGACTTCGCTCTGGGATGCAGCTCAGCAGCTGAGCCTGGTCCTGGTCCATGGCCTGACTCTGGCCACAGCCTCTGCAGCGTCGTGGTCTCATCATGGATGAGATCCAGCTGAAGCCTGGATCTGCCGGACAGGGACGAGGGACTTCACATCTGATGTGCTTTACATCAAGCTGATATCACAACGGCAAGTTTCTCTTAAATTAACGAGAAGCCAAAATAACGGTTTCCATTTATAGGGGACGACGGACTAAAATGCTTCTCCGAGGCTGGTTTTTCCCGGCTTTCGCTGCCGGGGTGGCTGCAGAGGGTGCTGTTAACCTGCGTACACCAGCACCGAAACGGGGACTCCACCGAGCGGGACAGACCCTGCGGGCTGCTGCAGGCGGTGTGTGCATTCAGGGGGGATAGTAAAGAATTTTACTGTTAGGATGTCAATTGAGGCTCTGCACAGACCTGTCTGCTACAACCCCAACTGAAGACTTTAATTGAATGTGACAGAGAAAGGCCGGGTCCTGTTGGCACATCCCATCCAGCTGCCTTGAGTTTGTACCTTGGAAAAAACATTGTCCTCTGTTTTGATGTTTAGGTGCAGCAGGATCTTGCAGCTCCCTGCCAGGTCTCGGCATGCCCTGGGTGTCCCCCGAGCGAGCAGCGGTGTGTTTGAGGGGGACAAAGCCGGTGAAGGGGGTTCAGTGAGACCAGGCTGATTGCTTGGAGCAAAGCAGAAAGGAGCAATGAGCTTTGCACAGGTCGTATTTTCTTTGCTGGTGGGGGAGGTTGTATATCTGTATTTCTTTTTAACCTGATGATAAGGAAAGCATGGTTTGGCCTCCCCGCACTGCTGAAGTATAAAAATAGTCCTTTATCTCTCCAGGGCCATCCCAAGGATCCTTGTCTCTTCCCAACATTTGAATTTCATTACCAGTGACAACATCAGTTGTTATTTATTTTACCAATCTGCAAATGCCCCATTTGTTCGTGGGGAATGGGCTGGGCACAGTTGGGCTGCGTCAGTCTTGTCCTTGGGGCTGAGAGCCGGAGCTTTCCTACGGCATCATGTCTCAGGAGGCAGTAAAAATTATTTCACTCCTTTGGTATGATTCAAACTTTCATTTTCTGTTTTCAAAGGCATCTTCTTGCCCTAAGTAATGATAAAACCAGGCTGTGCTCCCGCTACCAAACACTGCCTTCTGCCCTTTCCTTTGATTTTTCCCTAATTCGGAGGAGACCACCGCCGGGCTGAGAGCATGCTGCAGGTTTCACTGTGGTGCTTGCAGGGGGCACCAGGACGGGGCAGGGATGAGGACACAGACGCGGGTGGCAGGTGATGGTGGGGGCCGTGAGCCCCCTCCAGCCACCGAAAGTCCTTGAGGAGCTTTCACGGGACTCAGCAGCTGAGATCATTTTTTCAGGATGGCTTTTAAATCCATTTCATTTCAGCATTAAATGCATATGCCTTGCTCATCATCAACTACGCGATGGTTTAAAAAGCTGTTTTCTTTCCTTAAAAATCCTGCCATGGTTTTGCTCCTGGTTGCTCTTGGGTTTCCTCTAATCCTGCTGCTCTAGTGAAGGCGGCTGCAGCTCTCCCATGCCTCTGCTCTGACGCAGACCACCTTGAGGACCGTGATTTTCAGCATTTGGCTCGCCACCTATGCAATTATTTTCCGTTCAGTGAGTGCACGCAGGTGCCAGCTAGCAGATGCAGCCGACAGACTGGTCTGAACGGGCCAAGGGTGGTGAGTGCCCTTTCGAGTTGGGACTGTGACATTTTTACATATGGAATATTGTTATCTTCTCAGGTTTTGGGGGTTTTGGTTGTTTTTTTTTTAAATAATAGTTTCTGCATCATTTCTCTGGCTTTCTGCCTATCCTTCTCAGGAAGAGTAATATCAGAGGAGTCAGACCAAAGCTGATGACTGAATTTTTGTTACTGCTGCTGCGTGAGGATGGAGGGAGGAATAGACACTGGAGAGTGAGGATCCTCCCAAGGGCAGGCTGGGGCTGTGCGGGGAGGAGGCAGAAAGCTGTTTCCAGCCTCAGCACCCCTCAGACAGGGCATGTGGTACCCAGCCCGCTCAGCCCTGCCTCTCAAACCACAGGCATTTTGATTGTAAAAAGGCAGAGAAGAAAGGCAAGAGGGAGAAAAATGCTCCCAGTGAGGGTCTTACAGGAAACATCCGAAGACTAGTTCCTAAATTATCCCAAGATCATCCCACTCCAGCCACTGCTGCTGCTCAGTGGAAAAACAGTGAAAAATCATATAAAAAACCAATCCAGAACTGCTGTACATGAAGGCAAACAGAAAATTTCAGCTTGTTTTATTACCCCATAGCTGCTTGCTGCTGCACGGTGTTTTCTTTAGTCTGTGTGACCCAAACCTCAAAGCTGCCCCTGTAGACATCATGTCTGGATGTGCTTTGACTTTGTCCCCATCACTCCTCAGGTATCCCGGCTCCATCAGCAGAGCTGCTCCGGCAGCAAAGGTCCCAGGGAGCCTGGAGGGAAATAGCTGCAGCAGGTAGTGCTGCGGCTGCTTGCTGTGAGCCCCGAAGTCTCACAGTTAGTGCAATTAGTGCAATTAGCAGCGTTAGTGCCGTTAGCACACACACACGCTGGGGCCAGGATTGAGCCACCCAAGCTGCTGCTGCTCCCTGCCAGCTCACCTCCAGCACGGACCTGCAGCCGGGCTCCCTGCCTGTGTTGTCTCCTTTCCTTCTCCTTGTATGTGTTTTTATGTTTTATTAAACTTCAGAGTTCCTTGATGGTCCATAAGAAGCATCATCCCAGTTTCTGTCCCTTCATTCCCCCATGAGACAGCAGCAGTGATTGCTGGAAAAAAAAAAAAAAAGCCATTTGTGTTTTTCTACCCAACTATTTCCTTGCTGCTGATTCAAGAGTGCCGTGATTTCCCTTCGGCTCCTCTGGAGTTTTCAGTAGTTCCTTCTCCTGTCCATTTTCTGTGATAACTCAGTCTGAGAAACATCTGCACCCCATTAGGAGCAGCTTTGGGTACATAAAGCTGAATACAAAGGGTAAAAAAATGTTTGATGGCCGAGTCACGCTCTCATCCAGGAAGCAATCTGGCAATCGGCACAGGGTCCCTGGGGTATCCAAGCTGAAAAACAGGCTCGACCCTTATTTCTAGCACGTCACTGAAGCTACTTACTCTGCTAAAATACTAAAGCTGCTATGAATCATACCTACAGCATGAAGAAGCCGATGTCTTCTGTGTCACCTAGCAATGTCAGCTTCCTTTTTAATAAAAATTACCCGGTGAAGTGCTATCATAGTGTCACCACCCAGAGAGGGGGGCTTTGTACCCGATTTCTGGCTGCTACAGCAATCGGCTTCGCTTGATGTTTTCTCAAAAGCTGGAACAAATTGATGCTAGAAATCTGACTCGTTGTCAAGGGGCTTCAGGTAGATCTGATTTTGGTAAATTGGGGGCTATTTGGCAAATGCCAGACAGCAGTGATTTGCCAGCTGTGCTTCGTGGTTAGTCTCGGCCGTGTATCTGAAGTGTTTTTCAGGGACCGCAAGTTCAGCGTGGGACCGGCGGGATACATCTCCATTGGACTTGGGTCCTGAGATCCCCCTGAGCCAGCCACCTCCCACGGGTGACTTTACACCCCGTCTGCCTGCTGTGATCGTTTAAGCATGCCGTTTGCAATGTTTTCTCAGGAAATTCAGAGCAACCCTCAATTCTGGTGGGCTTCAGGTTTTTTGTGCTACCTGCTGATGCCCCGTGGCCCTGTTCTTCTCCAGATGACCAGCACTCTCCTCAAGACTTCACTTCTCCTTTCCGCCATCCCATTTTCTCTTAAAGCATTTCTAATTTTCCTTCTCTTTCTGGGAACAAGCAGAGATAAAGGTGTCTAGCGGCCATTTGAAGATTCATTTTTCCATTTGTAATCTTCTGTTTTGAGGCTATTCTGACTGTGAAGCCCCTTCCATGTCCATTGCCGCCCACAGCAGACTTGTTGCTGGCTGCTGCAGACCCTGGTGGTGGGTGAACGCAGACATCCTTCTCACCGTTTCCCTGGGCTGGAGGTGGTTAGCCGCATTTTCACAGATGCCGGGGCATTTCCATCAACTCCTCAAGAAAACTCACAACTCTGCATGCAGCTATTTTTTTTTTTTTTTTTACATACAACCTGTTCGTGCTTTCTCTGTGCCCACATGGTTTAACAACTTATTTTGGAAAGTCTGACTCTAAGGTTGAAGTCTTTGCAGGCTGAGGAATGTTTCAGGCACAAAGGCTGACATCCTCATCTGCTGATTTTCTTAGTCTTTACATGAACGTAATCGCAAGATTCATGTTCCTACTTTCAAGTGAGAGCACAATCAAAGAAATCATATCCATCCATCCAGGGTTCAGGCATGTCTGGGGAGGGTAATAAAATCGTAAAAAAATGGAAAATGTTTTTCATGCTGCCTATTGCTGCAGCTGACAGTGCATTGCTGAGAGCTGGGAGGAGATTCTTCCAAATTTAATAGCCAGGACTTAGATGGATAACTAGAAATAAATCAAGACGATCATAGACGAGCGCCAAATGGTTTGCAATGCTGTAGATAGAGGATCGTGGTTTGGGAAGCACAGTGATTAATTTGTTTTCATAGAGTAATTACCAATTAATCATTTGTCTAATGACGCTGTATTATGAATTAGTTATAAACAGACTTCAGCCCAATAATAAGGACTCAACTAGATCATTTAATTGAATGTTTATTCTTCCAAAAGTGCTGCACAAGACTTTTTTTTAGCAGCTGAACACATACATCTAACTGGAAAATGGCACACGTTTAAAATCACTGGCTGCTAAAGATGCCTTAAATTACACCCTGTTGTAATTAGGAGGCTCAGTGGTGTATCCATAGCTGAGCTTGACCTCTCTGATAATGCCAGTTGTTTAAGCGTGTAATCATTCTCTTCCATCAGATCCTTTTTCCTGAAAATGTTGGTATTTAAGGGGTTTTTTTACTTCATCAGATGAGGGGGCCTAAAATAAACATTCTTCTCTAGGCTGACAAGTGACAGCATTAACAATGAGTTGAAAATAAAATTGCACATAATATGCTGTTTAGAAGAATGTCCTCAAAGTTGCTGCAGAAAATACCAGCTGTACATAGCAGACTAATACTTAGCAATTCAAGTTCCCCCTTGGGGGTACATCTGCCAGATATAAATATTAATGAAAGGGAATTGTGACAGAAAGATTAAGATTCATTAATCATTATTATTATCCAGCATCAGGTGCTAACGGAGCAGCTGCCTGGAGTGAGACGCCATCACCTTGACCTAGCGCACACATTCGTGAGGGTGCCGTAAGAAAACGAGGTCTTCAAAGGAAGCAATAAGCACACGGCTGCAAGATGAGAAGTACTGAGGGAGCAAATCCAAAGCTCGGTGGCTGTGGGTGTGCGTCAGGTCCCCGGGAGGATGTGGTGGGACGGCGGAGGACCTGGGGCACGACCTCTGGTCTAAGCAAGCGGCACTGCAGGTGCTGTCCCTGCATTGCCAGGGTGATTCTCTCTGCTTTGCCTTCTGCAGACGGGACGCACGCTCACCCCACACGCTGACGGTAACTCCACTGTCTAGGAAAAATACAGTCAGAGAAACCAGGAAAAGCTGCAACTCCCATGCTCCGGTGGGATATAGAAGATTTCACAAACTTTCCCATCTGACGCGTTGTTCAAACACTCTGCAGCTGTCAGACCCCTATTGTTCAGGTTTATATTGTGTTGGGGTTTTTGATGTCTCAGCCATTGCAGAGCTTTGGAGTGGGAAAGAGAGGCCACTGCATCCTCCGTGCTGATCCTTGCTTCCCGGCCAGGTTGGTGTCTGTTTTCACAGCCCTCTGTTCAGCCAGGCAAGCTTAACTCCTCGCTCCCCGCCACGCTCCCTTTGCATTGCATGTGTTGCCAGTTGCCTTCAGATCTTGCTCCAGCAAGAATTTCCAGTTTAGCTGCTTGCATTTGATAATTTTGCTCAGTACTAGCCATCACAGAGCGTGCTTGATCCTTGGTGCAATTGCAACAGAGGCAGTTGTGTGCCACCTCTAATCTTTGGCATTATTTTTTTCTCAGCTAATAGCATGAGAAGGTGCCCCAGTTTCACCCCAGACCGCAGGCAATCGCCGTGCAGGTTGCTGTGCCCCATGCAAGAACTGATGCACAAGAACACCATGCGCAGGAGGGAGATGCTCAGAAAAGCAGAAACACAGTCATTCCCCTGCACAATGTATGTATTTCAAACATTAGGTTGGAGGAGTCCCACAGCTCAGGTGATCCTGCTGTAAGGCTGTCCTGGGGGATTCATTTCTCCATTTATATTTACCAGTAGCAGAAACTAGCCCAAGGACACCAGCCTTGATAAAAGACTGCTAACTAAAATACATAGCGCATGCATTTTTCCATGTGTGAGACTCTAATGATTGCTGCAGAAGTCAAAATAAAGACTACATAGCTTGGATCAGGTGCTAGCATTTCTGCCTTACCCACACCTGCAAATCCCATCAGCTTGCGTCCCTGGGAAAGGCGAAAGTGCCCCCAGCAGCCTGGGAGCCTGGAGGCAGTTAATGAGAACTGGTAGCGCTGGGGTAGGGACAGATAGATTTATGGGGGATTATGTAGGTCAGTGGGCCATTTGCTCTTTCGTCATCTGTTCCCACCTGTATCATTAACCGAGAAAGGGTTACAGACAGCTCCAGCCTGCGCCTTCATTCCAGCCCAGCTTTTCTCTTCATGTTTTGCTGAACGGTTGCTCTGGGCAGATACCTCACTTGGGTTCCACACACGTTCGTTCTGGTGAGAATTATGATACAGCTCTAGACAGATATAGATACACGTCTGTGTGTGAGGATAGACTAATGAAATCGGTTTGAGGGTCCCGGTGTGACGGGGAACGCAGCTGCTTCCCCTCCTGGTGGACCAGCTTCCATGTGGATCACTGGAGCTTGCATCCCTCGCTTCTTCATTCCTTTGTATTTCTATTTATTCCTGCTGGTCATTAGCATTCAGCACAGCCCTCAGGCACTACCTTCAACCTTTCCTTGTTCTGCAAAACGCAGCTCCCAATGTCTGATGTGGTTCCTAAATTGCACCGGTGAAACGAAGAAGCCTGGGTTAGACTGTCTCAGCAGGAGGGCTGTGTGGTTCCCCCATCAGTGGGCTTACCCGGTGATGTGCGTGTGCTGGTATTTGTACGGGAGGTATATATTCAAGGTGTTCTCTAATCACTCACTGCAAATACAGTTCTGAATGGAAGCCAAGTTTTTTCATATTAATGAATCGCTTCCATTCCTCCCTGTCATGTTGTTGGGAAGGGACCCGTTTAAGCGTCTTTGTTTAACACTGGGTTCTGCTCCTCTGCGATAAGTGCTGCTTGCCAAAAGCTTCGTTTCTAACAGAGTTCAAAGTAAAGTTATTAAGACATATACGTCGACGTAATTAGGATTTGGGAGAGGAAGGAGAGCTTAGCTAATCACAGTCCTTGGGGCAGGATGCACACCAGTACGGTTAAACGTTGGTGAGCTAATTTTCTCCCTCAAACAGCATTTGGCGGGGTTCAGGTTTATAAAGGGAACATTTCAGCCTGCTGCTCTGCACCAGATGGGGAGACTGGAGGCCCAAGCCCCATCTTGCTGAGGCTGAGGGAGTTTTCTTACTGATTTTAGGAAACTTTGAGTCTAGATCTTAAGGCCTGAAGTGTTTTACTAACGAAGGCCTCTCGTACCTGATTTCAGAGACAAATTCCATGCCCTGCAATGTCTGTGTGAGTCTTTTTATTGACTTTGAAGTAGGTTTTTCCCTAGGGGTACGCAGATTAAAAAACATTGTGACTAAGTCCTTTCCCCTCCTTCCAAATGAAATCTAACATCAGCTCTTGAGAAAGAAGAACCTACGTTATAAGAAATCCCCAAAGACAGTGATGGTCATCACCACTTTTGTTATTAAAGAGCATATTTTGCTGTGGTTTGTTTGGTTTGTTTTAAGAATTAAGTTTGTGAATTCATGAGATTAAAAGCTTAAATGGGATCAATGAAGACTACACAGCATGCATCAAAGTAATTGCGGATTGTTTTTCAAACTCCAGAGGACCACTAGTATTGAAGTACTAAGGGTTTAGAGCAATAATTATGAATTTTTCAAATAGAGAGATGAAAGGAAATACATTATCAGTACATGAGGCTGAACCGAACTGTTTGTTATTTCCAGTTGACTAGGACCTCTCTTGGGGTAAAGGTACATGATGTCCTCTCTAAGGTAGCAATCTGATCCATGGAGCAGTTTGAGAAAAATCATTTGCTGTCTGTGTACAGGATGTTAACTATGTGGAAAAGTAATAAAGCAGCATAAGCCTTCGAGAGAAACACAGAAGCTTCCAACTCTGCCCTCCATCCTTGCCTTTTTACCTCTGAGCAAGACTGTATGGAAAATATATTAAAATCATGAGTTTTGTTCAGCTCCGATTTCCAGATGGCAACATATGACACGATATTTGCCGGCTTTTTATTAAAATTAGGCTCTTCTGATCCATAAGGGTAAAGCTTATAATATTCTCATCTCCCAAATCCTTGATTTCTGATGTTCGTTGTTCCCATAAATTATCAAGTACAGCCAATAGAAAGCAGCTGATTTCTATCTAGTGGAAGTCAGGCAGATTTGTGGATTTGATACTACGTAGTTTAAACTTTTTTAATATGCTGAATTTATGGAAATGCTGAATTTAATATTCTCAGAACAAATCACACCTGCTTTTCAGACAGAATTCCCTCTCTCCTCTGCCTGATCCCTTGAGTTTGGATAATCTCACTATATTTTGCATGGCTTGCTTTCAACGTACCCAAGACATAGGCCTTCTTCGTGCTTAAAACCAGAAGCTATTTCATACAGCCTGACTTGGTTCATCCAGAGTCTGATTCGTCTTGTTTTTCAGTGAGAAGGTGGCAGAATGATATTGAGGTGCCTGCGGGAATGCAGGGATGCAGAAGGCACGCCGGCTGCTCTAGTCGTGTTCCCGTTTCCAGCCAGGGCAGCTGTGCGTGGACGTTGGGATGAATTTTTGCCAGTTTGGCTGACCCCAGGTTTCCTGAAAGAAGGGTTGATGCATCACTTAATCCTAAGCAGTCCCTAGCAGAAAGACTGGGATCAAAGCTCCTGTCCTCTGCTGGGTCCCAGCATCCAGCCAAAAATCCTTCCCTGCCTGTCGAAAACACTTAAGTGCAGCATGGGCAGAAATTATTATCCAAATCATCATGTACCTTACATGGCTGTAGCCTTCCTGGTCTCAGGGTCTCACTTACCCACAAGGAAAACTGGTCTAACTACGGAGATGTGAATTAGCTAAATAATATGATGTGTTTTGCTTCTTTGATCGCTAAGAGAAAAGAGGTAACACGGGTACATTTAGCTGCAGGCTGCTCTCTGAAGACAGTTATTGGAGGCTATTGATACCAATGTGTAATCATTACAGAAGCACTCAAAGATTAACTAAATGATTGGAGTAAACACATCTGTTTTGAACAGAAAGTGTCTACGCACACAGCAGGAATGGGAAAGAGCCGTGTTTCATCAACTTGTGTGGTGTCTCAAAGAGGTGACATAGTTGGCAGAAAGGAGAGTATGTTGCAAGATTTCACAATTGCAAAGAAAACACCGAGCTGACCTTTTTTTGGTCAGATCCTCGTCTGGTGTAAATCGGTCAAGATTCACCAAAGCCAAGTTGTTCCTGGATGTTGTTGCCCAGTTTTCCGGAGTCAAAACTGATGTTTTATGGAAGCTCATAGTTGCACATATTAAAGTAATCAGGAGTATTTTCATTACTGACTGTGCAAGTGAAATGAAGACAGACATAATGGAAATGTGTTCAAAAAATTTTATTGACAAAGAATTTAAATAAAAATGTTTTTTTTCTCCTGTGTATGACTGTTGTGCACAGTAACCAGGTCTAACAGATGCCATTAATACAATGGAAGGATTGTAGTGGAGGGAAGAGGAAATGTATTTCCCAATCCCTACTGGAAATTATGTCTCTGCTTAATTCCTCCAAGCAGCTTAGATTTAAATAATTCTTTTTTTTTTTTTTTCCCATTGGCCATTTCCCATAGCTGCACATCCCTCAAGTGAGCATCTAGCCTTTGGATCAGGCACAGAAAAACACAGTTCTCTTCCTCACCCTCCTCCTTTGGAATGTTTTCTAGAGCAAGTTTATCTGGATTCCCCCAAATCAGTCATTTCCCTCTCTGCTGCTTTCTGCTGTCATTACACAGTCCGGGTTATCAGCTGTTGTTTTGTTTGAGGGGAGGAGTATTTTTACTCCATATTCATGCAGATTTTCATGTTGTTGTAGGTTTCAAGAGCTTCTCGTTCCCGCCTGCATTGACTCAATCTTTTGCTGACAAAACAAACCCTCTGCTTTGTTCTCAGCACACCAAGCAGCTGGCACCGAGACTCCAAATACCTGTTTCTCCTCCTTGTCCTCCCTCTTTGTTCTCCAAACCTTCTATCCCAGTGAAGAACCTGTCCCCTAGAGCTGGGCCAATGCAGAGCTCTCCCTCTGTCCTGTAGTAATGAAAGTACCCACCGGAGGCAGAGGACTGGTTCAGACCTGACAGCCCACTGGGGAAGGAGATGGTGGACAGGCAATGTTCAGAGGTGCTGTCTCTTAGGAGCTGGTGGGCTGGTGGCTCTTCGTCGGTCGTAGAAGAAAGCGCCCTCTTGTCCGACTCCAAACTTGGTGGCATGGTCTGAAAAAACCACATACAGGACCAAGAGCTAAGGTCTCAAATGCATGAGAAAGCGGCGACGACACATTGGAAGCCGCGCTGCCTTTGGGGACACAGCAGTCCCCCGCAGCAACAGCACAGATCTCATCCAGAGCCAACAGTGTCCCCACACAGCAGGAGTCCGGGGTCCACAAGGTTGTTTCAAGGGACAGGGGCCTTGCCAGGGCTGCCTCTGGTACCTCCTCCTTGCAGATAGCTCTACTCCTGCATTACGTTTTCCGAGCACAATTCATTATTTTGTTCTTAAGGGCCTACTTTTGGGGAACAGTATGGTGTGAGATGTGCCCGCCTCTCTTCCTCCCTTCCTACCCCTTTCAGAAACATTAAAGGTGAGTTTCACCTCACCTAATTTGCAGATATTTAACCTAATTTAACCATGTAGACTTTGAAACAGTCTGTGCAGGGTGACAAGCACTCCTACGAGGCAGCTCACATGATAGAGGGAGCCGAGGTGCCTCGCTCAGACAGGGGGACATCCCACCGCAGACACCTAAAGGCATCTGCAAGGGCTCCCGCTCTCACCTTTGGCTTATTATGTTTGGGTTTTTTCCCAGTTATGTGTCTTTCTGCCCTGAAAGTATGTGTTTGTGCAAAGGCACTGCCTGCACGAATTCTGCATTTCTTTGTGCATGACCTCAACTAAAGGAAAGCGCAATAGCAATACTCGGGCAAAGCACGTCTCCACGCCTGATTCAGCTACAATGCTGGTGCCACCAGAAAGGCCAGCAAAGCCCTGGGGCAGGCGGGAGGCACCGAGGCTGGTGGGGTCGGTGCTCCCACTTGTGGCAGACGGAGCATTCCCTGACTGCGCAATCTCGGGGAGCAATTTAGCAATTACCCTTGCAACTTACTGTCTCAACATCTCCTTCGCTTTCATCTTTCCCATCGTTATCAGGCTTTTTTCCCTCTGTATTTAATTCATATGTGAGTGGCTGGCCAAGGAGCTCTTCGTATGTTCTGTAGTATGGAAAATATCCTGTGGAGACAGCTGAATAACTCACTTTCTCATCCTGCTCAGTGTTAACCTTGCCTTCATTGAAGCTTTCTTCTGTTTCTGTGCTGATGTGCGATGCAGCGAGGGAAGATGGGCTGATAAAGACGTGAGACGTTCTGTAGTAGGGCAGGTACGCAAGAGCAGACACCAGGTAGTCTGGGAATGACTGGTCATTGCAAAGCAGGAATTTGGTATTCAAGTCTTCAGGACTGTCCCTGGTTAGCAGGACGTGCTCCAAGACTCCTGGGCTGGATGATGGGGGAGTGGTTTCATCCCTTGTCTCCAGATCTCCTGGAAGCTCCTGAAAGAAATTTGTATTTGATCCAATATGATAAAATTATGCTGTCAATAGGCAAGAGCCACTAGCAAAATCCATCACCAATGTTAATCAGTTCTGCTATCCACCCCGGGCACGGCACATCGGCCGCTGCAAAGAGATAATGAGGCCAATTAGAAGATTGAGGATTGTAAGGATTTGACATTCTCTCTCAGCGCTTTCTTTTTGAGTCTTGAAATGGTTTCTCATGTAGGGTTTTCAGTTAAATTTAAATACCAAGTTAGTTCCTATAGTCTCAAGCAGTCTTTAGGAGTTCACACAGGAAAAATATGAAATGTCATGTTTTCCCTGTGTTGATGAAGAGCAGCAATAACCAGGCTTCAGAAATAAAAACCCAGTCTCCATGTCCTGCTACCTGATTTTTTACAGACTACTGTTTGGCACTGTGTGAAACCATGGCCCGCAGAGACAGTGTTTGTACCTGATTTGAGGTTAAACTTACATCTGATTTCATGAGCTGCCTTGGCAGATTCCAAGCCAAAGAAATGGGACTCCCACAGGCTTGGGCTATTTAGGGTGATTTATGGCCTCCTGAAAATCTTGGTAGATCAGCGGTGCTTGAGAGCATTCTGGAAATGAAAGAACATTAAAATTTGGGTAGAGCCTGAAAAAAAAAGTCTGTAGAACCCTCTTCTCCTGAGATATTTTCTCTTTGTGTTTTCCGTACAACCAAAACTGGCATATGC
The DNA here is from genome assembly GCF_018139145.2 of Gymnogyps californianus. NCBI lineage: Eukaryota > Metazoa > Chordata > Aves > Accipitriformes > Cathartidae > Gymnogyps > Gymnogyps californianus. The sequence goes on from NC_059484.1 coordinate 17,795,948, forward strand.
AATTCAAGTCTTTAAAAGAGTTTGGACTTCATGTTTCAATTCAACTCCAGTTTTATCTCTGTCTTTATTCGAAAAGCTAATTTATCAGATCACCTCTATTATAAGACACTATTTCATTGGAAAAAAAGGTCATCTTGCTGTAATAGCTAAACACACACAAATATTTTGCTACTAGAAAAATTGTCTGCCCCTTGTCTGTTTGCTACTCTGGTGCTGTTAATTCCCCAGCCACATTGACTTTCTTCTGCTTTTTTCTTATCAAAAGACCTGTCTGTAAGGCTTTTTGCATTTTAAGGATATCTTACAAATCTCTCATTCAAATGGGCCTGAATCTATACATTGGGTAACATAACTGCAACCCATCTGTTCACCAGGGTGAGAAAAAGGGTATTTTTACAGTTACCAAGTACCCAAGAAGCATCCAAGAAGGGAATGCCAGTGGGGAGAGCATCATCCCGCGTCCACCTGGCTGCCTTGGTGACAGGGTTCCAGGGCAGCATCACAAATGGGGGGACACCCCACCCACCCTCACAAATGGGGGGGGACACCCCCCCCACCCCCCCCCAGCTCCCTGCTGACAGAGCCGTCCCCTTCCTCCTCCCCAGTACAGTCTTGCGGACATCCTGGGGTTACTGGGATGCTCACAGACAGCCTGGCTTCTTTCTAAAGAAGCATCCGTTGCTTTTATCCCTGTCAGTGAGGTAACCGCTGAGCTAAGCCCTAATAAACCAGCCATCCCCTTCCTCCACCTTGTTCTTCACTGGCACGGGAGAGCCCGTTCGATGGGCTCCCAACCAAGCAACCAGCAGCCCAAGTGACACATTCAAAAGGATAAATTTCAACAGAAATAGCATCAGATTAATGCAACTTTTCATTTTCATACTAATCGCTGCAAAGACAGTGATAGGTATAAATGCCATTTTACTGTGACAGAATAATGTGTCTCTCTCTGGTTTATAAAAGTAGAAGAAAGCACGGGAATGCCTCAATTGTGCCTTTTAAGACATTTTCAAAGCCATTTATTTCCATACTTTAAAAAAAGAATATATCCTGTAAATATATAGAAACGGACAAAGACTTCCTGATATTTCACATTGAAATAGTTATCATCTATTTTCCTCCATTCAGGCTTCAAATATCTTTTTGCTAAATGACAGATGATTTTTCTTATTACTGCATCAACATGTATATATTTCAGCGTTTAACTGGCAAGTGTAATAGAGTGAAGCAGCTCCTCTGACAATACATTAAAAATGCTCATAAATACCCGGGTAACAGAGAAATTCAAAATAAGATTCATTCCCGCATAGTATTTGATCTATTTACTGAAATTCCAGAGCTCTAAAGCACAGGAATGATTTTGAATGGACTATATTATTATTCATCCCATTTATTATCCTGGTGGCTGCCTGCAGTAAAAAGTGGTTTATTATAATGTGATTTCTCAACTGCATCAATATGATATACCGGCAGCTAATGAAGTGTTCAGGCACCCAAAACCCCAGCTTCATTGAAATTCATTACCACAAAGATTCTACCAGAACTAATTGCTGTCAAGGCTGCTTATGCATATGTCTTAGTTTCATTTCACAAAATGACAGAGCTAATGCTGGTACAAGCCAACGTAAAAAAAAACCTCCAGCCTGCAACGCACCCCAGCACATTGCAGGAGGTTTCTCCAGTGAGCTGACACTCCTGCAGGGCCAAGAATAGGCTGAGGATTTGGATACTTTTTTTTTTTTTTTAATTGAAATGTGACATTTATGTGCAGAGGAAATAATGATTGAGTATGGGAGGGTCTTAAGGAAAAGACGGGGAGGTCTCTGCTGCCTCCAGCACACCCCGAATCACTGGGCTTTGGGCAAGGCATGGGGTTTGGGCCAGAGAAGGACTCACTGGGATTTGAAGACGGGAGAAGGCAGGGGTGAGCACCAGCCCGTGGCTGCTGAGGTGTCGCAGCCCCCCTGCACCTCTGGGTGCTGAGGTCCCACCTCCAGCTCCCACTGCCCTCGCAGCCTCCCCCGGCCGAGGCGCAGATCCTCCCTGTGCCCCAAATTCATACCCACACCCAGAAGACCAGACCCTCTTTCCAAGCTGCAGATGCTCTTTTGCAAAGCGAGTGTTGCTTTAAAGACACTTCTGTGGCAAAAAGCAATAAATGCAATTTGCCGGGAAGGAAGGGAGAGGAATTTGCGAGCGCAGACGAAGTTTGTGAACCCTGAGACTGCTTGAGCAGATTTGCTGAACAACTCCATTTACATGATGTTTGCGCATTCCTGTTTCAACAGTCAGCCTATACGGATCGCTCCAGATACGCCTTGCCAAAATACTTGGGACTGCTCCAAGGGAATGATCTTGACTGTTGCAGGTGGGTTATGGACCCCGCGAGAGGTCCTGGAGGTGTCAGGGAGTTCACTAATTGCGGCTCATTACGGCTTGTAGGGGAAGGATGCTCTCAGCACGGCGAGTCGGGGTGCCGTAGCAGGACACCTTTTCAGACACCTCCTGATGCGGGTGAGGTGAACAGGAATGCGGGTTTTTCATTTCAACCTTCTGGAGTTACATTTTGCTGCTGAGATCGGTGGGAGCAAAGCTGCCCTTTCGTGGAGCCTTTCAGCGTTTTCCGTAATGATTTCCCTGCGACTTCAGACCTCTGCACCTTGGCCAGTTAGTTTCAACAAAGACAACTTTTATTATCTTACTGAAAAGCCTGGATGTGCTGGTATGTTGTGCTTGCTACATACACATTTTCAAGCATTAGTCATGCCATAACATCTGCTTTTTATTGGTAATTACACTATCCCCATTTTAATAAGAGGTAATTCTTAAATTTCTCATAAAATATATATGACTCCAGGGAAAGAAGGTGAAAGGTTTTGCAAGCCTCTCACAGCCACAAGACCAAAATGAGTGGAAATAAATCCTTTCTGAGCAGAACTTGTCCAGCCACTCACGACAGCGCGGCCAGGGATGCCTGTGCGACTCGCCGTCCCTATTTCTCCTAATTGTTCATGCTCTGCAGAACAGACCTGCAAAGTCTGTGTGCCGCGGCCCTTCTGGGTGCTATTAATGCGCTCAAAAATGGGGACCTGGTCCTAAAACTGCACGTACGTGGATACCCCCTCCTGGGTGTAACTCGACTGGAATTAGCATGAAGGGGGTTCTGCAAGATCAGGTCCGAACTGGGGAACAGTAAAAGTTTGTGGGCTGTTTCCAAGTGTTTTAGATGCTTTAGAATTGCAAATAGGTGTCCAGATTAATGGACCGTAGCTTGTTTGCGTTCATATTTATTGTAGACTCGGTATAAACTGAGTTGAAATAGTGTGCCTGAAAAATGAGTAACATCTGAAGTGGAAGACCAATATCCAGATAAAGCATCAAGAAAAAAATCTTTTGGGGCTCCATTAAAAGCTTCCAGTTTCTTCTTTCTCACTGTCTCTCTGTAGGTAAGTGCTGCTGGGCTGCTCTGGCAGTGCAAGAGCTGAGCTCTGTGATTCCATACCATGTTTCCAGGGATTTTTCTAGCAATTCTGGACAAGGCAGTGACAAATGACACTTTTGCAAGGTCATCCCTAAATCTTTGAAAACCAGGGAGCTTTTTCAGTGGCTCCTGCCGTTCAGTGAATGCCAGCAGCCAAGCCCATATGGAGCATTGTGTGCCGAGCTCATTGTTGATGCAAATGCACACAACTAGTTTTGATTAAGAACAAAATGCAGAATTGACTCAAACTGCTTTTTTTGTTTGAAAAGCTTCAAGCCTCTCATTATCATCAGGGTTTCTTTCAGGGCAGGAAATTGGAATTTCCATAAAATAATGCTGAAAGGCACAGGGCGAAGTCAAAGAACATTTACGTTCCTAACAAATGGAAGGATAAACGTGCAAAACAAATTTGGGGACACTCAGCTAAACATTTGGGGGCATGTTATGGCATGTGGATTGTTTAAATTATTCAATAGATATTAAGCAGCCACATACACAAACAGTAAAAGGACAAAGCAGTGGGTTTAAGAGAGGCCTTTTCCCAGTGCACAGTAACTCATAGCTACCCCGTATGTGATTATTGCCTTCAATAGCCAAGGAGGGTTTGTGTTGTAGCGCGCCTGGATTGCATGGTTTTCATGTGAACAAGGAGCTCGTTCCAGTGCAGAAGAAGGTCCCACGGCAGCATTTGTAGCCCTGGGGTCACTGAGGTGGGATCAAAAAGACTTTGTGTAACCTCCAGGCTGCTCTGCTGTGTTTGGAAACGCTGGTGCTTGGAGGGACTCGCTGGCCGCTGAGCAGAGCCAGCACGCAGGTGGTCCAGCGCCGTTTCCCATCCTCGGGATGTCCTGGCTGATTGGAAAATCCTTGTGCCAAGGGAAACTGGAAAGTGGCAACCACATTCTTCGCTCTTTCAACACCCAGATGAATCTGGCTAGAGAGTCTCTTCATTTTTATAGGGATTTAATCATAGCCAGGGCTGGCAGTGTTCCTTACAAATAAGGGTGTTTGGTATTTCCCGGTGCAAGACCAGGCTACTCTGCGTATGATACTGCAGGGCGGTTTTGTGTTTTCTGGGAGGAGGGAAATAAAAGGAAGGACATTTTTGCCAAGGACGGCATTAAAAAGCTATATTGCAAAGACAAGCTCTCCAAAATTAGAAAACTGGGGACCTGAAGCTGCTTTGTCCCTATTTCTCTGCATGCCTCATCGTGCAGGTTTCAATAACAAAGCCAGCTCCTGCTTCCTTGCGTTGTCTGCCTGCATTCCCAGGTCTGCAGCGAGCTGTGGCACGCAGAGTTCAGGTTCATTCGATGTGGCTGGAGAGAAGAACTGTTTTCAAGGCACTGCTTCAGAACCCAGTGAAACCATCATCCTAAACAACACACAAACTACTCCTTTCCTTCAGGCTGATAATTCAAACAGAAGCTCCCAGCCTCTTGAGTTGCAGATTCCTGGAGTGTCAGTGGTGATCAGAGTGGGGATAATCCTAGAGACACGGGAATTTTCCTATGGGGAACATGCCCACCATTTGGGAGTTGGTGGCATGGTGTTGGGGAAGCTTTGCAGAGGAAAGAGAAAAGAACAGGACAAGAGAAAATAAGCCAGATTTCACAGTGAATTGGAAAAAAACTTGTGGTGGATTGGAAAAATACTGGAAGATATATTTTCTTTTGGTTGTTCCACCTCAAATATCACTGTATCTGTGCAGGACAACCCCAAGTGGGGGAAAAATATTACAACTGGCAACATCTAGGAACCAGAGGAAGGCTAGAGCAGAGAGGGAGGATGTGTCGGGGACTGGCACCATAACATTGTCTTAAAACAGATCTCTCTCTGCCTTCACACTGGTAGGTGACAGTGGAAAGAAAACTCATTGTGTGTTTAAAAAACAGGTCATTTTCAAGAAATGTCATGGAAACCTTGAGTAGACATGAGCAAACAGCCCTGGGGGAGTCATTTGTCTTTGCTGTCAAGAGGAAAATTAAGACTCCAGGGGACACAGAGGCTGGGTTTGATGGATGCTTGCAGCAGAAGGCAAGTGGGTCAGCATTCCTGTCCGCCACGAAATCAGGTTCTTTCTCTGGAGAAAAGTGACTGTATAAAGTGTACACCTGTGGGGAGGAGAGAGGGGATGGGGAGATAAATGGTGGAAAGTCCCTAAAATGATAAGTGTCTCTTCTTGTTTGGTATTGACAGGAATAACCTCTCTCTAGGAAGGCAAACTGGATCACCACGAGCTGGGGGCCGGTTATTGCTGCGTGAGCGTATTTGTGGGCAGAGCATGGTTAGTGGCTCCATCTGCGTCAGCTTTAGCAAGCAGGCCTGAGAAACGGGTGTCCATACTAGATGTTTTCAGAGGGGATTGGTCCCAGTACTGAGTTTAGGTGAGCTGGGGCACGTCATCTGGTCTTGTGTCCTCCAAAAGCCATCCAGTTCACCACTCCACAGTGCAAACTGAGTTGCTGTAAGTGGAGATGACTGGGATATTTGCTTCAAAAATTCTGATCCTGATGACAACCCGTATGTAAATATAGGTGGATACAGTACCTATTGGTCAGGAGAACATTCCTGTGATGGACGATGCCATGCAGTTCTGCAACCCCCAAACCACACTGTATGATACCCAGCCCTGAAAAGGAAGAGAAAATGCAGTTTCTGTTACAGTCAAAATCCAAGAAAATATTGCCCCATGTATATCCTTGGTGCTCTTCTAGATCAAGTACCTTGTCATCCTCTTAACACGCACACACACACACACACACACACAGAAGATATCTGCTGATTAATAGCCTGGATCCATTTTAGTGGACAGTTGCACCCCAGTCAGCTGTGCAATATGTATTTCTACTTGAAAACAGAATTTGACTCCTGTAAGCAACATATTTCAGTCAGTGGGGGTATGGTGAATCATGCCACTAGTTTTACTGATTTTTTTTCTGTGTTCTAATCAGATTTATTTCAGCCATAAAACACAGAATCTGGTGATTAATGTTTAGCAGATTTCAGCTAAGCAATATGTGGTCTTGAGTTACTAATATATTAAAAAAAAAAAAAGAAAAAAATTTTCTGATAATATTTGAATATTGATAACTACCAATGCTGGAAAAAAGCCACAGAAAGGCTCAAAGTCTTGAGGTCATCTTAAATACTATTAACAGCTTTCAACTTTTTAATTAAAGAGTATCTTCATTTACTTTTTCAGTTTAGGCATTAAGGATGTACTGAAGTCTTTAAACTTACTTTTCCTGCAGTTCTCACATAATCACGGGCTGCAGGAGGGGGGAAAGCACCACGTATAATGAGACATACTAGTAAGCTGCAGAGTTTGGCAAGCACAACGATCTCTAAAGAGACTCAAGGTGTTTATAGACATTTCAGCCATGATAGATCTTAAGGACTAGGCTTTAAATTCTCAGCATCTGCAGCTGTTTCTGAGCAGGTAGAGAAGAAAAGGTACCAGTGACACAGGGGTAGGGCTGGAAAGAACTGCCTGGACCCTGAGAGCAGTCCCTGAGCACGGCAGTCACCTCTATCACTTAGACCCCAGGAAAGGACGAGCCTCTGCTTGGCAGCAAGCCTCCTCATTATAGTGTCCTCTTAGAAACATGTTAAATTTCCATTGCATCCTGTGACATCCAGCCCTGAAAGGGGAGGAAGAAAGGAAAATGCTCTTTGGGTTGCCAGCCCCATTGCCACCTCTGTGCACACATGGCAGCGACCAGTCGTTCATACTGATTGTCCGATTAACCATTCAATTTATTTTAGGGAATATATTCTTCATTTGGCATCTGTGACTGTTTCCTATCAGGGAACAATTCATGGGTGCAGCAGCTCTCTAGCTTTGCATTCGCTCAAGCCTCAGCTCATTTGCCTCTGGCAAACTTTCGATGGTGCAGCTGGAAAACAGGTCCACGACTGTACTTGGTGCAGTCTGAGACAGTTTCACGCTGTGAGTTTTTAACACGGGTGTCCGATCCATATTCACTATTTACTGCAGCAGCAGCTGCAGGCAGCTGTGCTCCTCCAAAAACCGGGTGAAAAGAAGGTCTTGCCCGTTGGTACTGGTCCTTCTGTGACTCCCCCGGTCCCCAGCGCGAGGCTGTGCCTCCCCACAGAGCAGGCTCGGCCAGAGGAGCGAGGAAGGCCGGTCCCGGCAGGATGGGCAAGCAGAGGAAGGTGGATGCAGCGTGTTCAGGAAGCACATTCCCGGGACATGACGGCACATCCCGGGGGCCCGGAGGCTGCACTTGTGCTGGGAAGGAAGGACTGGCCTTGCTTTCAGGCTCCCCTTCTCACTCGGGAGCAGGACTCCGAACACATTTTCTAAAGCCACTTCTGTGTTTTTCCCAAACTCCCTCCTCAATACTTCCACCGTGATTCTGAAGGAAAAATAATCCGTAAGCAAGGGTTAGCCTGCAAACTGCTGAGAGCTTGTGGCACGGCCAGGATGCCCGCCTGTCTCACTCCCTCCATGTGTGTGTGCCCACATCTCCCCACGTCGGGGGAAAACCTCTATGGAGAAGGCACATTTTGTCCCACAGCAGCTAACACAGGGTCCCCAGCGAGTCACGACATTCCCAGACACCAGGCTAACGGATTAAATAAAACGCCAGTAACAGGCAAGGAGGATGTGCCCAGCTGCAGCCTCGCCGCGGTCCCAGTCTATGCAAGATGGAAAGGAGACGACGTGGATCAGCCAGACACCCACTGGGCTCTGCCCTCACCTTCTCGGCAGGTTCACGGCCACTATTGCAATGAGGGCAGGTACAGCAGGACCTGAATATCCAGCCTCATTTTAGCTGGATATACTTTGTCTGAAGTTGTGCTCACTTTTGCCCAAAAAGGTGCTTGAAGGGAAGGAATCGAGTTCACCCACACAACGCTTCAGGTGAAATTTGAATTCACCTTCCATGCTCTTCTTGCGCTAGAAACCTGATTTCTGTATTCACACGTATACAATCCAAGACTAAGAAGATCTGCCATTTGCTCTTCTCCGCTGAGCTATACTGGGCAGCACAACCGAACTCGTGAAAATTATGAAAATGAGATTAATTAGTTTTAAGTCACAGATACATCTGAATATATATTAAAAGCAAATGACAAATGTTGGAGAGAGCCAAGGCAGAGCATGATCATGCCAGAAGTGAGATTTGGAAATATACATTCTAAATTGATGCAGGCTCCCCTGTGATGATGGGCTTGCAAGCTTGCAGCAGAGCTCTGAGCCTGGAATTTGCTCCGAGGGAGCTGTGGTTGAATTTCTTTTTGTCACTGTTGTTTTGCAATGCCATAATAAGTGCTGGTGAATTTGCAAATCATAAAAGCATGGACCATGGGTGGGTGCTTTCATCCAAGGGCTAGAACAAACATTTTTGGTGTTAGCCCATTCCAGAGAGATTTTCAGTGTTGTAAATTAAAAACAAAACAAAACAAAATTTTAAAAAAGCTAAACAAGCAACAGCTGTTTGGAACCAGGCCCTAAACCCAAAGTATATAAATGGTGTTCAGACAAATGCTTAGAGCCAGTGACAAGAAAATGCTCAGCACAAGGACTGCAGGGTGATTTCTAGCTATTCTGCTCACAGGACGCTGATTTTTGTCCAGCCACAAGAAATTAGCCATTCTCAGTGATGCGAGATGCTTTGATGACACAGCCACTGCCACATCTACCTGGTGAGCTGGACCGGTCAGAGCCCCCCGTGACAACGGGTGGCAGCTTCGGGACGCGTCCCTGGTGACTGCACAGGGATGTGGCAGAGCCTTGCCCAGCAGATTAGGAAACATTTAAAAGAGCTGAATTAGGAAGCTGTCCATAGAAATTTTAACATTGGGGATAACAAAGCAGAGATAATAAGAGAATAATTATCAAAAGAAAACAGCAATGCTGGACAGCCTCCTATAAGGGGACACACACACTCTCCAAGTTGAATTATGAGTACTAGTTTGTTTGGAAAGGTATTTGCCCTTTGGATAGCCATATTTGTGTTTTGAGCTTCAGAAACATAAATTACAGTCATTTAAACCCCAGGCTTACATTTTACTTCAATGACGTAAATGAGTTCCCAACTTTCAAAGGCCAGCTGTCCCTTACAGCAAGAGGTAGCAATTATATAAAATTCTTTTATTGCATGGAGGTATTTTCAGTCCTTTAAGTTTATGTGCCCCAGGTGAAGCAATATAAACAAACTATAGCTGTCACAATTGTGTTAATAATGGAAACTGCATTTGGGAAGTTTTAGGGATAAAACCTATAACTTTATACTGCTAAGGTGTCAAACCTTTCCAATGTAAAACAGAAGTGCAGCTGTGTAAGGCGCAGAGAAAGGTTTCTGAAAAGTCAACATTCACAGACTCTTTAGGTATATAAAGGCGGGTGCTTCCAAGCCACAGCTGTTAATAAGAATTGCTGGGAAAAATAAGGTTAAAAATACATTTAAATGGCTCTGGGTTTTTGGTAAACTTCAGATACACAGAGTTAAATCCACCCTTAATCCAGCCTCACTGAAATCCATATTTTACAGATGTGCATGTATTCATGGCTGGTGGCAGCAATGAAATGCTGAGGCACAGTATGAGTGTGGACATACCAGTCAGTCCAGCCTGGCTCTCGGCTCAGGGAATTGCTCCATCAGCCCCAGTGCTGGAGTTTTCCATTGTGGATTTCTAATCCCTTGTCTTAAACTTCAAAAACAGACCAGGCAAAGAAATTGATTGCAACAGTGCAGGTAGTTGGGTTTAGGTTTTTTTTCCCCAGCCCCAGTAGATGAATAGAGAAATGCCACTACCTTAAAAGAACAGTTTAAAGGTTCAAAGCCAACAAAAACCACATCAGAAAGTACCAGTGTGCCTATGGATGGCTCTAATTTGCTGCCCTGTCCGCCCCGAGAGCAGAGCATGGTGCAGCAGCCGAAAGCACACTGTGTTCCCAGCTGTGCATGCACCTGGAGCTGAGCTTATTCTGCTTTCCAACTTTTCGTTCGGTTTTGTACAACAGTGACATACTGAGCTACATGGAAGACAATAATTCTGCTCCACGGCAATTTTTAGAACCAGTTTTCGTTCTGCATTCAAAAATACTACTTCCCTTTCACCCTTATTCAGGCAGAATGTGGGAAAATTGGCCCTCCTAAATCAACGGCAATGATGTAAGCAGCACGCCGGAGAGCTGCAGCCAACCTGCCTGCTCCAAGGAGCCACGCATCACAGCGTGCACACAGCTGAGCCAGCAATGTGGGTCACTTGCTTTGGCAAAACCAGGGATGGAGATGGTCCAGGAATGGTTCACAGTCGGGAACTCACCATGGTTCCTCCACTCTGCTGTGGGATGGAGCAGAGCTTGAAAGCCCTGGTCCCAAAGGAGAGGTATGAAACCTCCTGGTGAAACCAATAGCCTTTCAGTGCTACAGTTGCAGTGTTGACGTGTGTATTCATGAAAGGCCTTTTTCAACCTGCAAAATGCAACATTTTTTTTTTCCTAGGAAAAGCAAAAAAAAAAAAAAACCAAAAAAAAATCCACCAACCAAACCTTTAGTCATCTGGTTTGATTTGGGGACAGAAAATCCAAATGCACTCACATCTGAAGAACCGAGTTCACATTGGGATGGGCATCTTCCCTCCTGCTAACCTCCCTATGCTTTCAGCTGTCACCTGGAGAGAGAGCTATTTTTTAACACAACTTTTTCTGACCTCATCCCATGAAAAAGTCAGGGCATTTGCTATAAGGCAGGCTTCCAGCAAGGCAAGGCAAAGGTTTGGAGGCAGAGAAGGGAAGGTTTGGATGCAGTTCACGTCTCTTGCTTGGTGAACTGACAAGGGGGAGAATCGAACTTCAAAGGCTTCCATTGCACAGCTGATGACATTTAGGAAGAAAAGGAAAATTGTTGCTTTTCTAGGAGATTTACAAATGCCATCCGTGTCCATGGATGTAATTTTCCATTAAGGAAAAAGAATTTCAGAAGCAACATATGGACCATGCAGTAAAGAAGTTACCATAGCAACCAGCCTCCTAAAAATCCCTATGTATGTATACAGAAATCAAATGCATGTAATAATTACGGTCGCATGTCTAAAGTCATTTATAAGTCCCATCTTCCTAGCATTTTTTTTTTGTCTATTAAAAGTCTAATTCATGCTCCAAACATCAGCTTACTCTGCTGCCTCTCAAACCTGCACACACTTTGCAACTGAAAGTCAAAAGCGTCATGACTGACAACAGAGTGAAATCTAATTTAGCTAATTCAACATATATGCTATAAGCATAAAAGAATGGTTATGGGACCAGAATGAATTGAGCTCTGGGAATACAGCTGAGATGACATTTAGGTTCAGAGAATGTTAGCTGTTAAAAATAAACAGATGAAGGGGTGTGAACGTCAGAAAAGTATTTCAAAAGCAGAGTGTTTTACCAGGGCAGAAGGGAGTTTGGGGGGTTACATCCCTCCCTTCCCTCTGCACTGTGCTCCCTGTGTGGGGACAGACGGGACCATGAATCATCCTCTCCCCACAGCCCCGGTGCTCCCATCACAGCGGGCTCAGGGACAGGCACTTCTCCTGCTCTACTTTTTGCAGTCTCTGAAGGGATCTTAAAAGATTTTGTGGCTTGGCACAGCATGTTCCCATATTTCTCTGTGCTCTGGCATTAGGAACCAGAGATCTTCCTTGTTGTCTGCTGGACACTCTGGAAATTTAGCAAAGATAGATTTCCTAGATGAACATCTAGGAAAACAAAACCTTTGCTGCGGAGAGGAGATGTGGATATGGAGTCAGTGCCAAGAGAAGACCTCCTCCTGACGCAACCGATTGTGGAATGGGAGGCCATCAGGTGCATTGACATTGTCTTCTAGAACCTGCTTCAAAAGACGCTGCGAGGAGACGTTTCACCCTTGCCCCTGGGGCACCATCATGTCCTCTTGGCTGGCTAGAGTGGGGAGCATTAATCATTAATTAAATGTAAATTTTACAGACTGATGTCACAGTCTTCAAGCTGACAATCCTGAATATTGAGGTCAGTTACAGCACCCAGAAGGCCCAAGAGGGGTTCAGGTCCCATTTTGATATACCTTCAGCCAGGAAACGAATCAATTAAACGCATAACAAATGGACAGACTCTCCCTATCTACCAGCATTCAGAAAGACTCTCAGTGAGCTTCAACGCATGCTCTAGCCAAGCAGTGTTAAGCTTAGTCTGTTAAAACCATTTTTTCATCACACCTGGCTCTTGTTACTGCAGGTGGGAGCCGTCTCTGTCTGTGCTGTGCCAAAATCTGCACTCCTCTTTGTGGGATGCTGCCTCCCTGGTGTACAAATAAGGCTCCTGCCGCCACAGGAGCAGACGGTCCAAGGAAGACATTCACTTCCTTTTCAAAACAAATAATTTGAAATGTCAAGCAAGTACTTGCTCATCGCTGGGACGTTTCATAGTCCCTGCAACTGCTGTTCCTCTCCCTGCTCTGAGCATCGGCTGCTGCAGACTCTGTGCAAAAGGAGCTGAAATGCAGCCTTTGACAGGTTTTGTGCGTGTTGCCTCCACTTGCATCCTTTCAAAGCCCTTCCAAGTGCTCGTTCTTTCACCCTTTCAAAGTGAGTTGAGCAGCTGGTGAGAAGATTGGGAAGGGTGAGGTCCTGCAAATGTCTCTTCTGAGGGAATGCATCACTAATGCTCTTAAATGGACATTTATCCTGCACTGAACATTGACAGAAAGTTAATAAAATCACATTTCTAAGCCCCTCGAGCAGTTGTTCTTGATGAGAGTTATTTCCATCGCAAGCTTTAGCTCTCTCCTGGCTAATTTGTGGCAAAGTCACTCAAGAAAAGACTGAGCCATGATTCCTCTTACATGAGTAAAGATGTATTTGTTCTCCCCGAGTGGAAATCAGTGCTGTTACAGAGCCAGAAGAAGACCTTGGCTGAACTTAAATCCTTTCTTTAGTGTGAATGGATATAAAACTAGCTTTGGTCAAACATCGTTTTACTCTTCTGTTGCACAGACACTTGATTCCATCTTGCTCAACCAGAAAATAAAAGGCATCTTTGGACCTGAAAGGTGCTGCCTGTTTTCTGCACTGTCTCGTGGGACTGTAACGCTTCCCTTCTGCCTGCAATGGGGACCAGGGCTTTTCTGCCCAGACGAAAACTCACTGGTTTTGCTTGGGTTTTTTCTTCTGTTTAGGCAACAAGGGAGGTCCTCCTAAGCAATGAGGATTTGAAGTCCACATCACATCTGGACTGGACCGGATTACCCTGCACCTTGTCTGCTGGGGAGGAGGTTTCAGTATGTTACACCCAGTGTGACATGCTGAGACTTACAGCTCCTGCCTGGGGGGCAAATGAGAAAGAGTCCCAAAGCTTGGTGGTTTCGGGAAGGTTTTCCATCTTGCTGCCTTGCTTGGTGACCACCTCTGGCAGCCTGGCTCCCAACCTCAGCCTCGCAGGGGTTGTTGTCCTCCCAAGGCATGTGGTAGAGCAAGGCACTGTCCACAGGGATGAAAACAGCTTGTTGCAACATTTTTTCTAGCTCACATTAAGTCATAAATGGCAAAACAGATGGCTTTTAGGAAACTTGGGCCCATGCTTGCATGCCATGGAAAGGCCACACTTGTCACTCGCAGGGGGATTACGGTTCCACCCTTGTCCCATGGAGAATGTGTGGTTTTATGGATGATAGAAAGTTTGGTAAATGTTTCTTTGAAACAGCCCTTCTTTTTCCTTATGGGCATATAATACTCTTTCTAGTGGCTGTGGCTGGACACATAATACTTTTTTTTAATACTTTGCCCATAAAAAATTCACTTAACACAGGGAACTCCACATGCCTTTAGGACTCTAACTGAGGGATACCAATTCTGAATAGGGTAGAAACACAGCAGCATTTTAACGTCTGGCAACAACAACAAAGAGCCAGCAACAAGAAGGGGGCAATGAGCAATGTCTTAGGGCTGGGTATTTGATTTCTTGCACTGCAACACTTGATCTTGTATGAAACACAGCACTCTTGGGTCCTTAGCTTGGCACCTGTAAGAAGTAAAGATAAAAATGTGTATATCGCTGCATCCCCTACTCTATTGTGAGAGAGAAAAGATTTAGAGGCACAAAAATGCAGGAGCTGCACAGATCCCTCTGACACAGGGCATACGGACTGAAACAGGAGGGACCTTCTGCTTCTCAGAAGAAATTATTGTACACACAAAGACGATGGGTGTTTATAAATTCAGGCGCCTAAAGATGAGCTCCACGATCTGCATGTAGCATGCCAAATGTGAGGTTTGAACATCTTGGTTCTTGTCTGTTCTGTATATCCCAATTTCTCCTGCTGAAGGGGAACTTGCCAAGGCTGATGCTGTGATCTGTGGGTTGTACGCCGAGAAGGCAGGGTACAAAACCTGCTGCCTCCTTCTGACCTGCTGGGCAGAGTCTGTCCATCCTCAAAGCACAAGAGCCTGAGGGTCCAGACTTGCTGGCAGTATCAGGCTTCCTGGAGCTCATGGTGTGCTCATGGCTCTACCCAAGTCAGTGTCACAACTTATGTCATCGCTTCTGGCCGCCGTTCAGGAAAGCATCTCTAGGAAAGGACTTAACACCTCTTTGAAGTGAGACTTAAACACATGCTCAGGTGCCTCCTCGAGCAAAGATATCTATGCACATGCTGATGGTGAGAAAGTGGCACAGTTCACCTGTAATGAATAGGCAAGTTCCCTCCAAGCTGGCATCTTGTCCTCCTCAGGCCAGCATCATGGTGCCCCAGATTCACAGATTTGCCCCTTGGGCTTGAGGAGAGGCCATTCATGGGACAAATTTCTGTGACCTTTCCAAAGCTCTCTCCAGGCTAGAGATGCCAGGCTTGAAAAAAGTAATTTGCCAAATGATTTCTTAATGTTTGTGTCTTCGGGTGAAATTTGCCGTGCTATTAATTTATTACAGAAGAAAAGTGGAAACAGGGAAGGCTTTATGATTTTTAAATGTTCTAACATTTATTTCACTGTTTCAGTGTTTATTACAATCATGTTTATGGCAGAGGAAATTTCTCAAGACCAAGAGCTAATGTTGCTTTCAGCCACTAATGCATTTTCAATTAGTATCAGAGAATGCTAAAACTCCTTTCGCTGCTTCAGAAGTGAAGAAAAGCCTCTGGCACATGAGTGTGCAACATTGCCACTCCCATTAGAAGCGAACGGTGCTCAAGTACACCTTCCTTTTACTATCCGTTTCCCTTTACTGGGTCATGATTTTGCTATGTTGATTTTCTCTTGAGCTGGATTTCTCTCTGCAGGCTTCTTGGTGAGCATTTTGCAGAAGTGACTTAGTTCTTTTCAGGCTGGCAGTGAGAAGAAATCTGTTCTTTTCACACTGTTCTGACCAGAAATGCTGACTATGCATCTCTTGCAACAGCTGTTTCCCTTTCCTGCAACCACATCTGTAAGTGCCAGGTTCCTCATTGGTGCAAATTACTGTGGTTCCAGCGGTAGTACCAGCAATGTGCAAACTGGTGTCATCGGAAGGTCTGGATCTCATTTCAAGGCTCTGTGTTCTTCCATGTGACATCTGAACCTCAAATAAAATGTTTAATATGGTCACTTAACTCATGATCCCTGGATTTCCTACCTCGGCATTGTTAATAACTTACATCCACTTCTGGCATTATGTGATACTTATTATAGTCGCGGAAGTCACGCCATCCAGTGAGTTAAACCACGTTATGATGCTTCCTTGACCTCTATGTCAGCACGAGGATAGCAAACAAAATTGATTGTTTAGGTGCTGTTCTTTTACCATTGTGTTTCAAGTAGAAAATTTTGCACGATTTTCAGGTCTCAAAAAATAAGTTGAAATGTAAGTACCGACAGAGGAAAGGTGCTTCTTTGTGTTCTGAAGTTTTGCTTGTGTAATGCTTCCCCAGTGAACACCTATGACTTAATCCTTATGTTTTTCATCTCAGGAATATCTTCCTGATGCCTGAAATGTGTGGCTGGGT
The DNA here is from genome assembly GCF_018139145.2 of Gymnogyps californianus. NCBI lineage: Eukaryota > Metazoa > Chordata > Aves > Accipitriformes > Cathartidae > Gymnogyps > Gymnogyps californianus. The sequence goes on from NC_059484.1 coordinate 17,812,400, forward strand.
TTGCGGTTGCCTTCCGTCGTGGCAGACGGAGCTCGCACCTTGGCTGAGCGCAGGCAGCCCCTGGTGCCTGGCGGAGGAGGGCTGGGCTGACCCCCCCGCAGATGTGCGCGGGGCTTTGATCTGGCCGATGCCGGGTTGCAGGCAGCCCTGCCCGCCCCTTTCATCTGCGGAGCCGAGGCGCTGGGGAGCGCGGATGTCAGACCTGGCTGCACAACAGACGCCGCTCAGCAGAGGGAACGGAAACCCGCGAGTAAACTGCTTCTTCTTGCTGCTCTGTGATCACCTAGAATATTTTGATCGCTGATATTATAAGTTAAGATGTGACTATATTAAATAAAATGAACACATGTGGTGTTCTCAGAGATGCATGATGCAGACACCACATCTTGATCAACTTACGTAGGGGCTCAGTGTCTGTACGTGGCGCATTAATTCACAAGCAGCAAGTTGGGAAGGAGCCTCCTGGACCGGGATGTGAACTTTGATATGATCCTCTCTTGTGGTGCCGAGCCATTTGCTGCAATACGTGTCCAGACACGTTGGACTTGCTAAGTTTTTTTTCCCAGGCATGTGGATTGGGATAGATGGTAGGAGGTGAAAACACCAAAAGGCTTGCACGAGTCCCGTCATATAGGTAAAGAAAAGAGGGACTAACAGGGGAATAAAAACAGCAGGACTCTGAAGGCTGAACAGACAGGATGAGGAAAATCAGGATGGGGAAAATGTGTCTCATCCTGGCAGTAAGACAAACGGATTAATGTAAAAATGTAAGAAAGGCTACAGCGGGCCAGACTGCAGGTTTAACCACCTCGGGAGCCTGTGGTCAGCTGTGGCCAGCTGTGGCCAACACCACACATCTAAGGACCACAGAGACCAGACTGCAGGAACAAGGTAAGCGTATGCCCCCCTGATTTACCTTCCCAGGTTGCAGGCAGAGTTTTTTAAATTATTTTATTTAAAAACTCCACATCTGTTGCTCTGTTGTGTTCCTCTGCTTCCTAAAAACATCTTGGGTCACTTCATGCACCAGTGCGCTCAAAAGGGAGACTCACAGGTAGGATAACCAGCCCGACCTGGTAACTAACCCCGTGCAGCGCAGCACGGCGCGTCCAGACTTCGTTCCCTGTGGCCAGTTGCAGGGGGAGGGAGCTGTGGGGCTCAGGGACGGCAGCGTTAGTCACCTCCATACCAAGGCCCTTGGAGCTGTTCTCTGTGAAATGTTGCGATGAGTGTTTGGTTTCTATTGGTGACATAAATCAATCATCTCACTGCCTTGGCGCTACTTTTCCAGAACAAAGAATTCCCAGAAAAGGAGAACCCCGCTGCTGGGTTGTATAATACAAATGTATGATCCTGTTGGCCACATGGTATTTCCAACACTGGATATTTTTTTCTCCAGGATACAACCAGGATGCTAATGAAAACAACACATGGAAGACCTCAGGATAAGCCCCAGTGTCTGCTGAAGAGTACATAGCTCTGGTCTGGGTCCTAAAGCAAATACAGATGCATCTACAACAATTATCAAAGAAAAACAACATGTGACTCGAGAAGGAAAGTCTGTATGTGCCTGCAGACTAATGGCTGGCTGGTCTAGGCTGCAGGATTAACTTCCAGACTTTGCATATGAAGAAGCAACTTCCAGCAAGAGGAACAGGAGCTGAACGTACGAGTGGCCACGAAGGGAGTGTTGAGTGTTGTTTCTCCTGTTGAGGACAGAGAGGAGCTGCTCTTCCCTTTAGCTGGGAGAGCTTCCCACACCCCCGCTTCGTTGACTGGTGAACCAGAGCAAAGTGCCTCAACCTTCGAAAAGCCAACCCCAGAACCCTCCTGTATCTCGGTGCATTGCAAAAACTCCCAGCAGAAGGGTGAATTGTGAGCACCACAACCAAAATGAGAAAAAAAATCAAGCCTCTGTTCCCCAAACCAGAGCTCTCTTGTCTGGAGAGAATTAAGGAGCAGCCTGTTTCTCCCGCTGTGAGTGCTGAGGGCAGCTCTGGGCTAAGGCCTCCATAAACACCATCAAAATATTTTGACAGACTTTAAAGTGCAATTTCTGCAGGGAAAAATTCCTTCTTCCAGGTTAGATCACAACAAATGACAAACATTTTTCTCAGCTATAAAGCTGAACATTTCATGTAGCTTTTTGATGGGCAAATTTTGTACTGATCACAGGTGATACAATACAAATATCCAGAAACATGTCCAGGCAGATAGATGAGGAAAAAAGGTGATTTTTTGGAGGGCAATTCACTCGATGGAGAACCAATGACTGAGCACAAGAATACTGCAAGAAGAAAGTTTAAAAGCAAGTCTTCAACCTAGCAGAAACCTTCGAGCCCAGCTTCACGCTATTCAGTGTGGTGGGTGGCACACCTCCCGCTGCGTGCTCCGGCAGCATTCTCCCATATTACAAATATGGGTTTAATTATATCTGTTGGTTTTGATTCCTGTAATTTTTCAGAAGGAAGCACTAAGGAACTATAAGTGGATAGGAAATTGTTTGGTTGGGAGGTTCGAATTTTTTCTTCTTTTTCTTTATTTCTGCCTCAAAATATCTCTGGCAACATATAAAGTACTTTTCCATTGACATTGGCCATTCAGTACGTTCTTATGAAATTTCGGTTTGCCTTGTGATATTTGCCAGTTTGCTTCATGGAAAACTATATTTTTGGGCAGGCTGTAGAAATACCCAAGAATTCAGAACATAGATTGCAACATCCCCCAGTTGGAAGAATTCTGGAGTGACAGCAGATCTGTTTTCCAGTCTACACAGTGAGCTGAACTGCCATCCTACAGCCAACATCTCCCTACGTTCAGCCTTGTTTCGGACACACCACCAAACACTGGAGCTGAAAGCCTGCCCAGGTGTAATCTTGCATTTCTGTGCATCAGGTCTGATGCATGTGGGGACACAGGACAAGACGCTGGCCTAGGAGCCAAACTCAAATCGCCACAAAACACATCAGACACAGACTATCCTAAACTGCACGGGAAGTTATTTAGCAGAATCAAACTTTAAAAAAAAAAAAAGTCATTGCTGGATTGTACCTTCTTTATTCTAATACAATTTATTTTATCTTTGCTTTTACCTACTGGCAACTCCTGGTGTTCTGAGTTAATGGGCGGAGCAGAGCATAGTATCATGAATTCTGATTTCTCTGAGTATATTTTCAACATTTTCCTATTTATTTCCCCTGAAACAAATGGTATTGTAAGGAGGTTGCTGACTGGGGCAGCGTCAGAGGTGGAATATTTCCAAATGTCTAGCGTTTGGTCCCATTTCCCTGTCTACCCAAGCACTGTCCACAATCACCCAAGCTCAGTGTCGACTGGAGCATCCATTTCCCTGTCCACGATCATACCTCGTACCACTCCAATGTGTCCTGTGTAGTGTTAGACCACCGGTGCCTAATTCACTGAATTTCCCAGCGCCCGGACTCATTCCAGTGGTGGCTTAAAGGGAAATCAATTATCTTCACTCATCACAGAAAAACCACTTTTAAGTGCCGTCCATCATTTATCCAAATACCTCGTTCCTGGCATTTGCTCAGGCACCCTCCCTTGCCAAATAAAACTCTTCTCCTCAAAGGCTGAGGCCAGTGGTGAACCTGAGTGCCTGTGTTTAAACTGGATTATGGCTGTCACAAGTGATATATCCTAGCAAAATCATTTCATCCTCCTTTTCTGTCTGTTCACCAGTATTTATGCAGACAGGTAATGAAATACCAAAGTACTCGAGCAGCTACAGGTGGGGTTTGGGGTGGAGAGTCAAGGCTTCATTTAACTCGACTTTGGTAACTTACACATATTAGTCAAACAAACAGAAAAAGCTGTCTTGCTATTAAGGGAAATGATCAGAATTTCCTCAGTGGGTTTTTCTGCATGCCAAGAAGTTATAACTGCTCAAACCAAACCTTTCTCAAACTTCACTTAGGTTTAAAATTAACTGATTCTTCCCTGCAGATTCCTGTAGCAAACCTATCTCCTCCCCAGTCCCTCACCTATAAATCTCAATAGTGACTGGGGAGCAGGAAGGGGACGAATTCTTAAATTAGGCTTGAGGTAGCAGATAGCAGCCTGTAAAACAGAGTATGCCCAAGCGGCTGCTCTCAGCAAAGACTTCGTATTTTGGGATCTTTTTTGTTGGAGAAATCATGAAATTCCTCTCACCACAAACTTGCTTTCTGAGGGCCTGATCCAAAGTCAATAGATGTCAGCAGAAAACTGTCATGGGCTGACCTCCACGGCCATGCTTTTTGCTGGTTATCTATATGATTTCCAAACTTTGATTTTCGTGCTGAGCATTTTCTGTGTTGTGTGCCTGAGCCTTGGTGAAGTTTTTTAGTTTCAGCTGAAATGGTTCAGCCACCTTTAGAAAAAGAGGCTTGCTTTTGTCCGGTACCCAAAAGAAAATAAAAATGCAAGTGATTGTACTACAAATCCGCAAGACACCAACTTTTGGAGACATACCTGAGTTAGGATGAAGAAGCCATCCAGGGATAAAGAGTTGCTGCCATAAAAATCAATGTTTCTTGGGAACATGTCTGAAAAAAACCCGCAGGGCTGAGCATTGAGTTTAGCACGTTGGGATTTATCAGGGTAGTCTTGGGCACCCGGGGCAGTTCTTGGCATGGATATGCCGGGGCAGCACAAGGGCTCTGTGGGCTGAGGCAGGAGGTACAGGTGGGCAGCATCCTCTGTGTCACCGGCACAGCCAGAAAGTGACAAAAAGTGGATTTTTTGAAAGCTTCCAAAAGAGCCATTTGTTCCTCTGCTATCTAAATTTATGAGAGTCAAGCATCAAATCCCTAGAATTTGCTAATGCCCCACAGTGTATGCACTTTCTGACCAGACTTTGAATATCTGAAATGACCAAATATCAAGAGCAGGAAAGTGGATTGAATAGAGACATCCTAGCCTCATAAAAATCCCTCCTGTGCCTCTTCTACCCATGAGCTTTAGCACCATATAGCTTTTCTTTTCTTTTAAAAAAAAAATCTGTTCCCATATTTAGGTTCCTCTCCTCCTGTGAATTATACTCAGATGATTTTCGAGGACCTTTCATTCTCTCTCTGCTTCACACGTTAATCCAAATCTCCTTTCTTAATTAAAGTTTTACTCTACAAGAGTCTTTAACCTCTGTTTCCAAGTGGCAAAATCAAATCCAGCTCCTCTTGATAAGGAAAACTCATTTCTGGTTGATTGACAAGTTTAATTAAATACCAATATTTTATTTTAATTGCTAGATTATTACCAAGACAGCAGCTTCAAGGATTATTATGGGTGCACAGGGGAATGGCACCTAAAGACTAAGCTGCACAACTATTTCTCGTTTTCTGCTTTCCCTTTCCCAGCAGGGGCTGTATCTGCTCCACGTTACGTGGAGGAGCAGGGTATGGGCAGGCTCCAAGCCCTGATCACGTTTGATTAAGACCACTGACCTTCCTGTGCTCAACTGCGGTCCTGAGCATCCCTATAGACACGTATACGGTCTCTCTGTTAGGACGCTGAACACCCCCTTCTGCTCACCGCCGCCTGCAGCCCCATTGAGCTTGCTGGGGCTTGGGTTTTTTTTAATTTGCTGAGATACAAGATGTAAGCAGCCAAGCCGTGCCAAGCCTTCGTCCAGATATATCTCTGTTTACGCTGAAAATTGCAATTAATAACCAAAAGATGGCAGGATGGAAACTGCATTATGAAAAACATCCCATCCACATTCCTGGGGCTTCTCCATATTATGACACTCTGCGGTGTTGCAACACAGCGTTGCTCTCTGGAGAAAGTGAAAAAACCTGGCTATGGGTCTATTGCACCACTGTACGTGCCAATAGCTATTATCTTTCCAAAACTATTGAATGTCTAGGGAAAACATGGCGACCATCACAGACCAGGGATTCTCTAATTAATTCAAACTTCATTCGCGATGAATCACTGCTTATTTCAGTTGCAGTCTGCAAACAGGCAGAGGAGTAATCATGTACATATGTGAAGCCTCATTTTCAAGGATTTATTCTTGACACCGATTTTAATAAATTATTGGTGAATAGTAGGCAATTACGACTGTCTTTTTTTTTCCAGGTAGTTACACTTTACTTCTTTGTTAGATTGTTATTACAGAAAACAACCTAACCGTAACCAAAGAGGCTAATAAGTCTTTCCTCCAACACACAACTAAGTCCTTCCCCTGTTGTCCTCGTGTTATTTGTGGGATATGAGTCAGACATTGGTTTTGTATGAAAAATAGAAGAGCAGAGCTGAATCACATGAAAGGTATCATGGTAATGATCTTGGTGACAGGATAAAGCCCCGAGAGCCAAGTCAGATAAACTTCCCTAACAAGACCTTCCACTGTCTTCCATAAACCATATAATATGGCCTCAGATAGGAAAGCTACTAAATAACTCTTCCAAAGAGCAATTACATCCCAAAGCTCCCTATCTTGACAAAGATATTGTCATGATGCCAAACTATTCATCATACCCTATTAAGATGTCAAAGCTGGAAATTCTCTTTAATTTGTTTATGTATCTTAGGGAACTGTTTATGGTTTCCCATCTATTAAAGAAACGCTATTTAATATGTATTAACTGGGCTGTAGTTTTCGTGTGGTCTTTACCGTAACTTTGATGATATACAGGAATGAGTTACGTTGGGGGCATCCTGATCACCGATCAAAGAGACGGAGGGCCCTTGATAACTTTCCTAGGCTTGTTTCTGACCACTCAATTAAAACATCAAGCCACAAGTTCACTGAAGCAGGAACTGCGTGGTGAGGTTGACGTTACGTATCACTAAAAGCAAAAGACCTTGGCTCTCTGCCTGGTTCATCCCGACACGGGCTGGCAGAGAAGGGCAGTATTGTGTCCAGAAATATCATTCAGAGAGCCATTCCCTTACACATACCTTTGAGATCTACTTCATTTTTTATGCACTTACTTGAAGGATATCTTAACCACAGGTTTTCAGTTATGATTCTCCCTAGGCACCTTCACCAAATTTGCATCCACGTAATGTTAGTATATGACTGTGATTAGGTTATTTTTTCATCTGTTCTTGCTTTTCACAAATAAACTTGAACTCATTGCTGGCAAACAATTCAGATGATACTCAAATATTGCAAAACTAAGTGGTCTCCTATCCTCCTTCTGAAATCCTAAGATTGCCACAGCCTGTGGGTTATTTCTCCACATCAGTATACCCACAGTTCAGTCCACATTATGCCAAGCAAACGTCACAGGCCAAAAGTGTTCATGATAGTATTTTTATAAATACAATGGCCACAAACACTGGCCATCAATAGTTCCCATGAAACAACCCTGACACCGTGAGATACACTTCCAAGGCAATGTAAGGGATTTCAGCTCTAACACTGCCATTACATTTAACAAAAGCCTTGAGACCAACTCTCCACATACATCACAGACTTTAAGATGATCCAGAGGCTCAAAATTCAGCTTTCAATTTAGGTGATTTATTTTATGACATATTCCCCCCTCACATAACTCCATTAATGTGCTGTTGGTTTTCAGTTTCATATGCACTCTGGGCTGAGCTGTTAAGGATTTTAGAGCATGAGCGTATATGACATGCTAATAGGGGTAATCTTCGTACAACCAAGCTGCTCGTACTTTTTTCAACAGATTTGATTACTCCTTCTCCAGTATTTAAAATTTCCCTTTCATTGCTGAGAAGGGACAGGCTTCAGCATCTCAAGATCCTTTTTCTCATCCAGCTTTCCCTGTCCCGTCATCGATGCAGCGCTCAGCACCGGTTCCTCAGCTGGCACCCAAGGTGGAGGGTCCCAGCAAGTCACGTTGGTTCATGGGCAACTGCATCCCACTCCCTCCCCGTGGGAGCCAACCCCACCTTGCAGCCTTCAGGCAAAGGCACGTGCGCCATTTGGATGGGAAGAGAGGTTATCCCCACCGAGTCGGAGCGAACCCTGAGCTCTTGCTCAATACTGCAAGCGCTGAGTGTGTGAGAGCGGTATCTGATACGCTAATTAGTGAAAATTGTTTCCTTTCCAACATCCTGTTATTTTACCCGCATGGTGATTTACTGATGTTAAAAATTTGGTTTGGCAGGTGGAGTCTTCCTTGCTGCTGGTCACTGCCAGAAAAGCAGGTGTCTTGTTTCTGGTTTTAAGAGGCTTTTTGTTTTTCTTTGCCTGGATACTTTTTTTCTTTTTGACTATACCTTCCCTTCCTTCATGGCTTTGTTCTTGGCAATTCATATCTTTTTTTTTTTTTTTCCCCTAATCTCTGATTTTGGAACGTTTCCATATTTGACTGTCGTTGGTATTTAAACAACTTCATAATCTCTAGGATTTCCTTTTGTCTGTAAATCACCTTTAAAAACCCAGCAATCCCTTATTATTTCCTCTTTCATTTTTATTGTTTCATCTGTAACAAACAACATTAAATCCAGAGAGCATTTAAGACCAATTTCAATTTCTGCATGAAAAAAAGAAGAATTTTTTTCGAGCCTGAAGTAGGATTTTTGCCAGAGGGAATATTTATTCTCTCTAGTAACAAGGTGACATGGTGCCAGTTCAGTCTAATTTCATGTGGGGCCAGGCAAAATTCATTTAAACGGCTGCAATATTCATTCAGCATTTCTTTCAGAGAGCGTCCTAAATAAACTAAGAGCTGCGTGATGTCCTCTGAGTTGTTTCCTTCCTCCCAGGGAAAGAGGAGGACTGTACTTATTTTCACAGGTAGCAACAAAAGAGACCATCTGCTTGGCTATTTTATAATCAGCTTATTTATCTGCATGTGGTCACTGCAGAAGGCTTCAAACATGCCCCCTGAAGCCGATGGCTGGAGGGGAGCCGCGATGTCTGCGTGCTCTTTGGGACGAGGACCAGCGTCCGCCCCTGCATTTTCCACCCCATGAGTAGTCCCTTTGGCTGCGCTCGTAGCTGATGTTATTTGCACGCATCATTCTTTGCAAAAGCTGGGCTGAGACCCAAAAGGGCAACAGGTGGGGCGAGAAATCAGCGGAGTGGGCATTGCAAGGGGGAGAGAAGGGGGCAACGAGTTTTCTTGGCAATTAGCTGCCTGCAGCCTTCAGAGATGGAAGGAGCTCGGCAGTGTCAATAATTGCAGTCATCAAAGTAAATCACATCTTGCCACTTGCCTAGATGATATTTTTCTCCCTGTACGTGAGAACAGAGTTGAATTTTCTGGTTGCGTTTGAAGATGACTCTTTCAGAGATTTTGCAAGAGGATTAGTTACACGTTTCAGCTTTCAGTGCTGGAAAAGGAACTCGTACGGAAAAGAGAAATTCAGAGCTTTTTGTGAGATTTTGAAGACTGCTATGGAGAGCTGGACATAAGTCAGAGCAAAAATGGACCCCATGTATATCGGATCATTGATATCTTTAAAAGAGCAATTGTGCTTTGAAGTACAATAGGAAAATAGAGATTTTTATCTTGATGAGGTACGAAGATAATTGCACTCAGGCGCTTTAATCAGCATGCTTCATATTTAAGCAGATGGATACAGAGGGCAAATCTGTGAAGGATGAATTATTTATTTTGGGCACACTAAAACTTTGTCTCTTAAAGGTCATCAAACTTTCAACAGAATTGACAAAGTCTGCTGCATATGTGAATGCGATTAATCTTCTCATTAGTTAGAGGCAACATTTTCTTTTGAACTTGATATGCCTGGTAGGGGAACAAAAAAACAGAACAAAATCATTTATGGAAAAGTACAGCTGAAGAGCATCTGTTTGTCTGACATCAGTGGTTCTGCCCCATTGCTTACAAAAAAATTTAACTGGAAACCTTAGAGCAGAATAATATGTTCTGTCTCATAGGCACAAATATTTGACATATCTATCATTTTTAATAGGATTATAAAATTAAACGCCCCCCAATCAAGCAGCATTTATCAATTAGTATGATGCCTTTTTAGTGGCTGGCTAAGGGACTTCGGTGTCAAAGGCAATAAAGGAGTCATTTACACCCTGTACCAGAAATCAGCAGTGAATAAAGAAGAAAGAAATGCCATTGTTCATAATTGACTTCAATGAGACTGCTCGCATGGGTAAGCTTAAACACATGCAGGAATGGCTTTAAATGATTTATGATACTTTGCATTTAAATCAGATGTGGGTCAAAACTGGGCCCCCGGCTTGAATTTATCCATCTGGATGCTGATCAGCGGGGCCAAATTTTCATTTCTGAGGTTACGTTGCATTTCAGACAACACGGGAGGGTTGTCCGCTGAGGGCTGGGACCACAGTTACGCTGCCAGCCCCCACAGCTGGAGTTTCCAGGGGGATTTCACACGAGTGAACTCGATGCATGCCCACGTGCCAAAGGGGTTTATAGGCGAAGGTAACTCAGACTCTTCCCTGTAAGCACAGGGAATCAATGGAGGAAATAAAGAGAGAAACTGCATTATTAATGGAGTTAAATAAAGAGATGAAGGCTCATGCATGATTAAAATACTGTGTCATTCAGTGAAAGAGGTCTCCAATGGGTACGCTATAATATGAGACCACAGACAGGAACATTGTCAATAAAAATTTGGACGAGACCTCATGGTGTTTAGGTTCTGTTCCCTGTGCTATCAGTGCCCCGAGAACAACCCAACAACTCATTTCATGGTCTTCCCCCACATATAAAATGGGGATAACAATACTAATCTTTCATTTTTTTCAAAGCACTTTGAAATACACCGATGAAAAATGCTCAAGGTAAGTTATGCAGCACTAGCTGTTTCCAATAAAAAATAGTTTCTATTACTTTTATTAAAGAGTAACTTATTTTTGAATAGACACTATTTAAAAAACATTTTACATGATTGCTTTTGCAGAAAAACGCTTTAATCTATTTGCAGACAGCAGAAAATGCTCTGCGATTTTTCAATCAAACAACTAAATGAGCTAATTAGGGAGAGGACAAGCGTTACTCCATCAGGCTTCTTAGCGCATTATAGTAATCTCGACATCCAGGACATTTGACATTAACAAATGCCTGAAGAAATCCTTCACAGAGGGATGGAGAGAGAAGGAAGAGGAAGAGCTGCACAGGCGTGGGCATGGCTCTGCAAGCAAGAGCCACCAGCCAGGAATTTGGCCTTTTTCTTCCATGAAGACGTGTCCGAGGCTGCAGAGCAGCATCCTCCCGGGTCAGGAGAGCACTTTGCTCTGGGTGCCAAGTTACCCGGTAAGTCAGGTCAGCCAGCAAAACCAGCGTTACTGGAGGCAGAACCAAACTGGCTACACAGATTTTATGGAAAGATGTTATTCCTTCCAAAACAAAGTCAGCAAATGAACAGGAGTGTGAATGAAGCTGATCTGGTGTCTGGCTTTCATCTTACCACTTATTTCCTCCACAGAGAGTAAATTTTTAATCCTCACAGCCTAAACGAGAGCTGACCTCCCTGTCTCCACCATCTCCTACAAAACACCCACTAGACACTTCTGAGAGGGGAAGGATGAGGACATGCCATGTAGGCAACCAGAGTTCAAAAATACAGATGACATCTTCATGCTACTGTCAAATTAAGGATATTATGTGACTACTGTATGTGAAGGAGGGCAATTAATTTAATCAAATAACTGATAACGCTTCTTAAAATTACATCTCTTCTCTTCATCTTCCCAGCTTAAAAATCAATAGGAAATTACAGTCTAATGTACCTGAATATTAAAACTCAGAGATTCATGTAGAACACGAAAAAAACCAGAGATCCTAGCAATTATTCAGATGGCACAGTTATTGAGTTAATGACACAGACCCGAGTTGATTTTTATTCTTGGAGTGGGGCCAGGGTAATATTAATGGTTACTTTTGCCACTCTAATAACAGCACAGAGTCTTCATTGTGCGCAGCAAAAGCAAACATTTTAACAAACGGTACCTTCTTTTTAATTGCATGGACCGCAGCCTTACTACCTCGAAGCACAACATACACATGTTTTAGTGTAAGTTCCTCTCTACTCAGGAAAGCGTTTCAAGATGCGCAAAAGTACCTTTTTTAATCAAGAAGTGAGCAACATAAAAGGCCACGTCTATGCGCTAGCTTGCCTTTCATGAATAACTACTCCGCAATAGTTTCTTAAATATAGTTGCACAAAAAATGCTGCGGCTATTTCAAAAACCTGTATCTGACCTAAGTGCTGCCATAAAGACAGCTTTGTCTGAAACCCAGCCTCCTAAGAGGAATACGTCGCAGCAGGCTTTGGACTTAGGCTTAAATGAAAAGCCCTTGGGCACTTCATTTGCAATGATATGGTTTAGACAGAGAAAAACCTCAGCAAAGCACAGCAACAGCCTGGGCACCCCAGGAGACAGGGCAGGGCGAGCTGGTGTCAGTCCAGCTCTGTGGCTGGCATGGTCCAGGTCAGGCATTTACACCGGTACTTACAGAACCCTCTGAAGACTCAAATCAGCCTCAAAATGACAAAGCCGGGAGAGCTGCGGCATTGTTTGCAATGGAAAACTGGTCCGAAGGGAGGCTGCTGAGCATCCTCCAACCTGGAAATCCCCCAGCCCCATGGCAGGGCATCAGGCAGGGCTCTCCCTCACCCCTCACCTGCCCCACGACTATCCATATTTATCTGCGGCACAAACCGAGCACAGAAACACTCAAAACTCAACTCTGAGATGCTGTGCATCTACCAGGACCACAGCAGTAATTAAAAGAGTGAAAGATCTGCTGCCAGATATTACAGCGTGGTGTTATTTGCACGGTGAGGGCTGAGCAAAGCAAGCTTCAGAGGCTGTGTTCTTTGCAGAGATTTTTTTTCTTAAGAGAAGATTATAACCAAACTACCCTGGGAAGAAAAGGGCCTTTGAACAACATACTTAATAAAATTCTAAATTTAAATTTAAACACACACACAAATCATTTCTGAATGTTTATTTCATTTCACAACGGGAAAATCCCCCTTCCTTTACTTAGAATTATTACCTTTTAATGGGTACCAGAAGATTTGTTCGTTGCCATAATTTTTTCCAGGATTTTTCTTCCTCTATGCGCCCACAGTGTTCCCCTGTTTTGCTCTTTACAGTAGTCCCAGGAACATGCCCTGTATTCACTGGGACAAACAACTGGGTGGTTTCAGCAGCACCTGAAATTTCCAGCCAGGTTGGAGTAGGCAATCTAGCCAGAGATTTCAGACTGGAGATTAGAACTAAAATAGAGTGAAAAACAAAGGAATAAAAGCTAAAGAGTTGTTATTATTAGCAATTTCTTTGATATAAGGTGCTGCACATAACAGAGAATTACTTTATGATTTATTGGCAGTTTGGAGGTGCCACATCTGGGATTTCTGATGTCCCTCTCTTAAAAAGTAAAGACAAACTGGTGTGACAATGTGTGGACTGAGGTGACATACAGCTTATGATTTCTGGCTGTGTTTTTAGCATAACCGCTAGGAAACGTGACGTGTTCCTGGTGTGGGCATGCAGATCCCCCACATTGGAGAAGACCTTCAGCCCCTGGGCTGGGAGCCGGGAGCGGGGAGCAATAAAACAGTTCCTATACCAATGAAGGGTTGAGCTGGGAAGCCAGATTGACTTAATTTATTGCACAGAGGAGGTCTGGAAAGTGGAAAATTACCCAAGGCTGAACAAAGAGGCTCAGCTGTAGCCATGGGGACACATAGAGGGGCCCAGCACCACCCAGGACGACTCGGTCGGGAGGGAGGACACCCAGACATGCTGCTGCAGAGGGGGAGCTGGCTCTGCTTTCACTGGGCAACCAACATGGTTAAAGCAAGCTGAGCTGGGCAGGGACAGAAATTTTTGGCTATTTTAAGGAGAAGTAATAAGCTGTAGGATGAATATCTTGGACAATCCCAGAAGGGTTTGACCCCTGTGAATACTCCAAGGCATGGGTCAGTAGTACCATATTTAGGCACCATAAGGATGCCCAGATTTACCCCAGCCCCACAAGTGAGGGCTATGGGGAGCGAAAGCAGCCAAGAGAAGCACATGCAGATATGGAAAGCCTGGTATAATAGCCAGGGCTTCTTGTCTCCTTTCATTTAAATGAAGTAATTAACTCTCCTAAATCCCATCCTCATCTGTCTCCTGGCACAGAAAGGACAATCCCATTTATTCTGTGAGATACTCAAGACTGTGATTTAAAGAAAAATCAAGGATCTGTACCCTTATCTTGGTGCCCTGGTCAACCCCAGCATTGTAATAGGATTTCACTGGATTGCTGGAACAATTTTATTTCTTATTGGTAAACCAGACTTCCCTCCAGTAACCACCTGTTTATCAACTATCTGACACAATATTTTTTTAATCAAGATATTCTTTTTAAATCACTTTTTTGGTCAAGGCTATCATTGCTTAAGAGCGGCAGTTTACAAACAAATTGCAGTTACAAACTCTCGGAAAATGGGTAACAGGAGATTAACACTCTATAAAGGATGAGTGAATGCATGGAAACGTGTTAAAACAGTAGGAAACAAGGAATTGTGAATGCATGCCCCAGCAGCATCCAGAAATTTGTTCTTAACCTCCTTTCGTCTGTATCAGCAAAGCCTCGCCGTGCCCCGGTACTGAACCCTTCCGCACTTGCACGCAGCCGCGCCGCGGAGGGAGAGATTTATTTATACTGCATGGGAACAAATTCCCACCCCTGCTTTGAAGTTGGCCGCTCTCTGCACAGCCGCAGAAGCAGCTCCCACGGCCGGCATCCCTGCAAGCCGTCAGAGCAGTTGGGATCTGGAGATAATCTTCCCTGCCCAGACCCACTCCCGGCTTCAGGAAGAGTGTGCAAACATGATACGTTTGATTTTATCATCTGCTTGTTTTCAGTTTAGGGGTGCAAGAGAAGAGGACACAAAAAAAAGCCTTTCAAAACCTTTCTCTTTTTTGGTTTGGCTACTGATATCAGAGGGTTACCTAAAACTGTATCAGCCTACACAGAATTCTCAGACATATATTATCTTATGTAGATATATTATGTAGACCAGCAGCCAAATTTCTGCTCTCTGTCAAGCTGATGTAAATCTGATTTTCTGCAACTAAATCATGGGAGAAAGAGAAATTCCCTGCACGTACGAGCTTTATTCCCAAACCTGGAGGGAAGAAGCCACCTGCACTTAACTAGTCTGAGACTTGACATCGAAGAAAACCTTAAACACAGAGCGTGTCCTGTCTGTGAGTGAGGGACGGCACTTAAAAGGCAATAATCGCAGTGCTTCTCTAGTTGAGCTGCTGAAGTTTTAATCATTGCTAGGAACTCAATTAGTCACTCTTATTAAGGAGCCAAACAGACTGAATGTCAGAGGGGAAATATTTGACATTTTCTTAACAACTTGAAATATTCCAAAACAAACCCATTTGGGGTATATTATTCCTCCTGAGTTACCAAAATCCCTCAGCTATCGCAGACCTGCCGGGACCCTGGCAGGGTATGGCTAGGTAATCTCAAACCCAAACATCGACAAGAACCCCAAGTGATGCCCTGGGAACCAGGCGAGCCGCTCGAATCCATAAGGTTTTCCGCTTGCGGGATGACCTTGGTTTTCAAGAATTTAGAGAACGTGTTTCGAAGCCCTTTGCTACTTCACAGTTAGAGGCTTACCGAGAAAAAGGAAAACGCACCGGGGGAGCGCGTTTCCCCTGGCAGCCGTGCAGGGGTGAGATCCCCCGGGAAAAGGGAACGATCGGTGCTGGGGAAGCCCTGATGCGCTGTAGGCGGCTGCCCCGGTTCTGCCCCATGCTCCAGGTTTTCTTCCCAGCTAATTCAGTCTCAGTGTAATCTCATGCTGGTTGATGTACAGGGTGTTTTGGAAGCCTCACCAAACCCACGGCTGATTTTTTTGTGCCCAGAGAGATAACTCACGCCAGGGAGGCTGCAGGGTGTGTGCGGTGGGACATGTACGCTGGTGCTGGGTGTAGGGCAGAGGCGGCGTTGTTCCTGTGGTTCTGTTTATAGGAGATAAATCCCAAAAGCAGGCAAGGAAAGCTGAGGGAAGCGAGAATGCTGCAACCTGCCCAGATCAAAGGGATCTAAGAAACGTGTGGAGCCCAAGCACAGGAAGCCCTGCCAGGACTGTGATGTCTCATGAAAGACCAGGGTTTAATGGCTTAGGACATAACCCACAAAACAGCTTCCTTGTCCCGTCTACAGGGCACCAGGTTCTCCCCACGGCTTTGGGGAGCCGGCAGCCCAGGCCGTCGGAGGAGGCGCGTTAGCGGAAGGACCGCACTCGGAACATATTTCCTGGAAAATGATGATTCCCACATGGTCTCAAATGCCTGGAGAAGCTCCCACTCCCACCTCGCATGCTCCGATAGCGCTCGCTGGCTTCAGCATGGCCAGCATGGGATGCTGAGCTCCAGTACCTCTTTGCAGGACCAGGATGAGCCCAGGGGAGGAACCAGGCTGGGGGCTTTGTTTGAAGTGAGGCTCTGCTAAAAATGAGCGTGGAGATCCAAGTCGAGACGTGGGACACAGCAGTGGGACCACACAGCCGAGGAGCCCACGTTTCTAGCACAGCTGCTGAGACGCCTCCTCGCTGTGAAGGTGACAGGGAGGAATCCACAGCTGACATATACATCTTTTTGCTGGAGCATTTCACGTCTTTTCTCAGGCACTGTGACTAATTATGCGAATTTAAAAAAAAAAAAAAAAATCACAGATTTTGCCAGCAGACATTACACTTTTTAAAAAAAAAAAAAAAAAGGCAACCTACCAGGGGACAATTCACATGACCGACCAGAAAAAAATGGTAAACAGCTGTGCCTTAACATCTGTACTGCAGAGTTGGACACTGCAAGAAGGAGTAAATGACCAGAACAGAAATTGCTGATAGCTCCTCTGTTCAAGCCCAGACCATGCTCGGGGGCAGGAGGGACCCAGGAGTCGGGCAGGCTCCTTTCCTCTCCCGGGACAGAGAACCACTTAGGGTGGAACAAGTTAAAAGTCAAATTACTAATCAAAGTGCATTTGTCTAGAAAGGTGCTGAATCTAAGTACAGAGCTTCAAGCTCTCCTTTGGTCCGTCACCACTCTGCTGATGGCTCTTAGATGGCCAGTCCTCGTGGGGATGTGGTGTTTTGAGCTGCAAACAAAGCCGTGGCAAGCGTCTGTAACATTTTTATTCTTAAATTACAGCACTGGAAACCTATAACATCCATTTGCTTCTCACATTTGCCCCTTTAGGCTAGCTCCCTCCCAGATGGAAGAGTCCAGTGACAAGGACTTTGCGCAGTCCCGGTGGATGCTTCTTGCTCATAGGAAGCTGCGTTGCTTTGCTGGACCTTGCTCCCATTGCAATCAATTAGAGTTGTCTTTAATTTCTCAGTCTGGAGTAATGAGATTACATTCGATCCTGCATTCTCAAACCATTTTAGTCGAACAGTGAAATGCTAGACTTCATTAGCCTGATGGCTCAAAATAAAAAGACAACCACCCTCTCCATTTATTTTCACAGCTATTAAGCCCATCTCATGACAGTTAGGGCATGACTCCTCGATTTTGAATATTTATGGTTTGTTTTGCTAACAGGACAAGAGAGAAGGAGCAGCTTGTGGATCGCTGCCTCCTACTGCTTTCATTTACAGACCAAGGCCAATACGTATCTGCAAAACACCCTGATGTCTTGAAGCAAAACACCCTGTGATGAAGCTAAATTGATCCAGCAGAACTTGGATCGGGGCTATATTGCCCCCAAAGGATTTCTTAATATTGACACAAATGCCTGGTTTTTTTAAATAGCAATTGCAATTCCCACGTGCTGAGGCTGCATCCCGGGTGACACCGCCTGCACAGGGCAGTGCCGCAGCGTCGTGCCCGGGCAGCCGGCATCCCAGGGCTGCGGGGGCCTCCTCGATCATGTCCCTAACAGGTCTAAGCTTTGCCAGTGCCTCTTAAAAGAAGGTATTTTAAAGCATCCAAAAGAGCTGAAGGCATATTTACTCCCCATAAACTTTTTTTTTTAATTACAAAAGTAATTAATGCCCTGTCTGTTGAGACGCAATAAAATGAATTCGCTGAAAATTGCAATTTAAGCCTATTTCAGGTGAGCTGAATTAATTAAAACTCTGAGTAAATCCAAACAACAAACATGTACAGAACACAACCCAAAGCAATCTGAAACAGCCAGTAAACACCTTCTCACTAGCAGCAGGGGAAGTTTTTTCTTGGACTCTTCTAAAAAGGTTTTTTGAAAATAGATGAATATGTTTGAATAACATATTCATGTTCATTTAGCAATATTTCTAAAAAGAATTAAAAGTATTTCCAAAATTGCCTATGTACTTTGTTTCAGCATTTTCTAGAAGAAATAGAATAAGTTTTTAAGAGGAAAAAATACTTCTTTTTCTTCTTGAAACTGTTGAAAACGGGGAAAAAAGACCCTATCATTTGAAATGCCTGGAAACAATTTTTTCGGCAATGTTTTAGATCTTTCAGCTAGCTGGAAAAGTTGCTATATCTTTGCTCTGACTCTCTCTAGAGAATGTACTTTGATATCATTAATTAAAAAAAGGGGCTGAAGAGCAGGCTACCGAGTTTGCCTCAAAATCTCGGCTTGCATAAATCAAAGGAGAGCCATAAAGAGGGACTAGGAGGTTTACACGAGCTGTGAATCCGTCCCATTTTTCGCTATAAATATGTGCACCGGAGTGTCACGTACACTTTCACATGCTAATGGCAGTGTCATCTTAATGCTGTGAAATCACACTTGTGAGCCGCAGACTTTAAATGTCACTTGGGTAAAAGGATTTTAGAACAGAGTGCGTAAGTTTTGAAAACTTGCTTTTGGCTGAAGGATGAGGAAAACGGACGGTCCTTTACACTTTTATTTTTGACTCCTCTGTCAATACTGACTTGCTGTGGCTTATCACATAATGCGGCTGGCGACCCTCCAAACCCTAGTGAAACCAACTGAGAAAATCACCGTGAACATTTTGGGGCTGGAATGATGAGTTTTGGTAATGAATATTTTAAGCTCCTTTGACATTTGCAGCACTCGTTCCCAGAGCAGAGATGGATTTAAAAGACAAGCTGAGGATCCTGGCAGGGTCTGATGTCACTTGAGCTGTCGCGCTCAGCAAAACCGTCTAATTACATGAGTGCCAAAGTCCTGCAAAACCTGCCGTTCCCGCGGGTTGGAGCTTCGGAGTTAACTCAAGTCTCTTCTTCAGATCATCTCTCGCTTTGCATTTTCTCTGTACTGCTTTTTGTTGTTCTAAGTCTTGATATATTTAACTAATTAATCACCTTAAGTGCTGTTAGCTTCCCATCAGATGGAGCTCTTTTGTTGCTAGATGTGGCTGAGCTGTGTTGCTGTGTCCACGAACAGTGGATGAGGGTGTCTGGGTATCTGAATTTTTACCGTTTTCCGTTATTCCCTCGATCCATTGGTACACCAAGAGGAAGGAGAGCCGTGTCTGGACCTTGGAGATGGTCTCTCCCGCAGCACTGCCAATTGCCTTGGTAAATCTCCATTGTCCCCAAAAGGGAGACTGTATCTGATATCCCATGGGCTTTGGCTTCGGCTTCGATTCCCAAACTTTTACCAGCTGTTATGCCATTTTACATCATTGTAATTAAGTTCTTTTATTTTTTCCACTTTGTGGGCGTGAAAGTAGGCACCTAAATTTATATATAGGCTTGTAAAGGCATGGCCTGTTTTTCAGAGGACCCAAGTACTGCAAACTCCCTTACTTTCCACATTAGCCCTCTGAAAATCAGTGGCCGATGCTCCTCTACTCTGTATTTCTCCCTTGTCTTATAAGAGTGAAAGCAAAAGAGAAGGGAAACATCTGTCTACTTGCATAACAAAAACTGGTGCAAGTAACTTTACCATGTTTGCGTTGACCCTGCCATATTGCACACCTTACCCATATTTACCATATTTGCATGGACTTTTCCAAGCGGAATGCTCTGCCCGGTTCCCAAGCCGTGAACCTGCTTGCTATGAGTAGGAAACAGCATTCAGGCTCGTGAGCCTGCATGCCCCAGTCCCCCCGATAACCTGGAGCTGTCGTTCAGTTTGTCACAGCATGTTACCAGAAAATAGTGATGGAAAGACTGGGAGTGGGCGAGGTGTTTATGTCTTCTGAGCCTCAGACAAGACCAAAAAAAGAAAATGAACTCAAAATAGAGCTTGAGATGCTCCTCCCACGGAGATGGGAGGTATTCCTCCCTGCAATGTGGGAGTCATCTAAATGTGAGGAAGAGCTCCTGCACAAATCTTTAAGGTTGGAACTAATCTCATATTTCAACTCTGTAATCTAGGACCATTAAATATTTATACTGTTGGGATACACACAAAGAAAATTAATACCTGTTCAAATGAAAAGGATCAAGCTGGGAAGGAAGTTAAAAGCAAAAGAGAACAAAATATCAAGTTGGATTTTCTTTCCACTTTTATTCTCAGCTCTGCTTCTGCTAATGTGTTATTTCACCCTCAATACCTCTGACAATACCAGCTGCTTTGATCCCAAAGGCTTATTTGCTCCCTAAGTCAGCAAGTTTGCAATAGCTTAAATAAACTCCAAAAGGTTCAAAGCCCAACAGAGACAGATAAAATATACTTTAAAAAGACATGAAGTCAGGAAGGCATGTGTTCCTTAATGACTTTCCTGGAGGCTATATCTCTTCTCCCCCCGCCCACTCCTCCTCTTCATCTACCTTCCTTCTGTTTCCTGGCTTAAATTAGACTGTAAGATCTTCTGGATAGTGAATGCATCCTTCCTGTGCAATGGGCCATGATCTTCACTGGAGCCCCTGGTCAATACTGGGACTAATTTTCCATCTGTTGTCAAGGGTACCTCTTTGGTCCATTAACAAATAGCAAAACAAACAAAGCAAAAAAGGCCAGTTCACACATGATGTATTAATTCTTATCTCCACACCGCTCGTTTCTCATCTCCACGCTGCTCGTTTCTCATCTCTAGAGACTCCTTTTAAAATGCAACGGGTATTTTGCGTGCGTGCCAATGTAGTGGCGAGGCTGTGGACAATCATAACAAGCCCAAACAAGTTACGGAAAATGTAAGGACTGCTTTTATACACAGTGTAATTTATTACCTGTTGCATTCTGCTAGTGGCAGGATTACGTCTGTCACAGCCTAAAAGGAGGAATAAGGAGGTGCCACATGAGTACTGAGTGTCCTAAAGCTGCAGTTGTAAAAAGCAACTTCTCCTGAGTGTAGGTGTGGGGAAGGAGGAACAAATGCACTAGAGATGAATTGGTTTTCTTTGAACATAACGAGCGTTTTTGTCTGTGACAGCAGTGAGATCAAGGCCATGTTTTGCCCTGAGTTATAGCCTCTTTTCACCCTCTTTTTGGATGGTGATACCAATACTGCTGCTTCCGTATGCTGCAGACTTCTGCCCTTCTCAAGACTTTCTCAGAAGTCAAATGCTAAGGACGTAACCAGATAGCTTTGCCAGGCTCCCTGGACTTCAGATGCCTCAAATGAGGCCGCACAGTTTTAAAACATGACTTCTCCAACATTGCCATTCTTCAGAATGCCCAGGGAGGGTTAAAGCTATGAGAAAGCTGAGACTGTAACTTTCCCACTAAAGAGGAAAAAAAAAAAGAAGAGTTGAACATTATGTTTGCTGCCAGTGCTCGAGCCTGGCTTAAGCTGCTCATCCCACTTTATCACCTCCCCAGCATGCGGCAGCGCGGGGACCTGCTGCTTTGGGCTTGATGCACTGCAGTCCCCACACAGCATCACCAGGCAAGCAGTGAGATGCCAACATGCCATCACCTCCCCGAACTCCCCCACTGGCCTGTCTGCAACAGAGTCCACTCTCCTGTTTCCAGAATTTGGGGAATCTGCTTCAGATTAAAATAAATTCCACCAATTTTCTCACTAGCAAATCAAGGAGAACTCTCCATTTTTTTTACTGGCAGAACATGGATTGTTAATTTATAATTGTTTGCATTTCAAGTAAATTGGTTTTATGGGGAAAGGTTGCTCATATTCCTGAAGGAAGACGGCATCTTCCCTTCGCCTTCTCCTCGTGGCGTGAGGGGAATGATCTGGGGAGTCACTAAGTCACCTCATCTGGAGTTCAGCATTTTGCCATGTAGCTCTGCCCACACGCATTGCTGGTTACTACTGACTTCGATTCATTTCAAATATAACTTCTGGTCATTCAGTTTGCATAAAGGAAAAACACTGATGCAAGAAGCTTTGGCGTGCAGGGCAGGGGAGCCGCTGGGAGATGGCCACAGGTGGGATTATTTACTCACAGCGCGGTTTACAAATGTACGAAAGAAACCAGCAGCCCCAGCCAACACTGACACGCACCTCGGACCAGTTACGCACACCAGGATCACCCACCTCAGAGATATAAATGGGAGTCAACCTGCGATTTACCTGTCTTGCCTGGGTATATACTTCAGGAAGACTGAAATTGCACACAGAAGTCTCTACTTCTGTTCCCTGATTACAAAGCAAGCTTAAAACACTGAGCACAAATGGGGCTGCCGGTTTTTGACCAACTGACTCTCACCCCAGGTCCCTGGTTAGGTGACACCTGGCCACTTAACTGTTCTTACACCTTTAAAATCTTTTCTGTGGCCTCTGCACACCCTTGGTCCTCACAGGTCAAGGCAAAGAGTGTCCAGGTCACAGTGACAAAACCCAGTCCGTTTCTGCACAAAACCTTTCAAAATCTACAGAAAATTGGGTGTACTTATATATATCTCTCTGCTTATACCCACTAAAGGAATAGTCACAAGTCGATCTGAATTCATTACATTCATGTCCCTGGGTGCAACCTGCCTATTTCCAAGCATCTTTATCAAACAGCCTCTGATCAACAACCACATAAAACCTTCCGCATGTCAAACTCTGTCTAATTCTCCTCTTCTAGAAGCAATTCCTGTAGCTGATCTTAATCCAAGGCCTTCCAGCAGTAGAAAGTTACTGTGTATTAAAAACATATGTAAAGCTTTGGTAGATTATGTCCAAAAATGCTGAGAACAACATTGACATTCGACCAGTAGCCACCAACTTTGTTACAAATATTTATATAGGAAGACAGGCACAAAGTCTTTGTTTACTACACACCAAAGCACTCAACATTAAGGAATTTTTAAGTGTCTATGCAGCATTCGTTAGCTGAAAATCTGTACTTGAAGTGACTAATCCTGGGTTTAGTTACACTCAGACAGTTTCATTCTCCTGAATTGAATTCAAGGACTCCACGTCTTTGCTAGCAGTAAAGAGGAGTTCTCATGGACCATTCCCAAGGGTGGCCATGTAAATGCACTAAAGGCTCCCAGTTGTACATATATTACGTCAAAATGTGACTGTACAGCTCCAGCTCTACCCAGCCTCATTCCTTGGGTTTACGTGACGTTCACATCATGGTGCTTCAAGCAGACCAAAACGTCTTCATTGGCAGGACCAATGATATTTTCATGAGGTGCTTATGCATTAAATTAAATTAAATGTAGACAAAAATAATGGTCCAGAATATAAAGGGAGCCAGAGCCAGCAGACACTTCCCAGCTTGCATATTTTCCATGTGCGTTGCACGGCCTGGCTGCCAGAGCGAGCTTCTGGGGCGAACACGGCTCCTCGGGATCCTGTTCCCTCTGGCTCATGCCATGAGCTCTCCCTCAGGCCAGGGCCCCTGGGCTTGCCCAAGGCGTTTTGGGAGAAGGACCCAGCCCCGCTTTCCTCTCCCTTGCCACAGGGCAGGAGGAAAATGCCTGAGGACCCAGCTCCTGATTCCAGCTTTGCAAAGGACCTGGAGATCTGTCAGTGGGACGGCAGGAGATGGGCACCTCGCCAAAGACACAGACCTGAGAATAAATCCTTGCCGATGTCTGTGGTTTCTCTCCCTTTTTCTCAGTCTGTTGGTAAGACAGAGAGCTTCGTAAATTTGTGTTGGGGTTTTCTTTTCAGGATCCTCAAGGAGCAAGAGACTGGGGGGCAGATATAATCACCTTGCCATCCATCAACCAATTAAACACCTAGGGAGAATGAGGGCTAGAGATCAACCCACAGATGGGCAATTATTCCCTGCACCATCAACATTTTTCTTTTCATTTCTAGGATCTTTCCTACAGCAAGATGCTTTCACAGATCCCAGCTTTACTCCCCCAAGCAATAGGTGTGGGTGCACGCTAAAGCAAGGAGGTGAGGCAGCATGTCCTTGGAGGACAGGGATGTGCCTACAGTCACAGCCGGGGTGACCTGGGCAATGCCCTAGAGAACCAGCTGAATCAAGAAGTTAGATTTTAATGCATACAAAATTAATGGGCAAGTTTTTAACCCTTCATTTATAAGCACCCCTTTAAATGAATGGGTTTCCCCTCCATACTGTCCCCAGGAAACAGCCAAGTGAACTCAGCCCCTTGGAAAGCGAGGGGAGAACACTGATGAACATCTGATCTCACATAGGGACAGGCTAAAAAAATTAAACCTTTTTCCAATGGAGCAAACAATGAACTGTAAAGAACATAAGCTGCAGATGATCAAACCTGGAATATTTCACATTATATACAAGGAGACAAGGTTTGCTAAAGGATTTAACTTTTCCTCAGTACCCTGTCCTACCTACTCACTTTCTCTATTTCCTTTGGATTTCATAATCTTGATAATTTCCTATTTTGGATGCAAAGAAACAAGTAATAGTCACTTAGGGAAAAATGTATCAAACATAGGAGAGGATTTTTTTTCACTTCTGCTGCTTAATAACTTTAGGAATGTGGGTCAAACTACTTCTTTCTCTACTTCTATTACATTAGTGACACATGTAGATTTTAGAGAGCTCCATTCACCGTGTTCCCCAGCATCTTTTTAAATTGCATGAACTTAAGGCAAGCTTTTTTGGGACACCCTCAAACCAGTGTTGTATACTGCCTGGCATGGGATTAGGTCATGCTTTGAGAAGCATTTTGAGACCCTCGAGCCAGAAGAATCCCACAAATCTGAGGCATCACCAGCCAGTCATCCTTCCTAACCCCATGGCCAGCACGGGTTTTGGCCCACTGTAATTTAATACCTTGTTCAGAGAAAACCCTTGAGCATCCGATAAGCAGTGTGTATGAAGGAAGGGGACAGCAGGAACTCGCAGAAAGGCAGCAAAAGAGAAAAAAATCTGGCACCTCTTAAAGCCAGGCAAAGAGCATGTGCAGAGGGTGCAGAGGGTATCCCAGAGATACTCTGCTGGCACACCAGGCACCCAAGGGTGCTGAGCAGGATGGGATCAAGCCACGGGCTGCCTCCCCTCTGCAAGCAGCAGGCAGAGCAGAGCCGGACGGAAAGTAAGCTCCTGAAAAGCATGCTTAAAGATTAAGCACGTAGGATTAAATACCACGCTTATAAGAAATAGCTCCCTCTCTCTCCTCGTATCATTCTGTAGAGAGCTTTTTCTATCAGAAATACCTACTAATCCTCAGTATCTGCTAGCCAAAAGGATGCTGTTAGGGTAAAGGAAGAGCTTGAATTAAACCCAGCTCCCAGCCTAAGCTGAGCCCTGGTGCAGAGCGGCTGCAGCCACTGCATGCCTTTGCTAAGCCTAACTCCCGGGGCCCCCCCTAGCCCCCCGTAAGCCCCTCATAGCAAACCCTGCCACCTGGCACAGACACCTTTATGCCCATCCCACCCAGCTACGGCCCATCAGCACCCATTGCCCACCTCAAATGCTCCTCGCAGATAAAAAGGGAACCGCTCTTGCATTCCTCCTCCCGACAAATCTTTATTAGCAGCGGCAGAGTGGGAGCTGCAGGGAAACTTTCACTGACTGCCTTCAAAGCAAAATTTACAGTTATTGAGTAATTCGGTAACTCTTCATCTGATCCCTGAGAAATGAGATCTGGCCAACTCCTCCCATGGTGGCAACAAGATGTTAATGAAAGAATTATATCAACAGCTCTCAGGTTGTCTCCTTTATTTGTACTAGATAGACACAATTACAGTAGATTAACTTTGGCATAGCTTCAGCATGAAAACAACATACCAGGGCCAAATTTTATTCCAAGTGTAATATATCTATTGCCTTGCCTGCGTTTCTACTTATTTTGTTTGGACCGACAAACTTTAATTCAAAGAATGTAATTACAACATAACTTGCCGCTAGGTTTTTTCAAGATTATATTATTCATTTGAAGGGAAAGCAAGTTTACTTCTCATTGAGTTTAAATATGAAGGTTAATTTTCTTTGAGCTAAAGGAGTTTGGTTTTGACTTGATTTCTATGCATTTGGGGCAACCAGCACAGCTGTGAAAACATAATTGCTCTTAGAAATTTAGGGCCGCTCATCCTCATTTTCAAAATTGCTCGCTCTTTTGTGTGCTTTCCTAATTTCAGCTCTCTGAAGCGGCCGCTGATTAGCTACCACAGGTGCAATCCTTCTGGACTATTCGCTACCTCCGACTCGAACACTTCCAACTACATTCTGCATCGCAGAAAATAGCCTAATTAGAGACAAAAAGCTGATCTGTTAAAATAGCACAAGGGCCGGCAAGAGAAGCAGGGAGAGTTATTTGCCCCACCAAAGTCAAGGGGAATTTCACCCTTAGCATCAGCGGGGAGAGGACAGCCCCGGGGAGATGCAGAGGACGTGCAGCTCTGTGCACCCACGGCTCCCCAGCTCCTGCCTGAGTTGTCAGATGGCAGGAGTGAAAGAATGGCAGAAACCTGTTATTTATGACCCATCAATACAACTAAGAAACGTACAGCAGTGGCATCCCCAGGACCTCACCTCTCTGCAGCCTCTGCACAAGACAGAGGCTTTCTTCTGCAAATACGCAGAGGTGAAGCAAAGCCCCTGTGTGGGTGCCGAGACCTTGGGGGACGCACCGGTGAAGCACAGGGCAGTGTCCGGAGCTGTGGCTGTAACGAGCACATAAATCATCCCTAACGACCCCCTCCGCCGGCCAGCATGTGTGCGGGGACAGCAAGCCTGGCCCACGCCCGCGGTGGCTGCTCGAGAAACGCTTCGGGTTGCAGTGAGCACAAATGGCTCTTTCACACGTCTCAGCAGATGTTACTCATTTTCTCCTCATCTGACTTTAAGATTTGGCTCCATTCTTTCCCTGCTCCCAAAGCCCAGCAGTTGTCCTAGAAACCTCTCCCGGCTCGTCCATGGGCAATAGGCTACCCCAGCTATTCGGCAGGGGCCGGTGCGCATCTGCAGGCATCCCACTCCTTCAATTTCTCATCCGGATTGCTTCTGTCTTCCCCACTGAAACTTGCCTCATCTACTGGCCATTTCCGCTGCTCCACTGCACATGATGTTATTCATCAAGGTGCTTGTCCCTTCTGCACAGCGACAAGCACTCCAAAATACTTCAGGACATTTGCAAAATTTGGATGGAGGATAGCAACAGCAAGCAGGACCAGATGTTCAGTGGGAAAGACTAATGATGCACCTCTGTAACACAGCGTCCAAGGTTCAGCCCTGGACCACAGGAGGCTGAAGAGCAGCCAGGAGGGACAGTGCAGCTCATCCTGGGGTGGAGATGCACAGGGGCAGAAATTACTTCCAAAAATGCAAAAATTATTCACTTGATTTGGGTGGGTTTGCCTGTGTGTAGATGCACTAGAAGAGTTTAGGTTTGTAGACGGTACCAGCCATGTTGTCACCAGAGTGCCCACTGGAGCAGATGACTTCAGAGTGCTTAGTCCCATTGGAAAATCTGTTTTTATGGACAAAAACCTACTGTGTTTTGTTCCCAATTCTGTCTACTGCTTAGTTCCCCAGCTCTACATGAAAATCAAAGCATCTTCTGCACAGCCCTGGCAGCGTGTGGGCCATACTGCTTTGACTGAACAGTCATCCATGTGAGTAGGAGTCTGTAATTCACATGATACCTTCCCATAAACTACCTTTTAATTTATTTTAAAGATCCCAGAAGAAAATAAAAAGCCTCAATAGATGCTTCAATGTTTTGCCACGTCAATAGTTTCAGCGGTATTGCACTTTGTAAAGGAAAAAGAGAATACGACCAAATTAGAAATGGATTGCTGACAATACATGTGTACGTGGTTTTGCTCAAATCTATATACCAATTGTGCATCTCAAGACATAGAAGTCACTAACCAATCTATAACTCAAGATAAATAACATTCCCTATGGATTCTGCTTGTTATATTAAGCACACAGATCACCCAAAGTCACTTGTCACCACCAGCAGGAATTGACTTAAAATAAATCATCAGAGAGAGCTGCAGAGCTAGGACTGGGAGCCCTGGGTTAGTGGGAAAAGGTCAGATGCCTCTGCGGTTCAGGGAATGTGTGTTTGTCCGGCTTGGTCCTTGGACCCCCCACGCTCCTCACCAGCAAAGCAAAGGGAACCTTCCCAGCCCACAACACCCCAAGCACGTTCTCAGCAATTCACCATTTCACAAGAAATCCTGAGATGAAAATAAACTCCGTGGTAGGGTGTGTTCATGGGAAATACAATTAAAATATTGACATGTAAGGAGGAAACCCTCCATGCAAATGATGTGTTTTACTCCAGCTTTAAGTTCACCAAAGGCAAGTTTAGAGAAGCCCTGGGCAGAAAAGTAGGAAAGGAAAAGCAATCACAACCAACAGTTAATCAATATGTAACTCAGGTTTACAGTAGCACTTTCATATGGATGAAGAAGCTTACAAAGTCACTCAGTATTATTTGCTACACACTTGTATGAATGAGAAAAATATAAATCAAGAATTTCTTCAGGTAATCAAACCTCAGCTGTCGGGACTGAAAGCTGTCGTGTCCAACCAGTGATTTATTTTTCTCTGGGAAGAGATTTGTGGTGATCCTTGACACAAGAAATGTGCCCATCAATTACCGGATTTATGAGCATGCCTCCATGCCGTCAGAAACCCTGCAGCCACCAGCCGAGGGACGGCACACACAACTTTCATCCGTGCCGTATTTCAACAGGGAAAACACTGAGCAATACCTTGTGGCCGTCATTTAAAGAAAACTTGTGAACATTTTGCAAGCAGTGTAGTTGATGTTGGCCGTGCTGTGCCCGCTCCCATCACAAGCCCAGCAATTAGGGATGCAGGGAAGGTGAAAGGAGCCATACACATGAAAGTTCAAAAAATTGCCGTGTGTAAATATGACTGCTCTGCTCCAAGAGCACCAGTTTTTGATGACAACCCTCAGTTCAGCTGTTGCCTACAGAAACTCATCATATCCTATCACGTTATGGCACCAAGGTGCATTTTTCGGCGAACGCGCTTGCCGCCATCCCTGCAGGTGCGGTGCAGGCAGCTGCAGCCCGAGCGCAGGGAAACGCCGGCGGCGGAGCCGGGCTCCAAATGAAATGAATTAAAAGGGAATGATTTCCCCAAACGGAGGCTGGGGGGAATCATCAGAAACAAATTAAAATCAAAACAACTTTTCAGCAGGAAACAATGGAACAGATGTAATAATATTTATTACTGGAAACTGCTAAACATGCCAATTAATTTTGAAGGGACTTAAATGGATTAAGCCCTTTTTTACTGGAAAATATGAAGGAGTCATGAATCACAGCAATACCTTCAGCAATATAGATGTGTCTTCCTGGAAGCCTGCTCAGAAGTCAAAGAAAAAAAAGATCTGAAAAGTCCCAAACTGGACAATAATCTTTCTGTTGCATTAGTTGTATCAATTCCCCCATTACTATACCTAGAAATATTAGGGGAAGGCAAAAATCAAACCACTATTTCCATACGTTACGTTGGTCATTTCGGTCTGAACCAGAAAAGCATTTGACTGGGGCCAAAATTAGCCACGTAAGCATTTTGTGATGCTCTAAGCATGGAAATAGTTTTAAGTTCATTTGGATGCTGAAAGTTATACAGATGAGTAAATGCTTGGGTAGACCGAGGTATAGCCCACCCCTGTTACCATATAAAGGTATTATTATTAAAAATAGGAAATAAGTATCCGTCTTTATTTATTTATTTTGACGCAAGAACATGGAACTCCTTTCCCACAAAAAAGTATAATGTTTAAAAAATGTTCATCCTACATGGGACGTAAAGTAAAGCATGAACAAAAAATATATAATAAACCAATTCAATTTTAGAAGCACTGAGAGTAATTTTTTTACTGTTTTTTACATGCTCTCTCAGAATACCTTTACCCACATTGCTTCCTGCCAGTATGCAGAAAGAGAACTGAGAAGTGCCTTTCCAGTAAGACTAGGAAATCAATTTAATTTTTCTAAAAGGAAATTAAAAGTACTTCACAGCACTGAAATTTGCCCATTGTAAATGTTGATTTTGCAAAGGGACATTTTCTTTCAGACAACTATCCGGAAACATTCTGCTCAGCTCCACTTATCATCATTCCCTTCCCTTCCTTTCACATTTTGTATAGCACTCCATGTTTTCTTACGCAAAATTGTCATGTTCCTCCCAAAATAGTACTATGTTTAGAGAGGTTATAAGGAGGTACTAATGAAATTGTGGTTATTTAAAGAGTACAAGATAAATATGACACACACGCTCACACAAATAGAAAGCAGCTGGAAGAATACTAACAATGTCAGGGTTATGTGTAAACTCCATTTTCCTATCAAAAACTATGGAAACAGAAGAAGAACTGAGAAAAATTCACAGTTTGCTTAAGCTGAGACTTATTCCTGCTGATTCTGCATATGGCTCGTACAAGAGACAAATTGCTTCACTTTTCCAGGCTTTGCTATTCTGATCTCAGCAAGAAAGTTTCATTCTGATTTCCTCCCTAATAGCTTAAATGTATTTTCTTTGGCAGATTCATTGCAATTGTGAAAATATTTTGTCCCTAAAGGCGAGCAGGTTTTCTTTTCCACAAAGTGACCTAAACCCCTGAGATTTTGACCCATTTATACATATTGAGTAGTTGTTCAGTGGGAGTTTTGGCTCTGGGAGGAACTTCAGATGAGACTTTTTCAACGAGGGCATGGTGGTATTTGAGCTCTCTCTGCAGAGTCCTTCAACAGGCAACGGGGAGAGAGAGACACCTCCAAAAACTGATCCATCCTGAATGAGTTATTTGGGTATGTACCCAGAGGCTGGGTTGTAGAGGGCACCTGCATGACTATCGTAGATGTTCAACTCTCAGCTGAGGGACAGCGAAATCCCGCCCTGGGGATCCTCGGGAAAGGAGGGAAATGTGCCATAAATTCAGTCTGATCTTGCTCATCCCCGCGTAAGGCCAGCCCTAAATCCCAAACATTGCCATCATGCAACAGCCACGGGAGCCATCCTTGTGGAAAGTGTTAAAAAAAAAAACCCTCAAGTAATGAGAAGCGAGCCGCCTCGGGGTATTTCAGCTGTTGAAGTGCAGGTGTCACTTATGGAAACCTCACAAAATACAATCTTTTTCCTACCACCAATACTAAAGCCCACAAGGAATTACTCTCACACTTACAACCAGATGCTGCAATCAACCACGGTCAGAGAGAGGGGGGAAGGACCCACCGCATCTCACAGGCTGGCTTTCCTCAGGCGGAGGACACACGGAGCCAGATCGCACTGCCGGAGACACCGGCGCAGTGACTCCGCTAGAAGCCGTGCGTCCGTGCTGGAGCGGTACCAAGGATGCCAGAGCAGGAGCTGGCTGCTCATCTCCTACAGCAAGCGGGAGGCCATCAAGCCAGTTCACTCTTATTTATGGGCTGCTCCAGCAGCCAAACCCATTCAGTCGTATCCCTTCCTTGCTTATTAAATATTTGATTATTAACTCTAAATTCCTTGACTACAAGGACTTTTTTTTAAATGTAAACATAGCTCAGGTGCAGGGAACACTGCCAGCGTGGTGCTTTGCTCATTGCCTGCTTTCTCTGGGTGATGCCCTGTTTCCTCTGCCCTCCTTCAAGTGACGGGTGAAGCCTACAACATGTAATGGAAGTGGTTTAAATACTGCTTGGTGCGCTGTATTGCTGGATGTAACGCCACTGAGCAGGCAATCCTTTTATGCCCTCCCTGGGCATAAGGCCCTGCAGGGCACTGCACTGCGTTGGTCAGCTCTGTCCCACTGGAAACTCAGCCTCCTTGGCCAAAGTCAACACCTTCAGATTGCTTTTTTTCCATGGCTTGCACCACCCATGCATAGAAACACACCCACGGGGCAGGCTGGATGCTGCTGACCTGGCAAGGGAGATGAGCGGGAGGTAGAAAACTTCTTAATTCAGTCTCCCAGCATCCAGCCATCCCTCACAGGGTACTTTCTGGAGCTTTACTCTGGACCAGTATCAGTGATAGCCAATAACCCCATCTTCACAGGGCTGTCCACCTCCATTTCCAACCCATTTATACCCTTGCGGCTATTCAAACAAATACCCCAGAAAAATGTCTTTTTTTTCCATATCAGCATCTCTTCACTGGATAAAAGTATAAGACAGCAGATTTCAGAGGAATTAAGGAATTACTCTGGTTGAAAAGGGTAATGATATTCATCACCATAAGCTAAGATTCAAACTGACATTGTGGTAGAGGCAATAAGGCATGAGCTGTTTCCAGCCCACGTTTCTTAAACCAAATACACAGCAAGGAGCATGGTGAGGAGGAGGAGGAGAGGCTGAAGGTGCCCATCACCCGCTGCTGCCACGTGGTGCCCACAAGACTGGTGCTCACAGCTCTCTGCTCACACCATCCCCTGCTTAAAGGAGGGCTGTATCCACCCCAGAAACCTGTGTGTACATGGGAGAAAAGGAAAGCAATGTGATACTCGTTTGGCTCAGTCCCTGGAGAGGTCGTGTTTTACTAAATTAATAATCTATTTAGATCTGTTCAGCTTCAGCTTCTTAAGAAACTAATCCAGACAAGCCCAAAAGTACTAATAACATTTCAGTCTGGGCTTGAAGAGAGATTAGAGAACATTTATTTTGCTTCCAGTATTTTCTGATTGCTCCCAACCTTTCCTTGCACAAGCATCTAAATGAGGAAATATGAACAAAAAGACTAAGTAGTAGGGTTTATGTTGAATTAAATTCCACTGGGGGAAAAAAAATCAAGCCAACCTCAGTAAAATTGATCCACTTAACATTCAACAAAATAAATATACAGGAACATGCTTGGCTGTGCATGTAGAAAATTGGGGATTTATAGGTCCATATTTCAAAACTACTGCAATGAACTTCTTCATCTGCCACTTAAATCTTAGCTCCCAGCTCACCTGCAGCCCACAGAAAACTGTCATACTTGAACTTTCCTGCTTTGATTGGTTTGGGGGGTTTTTTTGATCCCTCAGCATGACCACATCGACCCAGGTGATAGAGAGCACTCCCTAATCTGGATTTTTTTAACCATAGAATAAAACTCAACTTTCTCCTAAAATCTTACCTTTGGCCTGAAATCCAGCATAAATATATCAAGGCAAAGGAAAGTGAGAAGGCTCAGAAATGCAGATCTGGAATTCAGATTGCTCTGACCACTCTGCCCGTGCTCATGGGGCTCAGGGAGAGAGCAGAGTGTTTTATTGCCCACAGAACAATTTATGAAAAGAGGGTGGCTGTACAGGAAAGGTCTCAAGGTGAAAACAGCAAGTAGTAGTGGCTGGGGAATAAAAATAAACCAGGTTCATTGGGGGGAGAACTGGGGCGAAGTGCGTTTGCTTTAAGCATCGCTGCAAAAATATATTGTTTAGAAACAGCCTTAGTGACACAGCCCAAGACAGTGTCTGGGAAATCAATAGCAGGAACCAGCGAATTTGCATTATTACCCACTACTTGGTCTCGCTCAGATTTATTGGCTGATAAGTGGATCATGCAAGAGGGTATAAAGCCGTAACAAGATTATGTGTGAATGATAAGGAGGTTTTAGTCTATAAGGAAGCACAATGCAGCCCAGGAAAAGGCTTTGGTGATTAATGGCAGCAAGGCACTGCAGTGGTTTACATAGCGCTTGGCAGTGGGACAAAAGGCAAAAGCCGGATGAGGTTGTGTTAGAGACGTGAAAATAGAGGCGTGGGGCCAGTTTCACTCAGCCTGCAATATAGAGAGATAAATTATGCCTGTCAGCACCCACCAGGCCCTAGGACTAGCGTATCCCCCCATGACCCTCGTTAGGTTTTCCCCTTGGCTGGTGCCTGCCCCACGGCCCCGCAAACGAGAGCTGCAGCCGCTGCGTTTCATGGGGGCAGACACATAGTGCAGGTAAATCCTGAACGCCAAGAGAGGAAAAGGATGTTTATTGGGGCTATTGCATTGATTATGCAAATTTCACCCTCTTTAAACTATTTCAAGGCCTTAAAAATCCACAATGGGATTTTTAAAAGAACAGTCGTGTGATTTTGTCCCCACAAGCCCATGGTACAGGATCCAGGAGCACTTCCCAGCCCCGTATGGGGATATGTCACTTTTGCCTCCCTATCCCTGTGCACCTTGTTTCCCACTGGGAAAGAAACCCAGTCATTTGGGTTGGAAAGGAGCTGTGATATCTTCATATATATATACACATATGTGTAAGTTTAATATTAGAGTATTGTGAGTCTATGTCTTGGGAAACAAATGTTTACTTGCTCTAGTACAAGGAAGGCTCATGTTAATTCTGAATAATTATATTGAATATTTATTTATATATATTTATATAATACTTTACAATCTTTGCTTGAAGTCATTAACCATCCAGCTATTTTTGGAAGTTAATTGGCACTGCTAATTTACAGGTGGGGAGAGCGAGACAAGAGGGCAGCACGTGATTTCCACACTGAGCCGCAAGCTGGGGATGGGAGGCTGTGGCCTCGGGCTGAGCCCCAAGCCGGGTTTATCCCGGGGCTCTGTGCTGCCAGTCCGGGGCCCTGGCTCTTGAGCATCGTGTGGGCTGGAAACAGCCCCGGGAGCTTTGGGAACCTGGCAGTGACAGGGTAGAGACAAGCAAAGAAGGACACCGTGGACACCACCCTGGGAACAGAAGGAGAAAATTTTTCTATAGGGGCAGGAAGGCATAAATGAATGCAGAAAAAGTCCTTGGGGCTTTTTTTTAGCCCTTCCAGCCCCCATCTCTCTAAAGGAAGGCCCCAGGCAGGGCCACAGGCTGTACTTCAAACTCCTGCAGAGGTGAATACCAGCATGCATAACACAACGGTGTTAAACAGCGATTTCAGACCTTCCCCATCTCCCACATGCCACAGAAAAAATCAGCGAGGTACAGGTGCCCAGCGCTGTCACTTGCAACCCGTCAGAAATTATCTGTGTGATGTAAGCCCTCTGTTAAGCTCAGCTGGAAATAGCTATCAAGTTTAAATATTTATTGTGGGAGAAGAGAGAGACAGTGCAATCACATAACTTCATTTCTGTAAGAACATGGCTAAAACTGCTCACATTATCAGGTTACTGAAAAGCTGCCTTGGTGCAGGATGCCTTCATCATGCCTCAAATAATTGCACGTTTAATCTGCTCAAGAGAGGCAAAATTTATGGAGGTATTTAACATCGCTGACATCTGTCTTACTATATTATAAAGCGTTTTTTAATAAATCAAATTCTTCACTATAAGACACAAGTCTTAACATGAGAAACAAACAGCCGAGGAAAGGCATCCACATGGACTCAGGCTGAACGTATATCAAACCCACAGGGTCCTGGGCAACAATAGCCAGAGCTATCAGCAACCTACCCGTTGTCATAAATAACGTTTTGACAAAAAATGAATACAGAAAGGGATTTGTCAAGTTAGTTTTCCTTCATGGGTCAAAGTCAGGGATGATTTATAGTACACATCTTGAACAAATTAGGGGAAAAGATGGAAGATTTGGCCACTGAGTTTGTTAAAACTACACACTGAAAAGAACCAGAATATTCTGTAGTGGAACTTCAGCTGATGGAGTTACGCTGACTTATATGTCCTGAAGATCTGACATGTGGTTTATACTGTTCCAGGCATTCCCCAAATGATGTGCAGTACTCTGTCAATCCCACATCCAGCAAACTCTACCATGGAAATCAGAGAGGGGAAATTGCTATTTTTGCTTCTATTTTTTTTGCTTACTTGGCTTCCATCGGCTTTCGAGCAAGCGGGACTACTCATGGTGACATTGGAGAGGTAAATATTTATATCTAAACAAGAAATTGGTTTTAATGCATCTTTTTGTTTAGTCCTGGTAAGGAGCGGTACCGAGTGATCTCCATGCCCACCACAAGCCAGCGTAGCTGGAAGTCTAGGTGCTGTGCTTTGGCTATTGACATGTTCAAGAGCAGAAAAGCAGAACACTACAAAGCAAGAGCTGGGCCTGAAGAGTACCTGGAGGACCCTCTTGCAGCACAAATACATTAAAACACGTGCCTGCCCTGCCCTGCGTCGCAGCGAGGGGTTGGGCTCCCTGGGCTGTTGCAGAGGTAGGAACTCCCCACTGTGGTCTGTGCACACAGAAGCAGACCTGATTTCTGCCTCAGTCATTAGGATGGTTGTCATTTGCACCACGGTTGTCATTTTGCTTCTCTTCCCACTCCAACTTTTCTCTGTAAATGTTTGAATTACGGCTATCTACAGACCTGTTTTCATTTTTAATGTTACAAATCCTGTACAGGTTTGAACCACAGCAAACACGGATGCACTGCAGAAAACATTTGCTCTTTTTCCTTTGAGGCTAAAGAAAACAAAGCAAAGGGCATTAAGCTCAAGGCTACTGTAAACCTCTACCAGTTTCTTCTATTTTTTCCCACAATGACAGGGAATCCTTTAAATTCAGACCTAATGTGCATCATGGCTGCATTTGCTAGAGAAAGGCTACGTGCAAAATCCAGCTGCCTCACCCTGGAAATTGTCTCCTAGCAGCACAAAACAGAAGATAAAGAATGTTAAAGATCAACTTGTCTTATCATGCTTTAGATCCAGATGGATTTGTGCAGACAGAGGCGCAAATTATACCTTAAAACAACGGGTTGTTGACATTGAGAAAACAATTACAGCACCTTTTTCCCTGTCTGGTCTCATCAGCCAAATTTCCATCTCTGCAACTCCAAGTGTAACACCAAACTGAATTACACGAGGCCAGGGATGAAGTAAAGGGCTGGAATGGAAATCCCTGGTGTTAGTTCTACTCAGTGGACAGAGGCAGGCCCAGAGGTGTACGAAAGTTAAAATAAGAGGCTTTAAAAGTGACATCGATGTGCTATATCCTCAGCTGTCTGCTGCTGCTGCGTCCAGAGTTTACAAAAGAAATAAAAGAGATATTTCTGAGAAAGTCAGCATAACTGAAAATACCCTTGAACATACTCATGGGGGTGAAGGGAAGGGAGGAAATGGTCACTTAGCTTGAACTGAACCGTTTTAAGAGCTTCTTCAGGAAAAACAAGGCCACCTTGTCCTACACATACGAGTCAAATTAGCAATTACGTTCTTGGCTGATATAATCCTCCTGACCAACGAGCATGACCAGGGATACAAGATCAGGCTAGTGTTGTGGGAAAGGCAAACCTATCCTGTTTTTTTTTTTCCTTTCTGCAGCCAGCCTTACCCAATAGCTTATTTGGAGCTATTTACGTGCTAAAGAAACTAGCACATTGGGTACAACGTGGGTTTGTTTGGGTACAAACATGTCTAAAGGCTGTGTGGGCTGCTTCTCATACTTAGAAACTGTATTTTGCTATTCAAGAGCATTAAAGAATTCAATTTTCACTTCCGGAGAGCGTTTCCCAGGCGACTTTCTTCCGCTGCCCTGCTCCGGTGAGGAACATCAAGAGCCGCTGCAGATCTTTGAAGACCCGGCCAATAATTTCAACGTCTCCTTGGCAAAAACAGACCCCGCAAGGCAGTCGTCCCACCTGACAGCTTCAGAGCGAAGGGGTGGGCTGCGCGGGGAGCGGGGGCACAGCTGCATTCGCAGCAGAACAGCCTTTCCCAAGCCAGGCACTAAATGCAATTAGAGAGAACAGAATATCCCAAGTATAAGATATCAAAACAAAACACGTTCAAACGCTGGAAGCCGAGCGTGGGGCAAGGCTGGGATTGTTTGGAGCTGGCCTCCTTTCTGCTGGCACCCACCGCTCGCAGACACGGAGAGCAACGCTGTTTAAAAGCTTTCTCCTTGTCGTTCTCCGCATTTGTAGGGAGTTTCAGTTTTGGAGTTTTAACTGCCTGTTGTTGAAGTCGAGGCATTCTTACCGCTAAGATGTGGCTCCTGTGTCATCAGAGTGCCATGTCTGTGGCAAGTTCACTACGACAATGGCAAGAGATGCTGCATGGCACGGCCAAAGTCATTGCTAAGGGGAAAGAAAAGCCCACTGAAGTGCCTGGAAGGGAAACCATGCCTAATCTAGCTGATATCACCGTCAAACATGTGCAAAGCACCAGAGATACAAATCCTAATGAAGAATTTATGAAGGTGAAGGAGTTAATTAGAGAGATCTCAGTCTTAAGAAACTATGACAGTAGCACAAAGATAAATCATTCATTTTTGGCCTCCGGCAGCACTTGCCTGCTACCAGCCAGCTGGTCGAGACTTTGGACCAGGGGCTTGTACATCAGGGCAGGAGCAAAACTGGTCTGTTTGTGCTCACACGGAGAGGAGGTGGCTTTAGCAGCAGCATGTGGCTGCAAAAACTTTGAATCTTTGCTCACAGGAGGCCAGTGCTGGCTGGAGCCGGTCACCAACCACTGACTGCTGGTGCCAAAAGGACAGGGCAACCACCCCGTTACCCAAGAACATGGAGATTATTTTTTCAGTCTCAGTGCAAGACTTTTCACATTGATTTCCAGCTGGGGAGAGGTTTGGTGGTTGCAGAAGCAGCCATGGGAGTGTACGACACATGCACAGCACAGCAATGCCCCAGAGCTATGGAGTGGGCGCAGCAATCTGCTTTAAAAGAAGGAGAAACAAAACCACATCTGGCCTCCAGGGAAATGTGGGCACCAGAGCTACTGCTGGGGATGAGGCCTCATGGAAAGTACTTCTTTCTCTGAGGGCAAGTCGGTTAGGACACAAAATGCCAAAGCCCACAGCAGATCTGAAGTTCCAGAAAGGATTTGTTTAAAGACATGAGGACTGTGACTCCAGAAACATTACAGAAATGTTGAAAGGGAAGGATGGAGATCCTTTTCTCTGTCTTGGTTTTGAGCATCTGCAATGCTGCTTTGTTAACGGGCCTGGAAAAGTAAGGTGTGTACAGCTCAGCGTCTATGTGATGCTGATATCGATCACTTGATGTAGCTGTTACGATGTGCCCGAACTTACAGCTCCGATAACCTGGACCTCGAACCCTGCGGGAAGCCACGCTCTGGCAGATGCCGCAGCTCTGCGTGGTTTCTGAAGAGCACCAAGGGAGGGGACGTCCAGTAGCGTCCCACCGCTTGTACCTGAAATGGATCATTTCCTTTTGAATCCCTGCGGGGGATCAGCCTCTATCACGGGTTGCATCTTTGCAGTCATGAGTTATCCAGCTCTGTTAAAAATATAAGAGAATATTTGATCCCCTGAAGGGAAAATTTCCCAATTCACCATATGAAATAACCTGTAAAGCAGCATTTCCTTTGATTTCTCATTTCCTTTTATTTTTCCATTGATCTCATCACATTCTCTCATTGTCTCATCTTATAGAGCAAGGCAAGAGGACAGCTAATCTGTTTTCCCTCTGCCCTTCTTAATGTCTTCTTGATTGAAATTCACATTAACTCTTAAGTACCCTCATCTCAGAGAGCATCCATAAAGCCACGTCCGCTTCTATAAAATTCAGCTGCTCTGAAACTTCTCTTCCAAGCCACTGAGATCTAGGGAGCTCTCAGGAATGGGACAGATACTTGCATAATCCTTAGCGTGTACCCAAAGAAGTGCTGGCTGCTGAGTTTGCCCAAAATTTTCCTGGGGACAGGGCGATGCCCTGACACAGGGGATGAAGGGAAGGACAGAGGGGTACTGCACACCCACGAGCCTCCCGGCTTCTCCTTCCAAAGATGAGCTGCTAGCCTGAAGCCAGCCCCATCCACAACGGGGACAACCTCGGGCGCTAATCCTCTCCTGCAGCATTAGGGCTCCAGAGCACCACTTCAGCTTCCAAATCGCTTTAGCAACAACTGCCTGCCCTTTCAGAAACAGCCAACTGCCAGGAGAGGCTGCCAAAGGCCTTTGGAAAGAATCACAAGCCGGGCATTTTTTTTTCCCCAAGAGTGGAAGTGGCAAAGCCCTGAATTTGGGGGAGACACCTAAGGCGGCTTGCAGAGAGCAGAGGCTGCACCACCAGTTTGCCAGTCCCTGTCCCTGTCCCAGTCCTGCTGCCGACGCGCAGCCCCACCACATCGTTGTGCTTGGCATTTATGGATTTTATCAGCCCTGCCTTGTTCTCTAGCTGATTTCTCATTTAATTTCAGCAACAAAAACCAGTGCTTCTTCACCACATCGGTTCTCCAAAGTGCCATCCTTATGTGATTTTTTGGATAAATAAAAATAAATAAAATAAATAAAAAATAAAAATAAAAACTAAAAATAAACATAAATAAAAATAAAAATAAATAAAAATAATAAAAAAAACCAAAAGTTCACATCTACCTACTCAGGGATATGACAGTGCAGTAAAGCACAGTGTGAATTTTCTGTGCTGCAGCTATTCTTGGTGCAGGCACCCTCAGCATCAGCCAAGCCGGAGGGGGTTACCAGGGTGCAGCGAGGAGGGGGATGCTGCCCGGTGGCACCCACTGTTTCCCTTCCCGGTCTCACCCCTGTGATGATCTGCAAGCCTGGCCAAACCACCGAGCTTTTAGGGAGTGATGGACTTAAGAGTATTTGCTGGCAAACCAGGCTGTGAAGTGCTTGGCCTGGCTTTTCTGCAGCCCACCCAGACCACGCATGAAGGAGACGTGGGTGGCGTGGAGGAGTCACACCTGAGCGTGCAACCAGGTGGAAAACCTGCGAAAAGTGGGCAAATCCAGCCTGAGAAGGGCTCAGAGCAATGAGGCGCTCTCCACCAAGCCCTTACTGATTACACCACTGCCGGGAGAGGTGCAGAGCCCAGTTAAATTGGGAAGGGGGATGCTGCAGAGCCCTCCAGACAGGGGGGAGCTGGAAGATGCAGAGAGAGGAGCCTCTGCTGCAGCCAGGCTCGGGCTGTGCCAGCAGGAACATCACTTGGTTTACTTGCAGAAATGCTGGTTGTTTCATTTGCAGAATGAACTGATTTTCTTAGGAAAACTGGGCATAACAACTATACCCCCCCTCCAAGTGCTATGGTAACTAAGCTTTTATCTGAGTAGATAAAATAATTAACATATTTATTACTCAGAAGAAAAACCTCATTTTATGATTGATTGCAGCCTACTAATCTTCCATCAAATATTCAAAGTCTGCATTGTTAGGTCATTCATTTTATTTATTTTTCAAGACATTCCATATGTTTTCTGTCCCAAGGGGGGGAAAAAATCAGCATATGAAAAATTCCCATCATTACTAACACACAGCTCAGCAGAAAACGAACAGGGATGGGGAGCACCCATCCTGTCTGCAGGAGACACGGCTTCATTAACCTTGCAAGGGAGTTTTGCACGTTACAGAAAGCACTAAGGGAGTGGGAGAAATCCTGCAGAGCCCCACAGGCACCTAGAGATGCTGTGGCTTCGTGCCCAACCCAGACTCGGTGCCGCCGCGGTGCTCGGTCCCGGCACTCCCGCGCCTGCATGCACCCACCTCCGATTGCACCACGGGCACTCCTGCACGCTTCGTCTGCCTGCCGTCACAGGAGATGCCGTGAGATGATTTACCTCCATACTTAATCACTCTAAATTAGGGGCATTTTTATCTAATGGCTTTAATTCTCAGTTCTGGGGAGTTTTGTTGCTGTGGTTACTGGGCAAGTGTAAACAGCTCGCAGTTACCCAGGAGCAAGCTCAAAAAGAAACCTCCCAAAGTCTGCAGAGGATACCCTCCGTTGAGTGCTGTATTCACACACCCACAGTTTTGGGGGGTTTTTTTTTGGAAATGTGAAGCCACAAGTCCAAAAAAAGAAGCCAGGAGCCACCAGAGACAGAACAACCGTAAACCACATTGAGGTAGTCATGGCCTTTTCCTAGCAGGGAAGTCATCTCCTTCCTAGTCATTCCCTTGTACGTGGGGTCCCCAGGGCAGCTCCCTGCCTGGATGCCACCAGCCAGGTCATGGACCAGGCCATGAGGTTCTCCGGGCACAGAGAGACCTGGACAGGCCCTCGGCAAGGAGAGGAGTACAGGCAGGCAGCAGGCAGGCAGGGAGGGCAGCAGTGAGGTGGACCTGACCCCCGCTGCATGGCTCTGCTTCTGCGATTTTGCGTGTATCAAACATTTTATGTCTTTATCTTTTTGATGCAAAAGCCCTCCTAAAAGCCAACAGAAAAGCCCCGTGCCTCCAAGGCTTTGCAAAAGACCTCGAATAGCTGCAAATGTGTCCCTGCCACCGCATCCACCAGCACAGGGCTGTCACCGGGCTGTCACCGCAGCAGTGGCTGTCAGCCACCAGGCATTGCACCTCCCGTCCAGGGTGCCAGCAGGGCACACGGGCGCTATTCCTGCCGCTGTAACTCATGCTAAATAGCCCCTTACAGCACAAACGGTTCAAAGCATCGCTGCCCTCTCCCCCACAATCTGAGTTTCCTTGAACTAAGGCCCATAAAAACATTGCAACGTGGGCGCCCGCAGCAGGCTCGTGCTTGCCAGCTCTCCCGAGGGACCCTCATCCTGCGGGGACCAGCGCTGAAGGTGGGTGTGCTGAGTCCCCGCGGTAGACGCTGAAGCACATTCCTGCCATCCTTGGAAGGGTTTGAAATTATACCCAGCTCTGCCGAGCTGTGAAAAGAAGTGTCGGGAATGGGTTTTCTTGTGCCTGAATGTTTGTGGTCCTTGCTGCCACAGCCCTCCATCTCAGTAAGAGCTCACCTGGGAGCGGATTAGAAACTATTCAGGTGCTGATCTCATTTGATCCTATTCTCTTCCGAAAATAAAACACCTTGTGGTTCGCTTTTCAGATTCCCCGGGCTTCTGAATGTGGATGGGTTGGCAGCAGAGCCACTTCTTTTCAGAGAAGTGGCATTAATAGCACAGAGAGAGGCTGCCTGTAGTTTATTACATACAGTAACACCCTATTCTATCCCAAAAGCCTTTCATCTGAAAAGCTGGCACCCACAGATTACCCAAAACTACCCACACACAAAAAGAGATGTGATGAACAAATCAGGACGGCACAATTTCTTTCCAAACCTGGGGCAGTAAGAAAGGTTTTCCATTTGCCCTTGTGTTATTCAGCCGGTGCAATGTTCTAACTGCATGTCTGGGGAGTAACGCAGCATCCTTGTCCGAGCTCTCTCCGTCCAACACCAAGGATTAAAAAACAATTGGGAAAGGGAGAACACAATGACGAGGACAGGGCTGGGGCCATCCCCATCTTTGTCCCAAGCAGCTCTCATCCCACCCAACACGATGGAGACTTCTCAGGGCTTTGGCCAGCACTCTCAGGAACGTGAGTGAGTCAGAGCAAACAAACTGCCTTTCTCTCCTTCACATTATTCCCTCTACACTATAGCAAGTGTCGGGGTGGATAGCAAAAAAGCCATCCAACTTGTTGCGTGATTAAGCACAAAATAAATACCTACAACTATTCTCAGCTTAGATGCCTATTAAGAAAATTGTATAAAGTGTAAACTGTACTTGCACATGAAAACCAAT
This sequence comes from Gymnogyps californianus, assembly GCF_018139145.2. Classification (NCBI taxonomy): domain Eukaryota; kingdom Metazoa; phylum Chordata; class Aves; order Accipitriformes; family Cathartidae; genus Gymnogyps; species Gymnogyps californianus. Next base: position 17,855,900 of record NC_059484.1, read on the forward strand.
GGTAAGTTGTAGCACGCAAGGAAATGAGTCAGTAGGAAATTAAACACAACTTACTATTTTCTCAATGTAAAAAGCCACAGGCGGGATTAATCCTTTTGTGCGTATCTAAAGGTGATTCTCAGATCACCTACACAAAGAGTCAGTTCTCCGTTTTGCCATGTTATTGCAGCCCTTTTTAATGATTCATGACGAAGAGCTTCAAAGAGCTCCAAGCCCTGACAACAGTCCCGGATCTGACCTACTCGTTCTCATCTCAGCAAAAAATCCTTCTTGGTGAATAATTTAGGTCTATGAAGAGAGCTGCCTTAAAACTATTCCCAAGAGAAGGAGCAGTGTCTAGAATTTAATCTCATCATGGAAATAAAAATAAGAAGAAAATATCAAAAGAAAGCAGTGACTGCAACAACAATACAAGCCTTATTTTGCAGAATTCATCCGTTGTGAAACTCCACAGAAGGGAACACAGCTGTTTTCCCTGAAATATGTTTCATGTTTCCAGAGACCAAAGATGAAATCCAAAGCTTTGACTTTCAACCGATAGACAAACATATGCAAAGATGACACAACTACTGTTCAGGGCTATTGAGGAAAGAAAAAGGCCATTTAGAGCTAAAGGTGAAAACACGGCCTTGACCACAGCCTGCAGCACATCCTCCGCTGAGTAAGGACAGCACTGCGGGAGCAGGCTTGCGACACCCTCCCAAAATCTGAGGCAATTCTCCCCTCACTTCAAGCTTGGGATTGAGTTTTATATTTGCTCTGTTGCAAGGGCTGAGGGCCTGTGCACTGCAGGAGGCTCACACCACCTCTCCTATACAACACATTGCATCTGGTGCTGAACACAAAGTGGTTACAGCACCAAAAAGGCATAAAAAATGAAGTGCAGCACCCAGGGGAAAAAAGCTACATACAACATGCATCGCATCTGTGCACCTCCACCTTAATGCTGAATTTTCTAGTGAGCATTTAAGTCTAATTCCTCTCCCAAATTCCTGACGTGATATGCAGGGATTATGTCACGTCACTTCAAATGCTTAATCTTCTCCTTGATGGGCTTATTGGGATATTCTTATACATTAAATTCAGATGAGCCACTCACATCAGTTTGCCTCAACAGCAATAAGTAGCTTCAGTTTCACGGCCACTTTACAAAGATTTCTCACGATGACTGACATCTTCATCTTCCTTGTATGAAACACTATGACACTTTGAAGGACAGTTAATCCAAATCGTAGCTCACCCTGCACTCGAAATAACCAGCATAACCGAAACCAGCAATACTGAAATATTTCTAATAATGGTAACAATTGTAATATTATATCTTCTGGTCCCTGGAATGCAGAGAAATCTCTAAAGGACTCTCTCTGTGTGGTGGCTTAGGACGTTGTGCGCACCCACAGCAGGAGGAAGAGCCTCACCTGAGGAACAGGTTGGGGCATGGACCCCATCCAAATCTTGTTTCGGCATAAAGACACAAATGTCCTTGCCCCAGCAGATGCAACGGCTTGTCTGGACCCCTCCCATTTTCACACCGACACTCTTTATTTTGGGGGTGAGCCGCTCCGTTCCATTAGCTCCCCCTTCGAAGGGCAGCATGCATTTGGGATTTGTCTCCATGTCTTAAAGCGCAAATGTTTTGCTCCAGCTCAGCTACGTGTTGTGCTCAGCTTGGAACTTTTCTGCTTCCAGGTGGCCAAAAATGGTGAAGATTTTGCTTCAAATGGGAACCCCACTGCTAAAACTCTTGTTTCTTATTTTAGAAGGAGGCAACCACTCATCTCTGCCCTCCGTGCTGCAAACCACCCTCCTGGGGGTGGCAAATTGCGGCTGCTCCCACCGGTCTTACCCTCAGAGGCAAAGCCAGGCTTCACCCTTGGTTTGCCAGGGAACCTTATGCTGGGGCAGAGACCTGAAAAGAATAGTTAATGAGATGAAATGACAGACCTTTCACGAGCGGCGATGCCCCTCTAATTAGCCAGACAAAGCGGGTGATACGCTATGTGCACAGGTATGGTTATGCTCTCCCGGGGACGGGCACGGCTCTCTGAGCACGTCCCATCTGCAGAGCTGAGGACAACAGCTAGACCTCGATGATTACGCCTGGTCTGAAACACTCCTTTTGTGGGGGGCAAAATTCAAGCCCTGATTAATTACTATGCGATCGGGCGGCTTTGTGAGGGCTGAAACGGATGCTTCGACCAGCGCTCACCCTGCGGCTCGCCCGACGCAGCCCTCCCCAGCTGTGTGAAACACCGGCTGCTTGCCGAAACACGTTTGCTGAGGCTTAGCAGATCTGCTGGAGATACCACAGGCGCACGAAGCACCACTGTATGCTAAGCAGCTCAGCATATCCTTGCACAAAGAAAATATATCTGGATTATCAGGGTTTCTTTTGGGGCAGACTGTGGTGAATTCCCTGTATGTTTCCTTTCCCTCAAATCCTTTGCTAAAATTTCTTCCCTTTCTGTGATCATCATTTTGAGATAGAGCAGGTGTCAGAGACAGCTGTACGTGGCCACCAAAATCTGTCACACCAGGCAAGAGACACCTTTGAGCTCTCAGAAATAATTACTATCAAAGCCAGTGCTTGGCATAAAGACACCGAACTGCTCGGGCGCATAGTGAGCAGTTACCGTATTTACACACACACCCCTCAAATACATCCATTTCTACATGTAAATTAGAACTAAAGCAGCACTTTGCTTATTCAATAGCTAATAAGCTTGGCTCTTTTGACCTGAGCAAGAATCATACAAGAAGAGGGGATTCACTTTTGGAAAGCTCAGGAATTTCCTCCAATTTTTCTCCAGCCTGTACATGAGTTTCCTGGTTTGGAGGAAGTTCAAATTGCTGTCAGCTAAAGCTGCACCCACATTTTTGTTAGCAGAGGGGGGGGGAATGGCTTTCCCTTCCCACAGTCCCCCCTGGAGACTGTTCCTACACACGGTGGAGAGGAGGCTGCAAGGAGGGAATTACCCCGAGCCGCAGCAGGGCAGGATTACAGCCCTGGATGGGATGTGGATCTCTCCCCGGTGCCCAGCGAGCAGCCTCATCACCCAGCCGACAGTGACTCTGAAATGAGCCTTTTGTACTCTCCTGCAGGTTTTTTTCTTCCTTGTATAAGGAATTGGATAATGACAATTTATTTCAAAGGTTTGAACTGAGATCTGCCGTACTCCAGGTACCTGTTTTTATCACCAGACTATGGAACAAACCTCTTTCTTTAGTCCTGTTGCCATTTAGTAACACACACCTCAAAAGATCCCTAGCAGGGTGCAATGAGAGCCTCAGGAGCTGGTTTAGAGCTGTGCAGCGCAAATGCCCAAAGCGTAACAAAAACTATCATACCATCTCATCTCCCCCGCCCCATTGCACCGGCAGCAGCGGCACAAGCCTGCCTGGGAACGGGTCTTTCACCCCAAAAGCTCCCTGCCACGTCAGCCAGCCCCCCCCAGCCTTGTCCCCAACGTGCCGCCCACCCCTGCTCCCCCATCCCATGCAGGGCAGCGGCGAGGAGGCAGCAGAGGCAGGCTGTTCCCGGCGTGTCGGCACGTCTCGCATGAAACCCAGGGCCAGGAACAAGGCAGCTGCCTGCGCTGCCTGTGCGCAACGTGCAGGCTGTGTGTGGTAGGGTTGTACTCGCAGCCTGCCAACACCCGGGCCGGGAACGCGGTGGGGATGGCTGCTGCCAATGGGAGCCGGCAGGAATGAAGCCATGTGGGAAACTTAAAATGCAAGCGGAGCTGGGAGCGCGTGGCGTGTCCTTCCCAAGAGCTGCCTGAACTGGCAGGATGGCTGGTTTTGGTCGGTTTTAACGTGGATGGGTGTGCGAGTGGGGAGCGTGGGCAGCAGTATGCTGGGAGAGGGGCTGAGATGAAGAGGGGATCAGCAGAGGCGTTTATCTGCAATGTGTTTTGAATAGAGTACTACGCAGGAGATTAGAGACCCCACTCTGTTCTTCACCTATTTCAGTTACACAGGCAAAAATCTGGAATCTGGATTTTAAAGATGCTATTTTAGCGTTGCTGAAATCAGAAACAGACTCTGCAAGGGAGAGGAAACATGTATTTACACCCATGAAGTTCCTGCGTGTTGCTACCCTGTTCTTCACGGAGCAGAACATTGTTGGAGTGTTCATTAAAGCAACCGTAAATCGATCTTATTTCCTGAAACATTCCACATGCTAAACCCACCTCACAATGCTCTTAGGAATATTTTTTTCCCATTTAATTCACTAAGCTTTCCTTTAGATTTAGAATCCTGTTAAAGCTAGAAAATTCATAGTAAAGTCAATAGGTGACACCCCTTCCCAGGTGAGACTTCTCCAAATCTTATTTCCAAGGTGCCTGAGAATTTCTGCGGAGCGTGGGCTTCCCTGAAGCGCTCGCAAGCGGAGTTTTTTTTCCACCTAGCAGCCCCATTCATACAAATACCCCCCCCCCCCAGCAGACCTCCTCCTGATGAGAAATGTCCCAGCTGGGCAGGAGCAGCCGCCCCATCGCCTGCGCTCCCACCCCCGGGATGCTCGGGGCGGCGGCGGGGAGGAGGGTGGCGGCGGGGGGGGGGGGGGGGGGGGGGGGGGGGGGGGGGGGGGGGGGGGGGTGTCCCCCGGGGCAGGAGCGGCCGCGGGGTGCCCGGTCCCCTCCCTCCCCGCCGGGGCTGAGGAAGCTGAGGGAGCCGTGGAGTTGCTCTGCATATTAATGAGCCGGGAGCAAGGGCAGCGGGAGCTGTTTTAAAAGAGGACAAGGGGAGGAAAGCGGCAGAGCGCAGGCAGAGCGCAGGCAGAGCGCAGGCAGAGCGCAGGCAGAGCGCAGGCAGAGCGCAGGCAGAGCGCAGGCAACGACAGGGCAGCAGCACCGCCGGGAGCCGCTCTCTGCTGTCCTCTCCCTGGCGACATCCAGCCCCGGGGACAGGGGGATCGGGGGGACGAACCCGAAGCGAGCAAACACATTGAAATCCCCGGCATCTCTTTAGGTACCTGCTGTCTCACCATGAAGCTCCTGACAGCAGCTTTGCTTCTGCTGTTCATCGCCATGTGCTTAGCCAGCGCAGAAGGTAAGTTGGTTTATTCTGCTTATTCCCACATAAACCTCTTTTCCAGGGGGGTTACTTTTCCAGTAATTTTTATTTGCCTCTTGATAGCCCTGAGTTGGATTTAGCTGTCCCCTGCATGTCGGGAAGGAGTGATGTATTGAATCTGTGGGGTGAGGTAGCTGTGAGTTTTTTAAAGGTAGAAGTAGAGGTAAAATACACGCAACAAAGTTGTGTCTTCATTGCAAGGCAAATAGCCCCAGCTCACGGCGTGGGAGGTCACGCCGTGTTCTCTGTTATTCAGGAATATAGCTCGAATATCTCCTTCAAAACCGAGGGTGGTTTTCACAGGGAAAATAGAGCAGAGCCGGATTTGATGGGGTAGCACAAATTCCACCAAGTGTGCCAGTGTGCATTTTCTGCCGTGCACAGAAATGATGGTTAACAAACCCTCAGCTTTTGTCTGGCTGCGAATGCACCACAGCATCCGTGCAAGGAGAAATGACTGAAAGTCCTACAAAGTCCAAGAGAGACCTGAGTGAATGAGAAAGTAGCCGAGATGTGCATTTGCTTGCTCAGTTTAAAGCAAGTTCTGACTCTTTCATTTCCTTTTGTTAAATACAATTACATTTAATCACAGCAGGTGCACTTTAAAAAGCTCTCATATTTAGGAAGCCTCAGAACATATATAGTGCTCTAAAACATATTTCCCAGAGAGTCACTACCTTTTCCTGGGATATAGCGTAGAAAATACTGCTCTTTTTAAGCTCAACAGCATTACAAAATTGAGCTTTTCCCACTGAGGCTTGAAAGACCAAAGTGAAGTTTGTGTGCGCACATAGGCTGGCGGGGAAGGGACGCTTGGTATGCAGGAGGCTTTGCAGGCACATGAGAAAATGCTTTCTCTTGTAGGCGTAAAGTGCAAATGTTCAAGAAAAGGTCCTAAAATAAGATTCTCTAACGTACGGAAGCTGGAAATAAAACCGAGGTACCCATTTTGCGTGGAAGAGATGATTATGTAAGTTTTCCTTCATTTATTGCTTTCTGTTTCCCCGTCAGCTGAATTGTTTTACCTTATACTGCAAGTTCCTTCTTTGTTCTTTGTTTTTCTCACGCCCTGGCATGTGAATTTCTGGGAATAGTCATTTGCTCTACCAGATGCAATAAAACATGCAATTCTGACCAAAAACCCAGCTATCATTTTTCGACACAATTTTTTTTTGGTCAAAGAAATATTTACAGAACAGGTAGCAGTAAAAGGGTAATCATTAGTTCAAGTGAAGATCGGGACCAATCCTACTCCAAGCTGCCTGATGTAAAATCCAGAACTATTTACTCAAGTTATTCTGGGCATGCAGAATAAGAACCTGAGCAGAGTTTGGTCCACGGTGGTTTCTACAAGGAAGAGTTATCCCAACCAGAGTCAGGTTTTCGCCTGCATTGTACCAGAGCCATCCCCTTGCATTCGATGGGATTACCTAGCATGTAGAAAACGCTTTCCTCTCCGTCCCGCTGCAAGCCGTGACCGATGCTGCTGTGAAATCTCAAAGTGATGTAGTGACTAACCGAACCAAGGCAGGTACGGGGATTTTTGACATCTCTGATGACTGGCTCAAAAGGAGGGGTTTTTTAAGATTTTAAATATGGGTGGTTTGCAGGTTTTTTTCTGTCTTGTTTTGGATATCTTAAGATTCCCCCAGCAAAGCACCATCCAACCAGCACGTGGGGCTGGATAAGGACCAGAAAGGCAGATTAGCCGAGAAGACTGCACTGAGCTCCTCTGCCACCTAAGAGGGGGAAAAAGGGTCCCAAGAGCAGCCAGACCCCCAGAATGCCAAGGACCGATTTACTCCAGTGTTTGTGCTCCCTCACTGAACGTTCGCCATTCGCTTAATCTTAGAAAGGTGCTTTAACAGCAGGATCTGAGTCCTGTCCTGCCAAGCCGCGTACCACCTCCAGCGCTCTGTAATGCCCACGGGGCCAAATCCTGCCCATCCGACTGGCACAAACAAGGAGATACCACGGGAGCCTGATCCTGCCCATGCAGAAATGGCTTACCAGACTTGGTGGAGGGCGTATGGAGGAGGAATGGAGAGCCAAGGTTCCTTAGGCTTCCTCCAGATTTACACCAGCATCGCTGTGAGCAATGCTTAGCTCAGGGCACATCAGACTCACCTCTCTGAAGCCCAAATCAGCTGATGGCGACCTGAACAGAAAAATGCTTGCAGAGCATCGCTGTCTGAATCAGTTCCTTGCAGCTTCGCTTCTTTTACTTTGACCTTTCAATAGCAAAACGATCGTGTAGAGGAGCACTAACTCTTCACCTCCTGCTCCAGGCATTTGCCCGAAAGCAGCTGGTGGCCAGGGGTTATAAAATAAGTCTCATTAATGCAACATTTCACTTTCAATCAGAAAGTCGGGAAAGCTGGAACGCCGTGCACGAGCGGTTGCTTTCCCAGCTGGATAGCTATGCAGATGCCGAGCAATGCTATTCAAGCCCGGAGGGTTGCCCTGGGTTTGCAGTGGCTGCAGGAACAGAGCTGTCCCATCGCTCTCCCATCGCTGCTGCTGCTGCCTGCGGGGCAGGCAGGGCTGACCCGCTGCTGGCTCTGCCTTTCCAGCTACCCCAATGCAGTCTGAAGTCAGCACTGAAAGCAAACTGAAATTAATATTCCGAGAACCAATTGATCCGGGAGTCTCTGGACAAGGCACCGAAGAGCTAAATTCCTGCAACGGAGTTTGTGTTGCTGCAGTGATCATCTAAAATGAGTTGTCGAAGCTGGGTCCCTCTTGCCCTCCTCAAAAGCTCTCGTATCTTTTCATATAGAAGAAACATGATATAAATTATGTTTGGCAGAGAAGAAGTAGGTATGGGGGTGCAGTTTAGGAAGGAATTTGTCTTTGGCCATAACCCCCCCAGCAGAGCTGTGGTACAGAGTAAGAGACAGCTAAACTGAGTCCTCGGTCTAGTCAAAACCTACCCAGATTCACAGTACTTCTAGCAGTAATAGTGTGTGTATCTGTCTCCCAGAATGAGGAAAAGCAGCAGAAAATAGGAGGGATGTTTAACTCTTTCTGCCTGAAAGGATCCAAGCCGCCTCCATGTATTGCCCCATCCCAGAGAGGAGGGATGTGTCGTGGTGAGAGCAGCTGATGGGAAACAGGCACCGCTGGGAGCCGTCCTCAAGGGACAGCCGAGGTGGATGGCAATCCCTGCACCGGCTTGGGATGAAAGCACCAGAGCCAGGACCTTTGTGGCCCTGGGGACAGGGTGTTTGTAGGCAGAGGTGCAGCCCCACCATCCCTGCAGATGAGATGCATGGGGGCACGAGGCGCTGGGGGTCACGAGGGATGCTTGTCGCAGCCCTGGAGGCATGGACATACTGGGGAGGATTTTGGCACAGGGACCCTCAGACACTGTGGGTGAAGGCTGCAGCCACCAAGCCCTGGGCAGCTAAGGGACAGCTCAGCACACACCCCTGGAGCCAGCTCACGTCCCAAATCCCACTGGAGGGATCTCACTGGAGGTGTAAGTTCTGGTGTTTCAGTCCCTTCTCCATCCCTCTCAACATCTTCTTGCAGCCCATCCAGACAACTCCTCACTCAGACTATCAGCTCCCACAGCACCTCTTCTTAGGCACGTTCCCTTACGTCTGCTGGACCAGCATCCCCGAAAGCAGGGTGAGTCAGCTCAGGGCACCCCAAAATACTACCACCCAATTCTGTGCCCGCAGCACCAGGGACTGCACGGGAACCACAGAGAACCATGGGGCTGCCTCGGAAATGTCTCCTCTGCTGTCCAGCCTCCAGCATCAAAGTAAAAAACCTATGTGTGGTGTCAAAGCAATGCATCTCAGCCTGAGAAAAGCCCTGGTTGTTCACCTGAGAAGCAAACCATGCATCTCCTCCTCCTTAGACTGCAGGCTCTGGTAAATCTAGAATTGTCCTTCACTGCTTCTGGTGCAAATGTAGGGCTTGCTGCTTTTCAGAGGCGCTCCTGCTTCTCTCCTCCTGCGATTCAGCTTGTCCATCACTTTCTGGAAAAACCTTCTCTGGCCTGTCAAGGGAGAAACCCAAGCCAAAGTCTGGCATCAGTCAGTGCAGACAGCACAGCCGAGAAAGTGGTTGCTGGATGGAGAAACTTCATGCTGACCTCAAGTCCCTTAAAATTTGCGTGTCTTGTGTCTCCAATGAAGGTTTGGTTCTACTCCCATTCAAAGCTGTAGGAAAACTCCCCTGCTCACATACATGCTGATCCCCAGAGGGGCTGGCCGAGAACGCCCTTAGAGCCGACACAGTCCGTAGGTTTTAGCAGTGACCCTTCCCTTTCCAAGGTCTGTAGCCAGAGAGGCTCTTGGAGGCCTTCCACCGCTTCCCAGAAAACAACCCGACAATTACACCTTATCTTTTTGTGACTTTAGCTCACACCTGATGGAGGTGGAGCAGAGAAGGGGAGCCGGGAAGAAGGTTAATTGAATGGAAAGAACTATTGGAGCACCTTGTATAACACTGCAATAGGAAACGTGGCCAGACCCTGAGCTGAGCTCAGGCAGGCAACATGCAGCATTTCACTTTCAGTCAGGCATGTCCCCTCTGCACCGGGGGAGATGAGCTGAGAAAGTTTGCAAGGCACTTTTTCTTGTGTTAGAAGATAAAAAGCTCCTTTCTGAATCAATTCACAAAAGAAGCCCATCAGTATTGCACCAATATTTCTGATTTTCTGCCATCATTTTACTCATGTTTCTAGCAGTGTTTAAATAATTCCATTATAATATTTTAGTTAAACTGAAACCCGTGTTTCCCTGTTATGGATGGATGGTATTTCCAGAAAACAAATTATTCCAATACAAATTGTGGTGGGGTTTTTTTTTAATATCACAAAATTAATAAGAAAAATGGAAAACTGCTTGAATTTGAGCTCTGAGAAGTGACAGCAGTCTTGACGTTTCTGGAAAGCCATCCTCTTGGGAAGCAGCTCCAGGTCTCTTGTGTCACCTCGGTTGTGGCAGACCAACCGGAGATGGCTTCACTAAGCCCTCTGGGAGGAAACCTAAAATGATGGGAAGACTTTTGCCACATTTTGCCTCCCAGCACGCTTTGTCCTGACAAAAAGGGGACACCAAGCCGCTGCTGCTGGCAAGGAGAGTGGGATCAGCCTATGATCAGAGGAGGCTGAAGCCTCCAGGACGGCATGCTGGGGCTCAGAACGAGTCTGTTGGGCACACAGGCGCTCTGCCACGTGCAAGTATGTAAAATATTGCAGACTAAAAAACCAAAAAAAACAAACAAAAAAGGAAAAAATAATCAGTGAAGCCGTTCTGATCTTTTTCTCTTGGATGCAGTATTGTTGGGTGTAAGGGAAGCATCTCCTCATGCAAAGACCTCGTGGTTGCCTGAAGGAGCCCTAATTAAATCAGCTATTAAGCTCAAAAGACAATATCTATCAGGCAGGCAGAGCAAACCCACTAATTAAAAACAGTGGGTAAGTCTTCATCTGCTACAACCTAGTATAACGGTGGACAATATTGCACTGCACTGATTGCTAACAGCTCCGAAGATCTGCTCCGATATTATTACAATAAACTCAAATATCTGCTATAAAACACAGAGCATGAAAAACCCTTCCACTGCCTGCCTGGGCGAGAGCTGCCTGACCGATTTTGGTGTTTACCTGGAGTGGGAGCAGAGGACTGGTATTTCCCGTGACTCCAGTAACCTGTGCTCGCTTGCCTTGCAGCGTGACTCTGTGGACGCGGGTGAGAGGGGAGCAGCAGCACTGCTTAAACCCCAAACGCCAAAACACAGTGAGACTGCTGAAGTGGTACAGAGTATGGAAAGAGAAAGGCAGGTAAGTATGAATTTGGTCAGTGGGTAGGGGGGAAAATCTTGGTGGCAAGTTGGGCAATCAGCAGCGTTCAGACAGAGCGAGCCCAGGAACAGGCACACACTGCAAATGCTCTATCCAGCACAGAGGATGTATTTCATTACCAAAATTACAGTTATAAATGGATGTTCTTGATGTTATTTCTTTCCTGCCACATGCAGTCCTCACTTCTATTTTAAGATTAGGCTGTTGCAACTATAAATAGGAATTATTTTCTGTTAAACTATTCATCAGCTGATGTTCTCAGTTATTTACATACACTCACCTCCCTTCTATGGGTAAAAAGCCAAGATGAAAAGCTAAATTACTTCCACACGGTCACAAGGAAAGCAGTCAGCAGAGCTAGGAAAAGAGTGCCCTGTCACACCACCTCAAAATCGTCAATATCTGATGAGGCAGTTCTTTGTCAGTTCTAGCTACTGTATCATTCCCAGAAAAACAGTAACTTGCTGGTAAGATGTTCTGCCACCTTCTCCCTTGCAAAGAGGGGTTTGGCGGTTTGGGGTTTTTTTGCAAGTCATCAGTCATAGCTAGAAGAGAGAGAGCAAGAAACATGAATTCCTGATGGTTGATGGCCAGTGGTGATGTCCCTGTCTGTAATTAAGGGGAGCTGCCCAACTCCTACCACCTCTCCAGCCATGGCCAAGAAAGAGCCCCCACACACAGTACAGTCCCACCAAACCCTGATCCTCCTCAACTGATGAGGAATTTGCTCCCCAAAATTGAGCTCAAATGAGGCCAGTGAGCAGCAAGCCCCATTTCTCAGCAGGTCCAAGGGTGCCAGCGAGCTCTGGCACAGCCACGCAGCGGCCGGTGGCACAGGCGATGCCACGGCACTGCGAGCAGTGGTGGGTGCCGAGCCCCCCCGGCCGGCTCCCTTGATTCCCTGCCAGCTCCCTGCGGCTGCTCCATAAGCAGAGCACGTGGGGAAGCCCTGGCTATTGCATAACCACGTATTTACACTCTTCCTCTGGTTTTGTTTGTTGGGTTTTTTTTAATATAAGGCCGTCATTAAGATGATGAAGGATGCTCAGCCGCAGGCTTGTGCATTCAGGAAACACGCAGGGTTCTCCCAAACAGACCGAGAGGAGGGATGCCCTGTGCAAGGCTGTGAGGGCCAGGGTCCACGTGCTGCAGACGAGCTCCTGTCTGCAGATGACAGTGCTGCTCGCGGTCTCCTCCATAGCCCAAAATAAGGGTCAGCTCGAGGCTTTCCCACGGTCCAGCCAGGGGAGGGAGACTGTCCCTGCTGCCAGGGAGAGGAGGGAAGATGGCGAGCCCAGCATCCCCATGGCTTTGGCTGCCAGCCTGGGGTGTGCAGAAGGGATGCAGTGCAACCCTCAGTGTTTTATCTTGCTTTGCCTTGCCCAGCGCTGGCATTGCCCCGCTGACGCATGCCACCCCTGCATCACACCCAGCAGGTCCCCGACACTGCTAACCGGGCAAGCAGGGCAACCAACTGCAGCTGAAGCAGCATCAAGTGAATATTTCAGACATAAGCAGCCTGATTTAAACCAAGTCCTCATAATAAATAAACAATTTGTCAGTGCCTTCAGTGCCAGCTGTACCAAACCCGCTGCACTGCTCCCCAGGAAAAGCCAGGGCTATGCAGCACAGACACTAATCCCTTCCACAAAACAGCATTGCCCCTAGTTTTTCCCCTGCCACAGAAGACTGCTTTCACCCAAAGAGCCTGCACAACCAGGATTTTTCAGCAGGCAAGCCTGTCAAGTGGTCTTCTCAGGACATAAACTAGAAAAAATAACAGAGTCTAATATTGTTCCAAACGTAACAGATATTCTGAATTTATTATCTATAGCTCATGCTATACTTCAACATTTGTATATAAGACAGGGATTTTCCAGCAGTTAAAGTGTATTAGCAGATGTGGATTTCTTCATCTTATGTATCCTGATAATCATGGCAGTGTGTTACTCCCTGCACACCTGCAAGATGTGTTGGTGTTAAAGTCCAATCCTCCTCCCAGATGCTTTATGGATAGCAATCCAGTGACCGCTGAAGTCAATAACTTACTTTCCAATTTACTTAAGCAAAGGCTAAAAATCTGGCTTCTGGTTTTTTGTTGTTTGTGGGTTTTCTTATTATTTTATTATTATTTATTATTATTGTTTGGAGGGGAGTTGTTTCATTCATAGTTTAAACATCTTGCTCTTGGCTTTCCTTCTGTTTAGGGTTTATGAAGAATAAGAGGAAGCGGCGTGAGGAATGGAGCGGACTCCCTTGGCTGGCGTAGGACTGGGCTCTGCAGAAGATTATTTCTCTCTCACAGACATAAGACACAAATTCTATATTATTATAAAGCACTTTTTACCAAGGGTCAGTTTTTACATTTTATAGCCGCGTGCAAAAGGCTTCCAGATTTCACAAGCATCTGTTGCACTTCAGATTTCATACCTGTCTGCTCTGTACTGAGATTGGGAAAACTCATGCTTTTCATTTTAAAGAAGTTGGGTTTGGGTTGGTTTTTTTTTTTTTATTGTTATTCATTCATACTTCACTATGATTGCAATCGAGCTTTATAAGCTCATTAGACAAACAGTAATGTTTGTAAAGGTGTTATACAGCCGTGTCCCTCACCCTTTCGCAGCGGGAAAGCTTTGGTGCTGTGGTTGTTTGTCATGTTTGCGGCCTCCACCTTAGTCAGGCAAAGCGGGGACCAAAGATGAGTTTGCCGGGGAAGATGCCACTGAAACGTCGTGGCTGTAACTGCAGAACTGAGGTCCCTCAGCACATTGTCAAATGAGTATGAACATCACTTCTGTACCTCTTCTTTAATGGACTTGAGGTCTTGCTGCAAGGTGAAGCGTACCATATCTCCCATTTAACGTTTCATGCATTAGAAAGCATTTCTAGGTCATTTTTATTACTAAGAAAATGTTGGTTTGTTGGGTTTTTTTTTTTCCACCTGAAGTTCTTACAGAAAGTTTGTGGCTTCAGTACTGAGACATTTTAAGCTTCAAGACTGTTGTGTATGATTTCCTAGATTTGTAGCAACAACAAAAAAAAGCCTTTAAAAGGTACCTTTTTATGAAAAATATGATAGGGCAAACATATAAATACCTATGTATGTTTTAGTCACAATACAACATATTCATTATTTTGAATGTAATACTTCAATGTTAAGCAGTGCATTCCTCTTTTTAAAATAACAAAACTACCTTTTCATTTGTAAATATACTATAGGAAGTCTCCCTATATTATCTTTCTGTATAATGTACTGTACTGCTAAATTATCATATGCTATTTAAATGTTTGAAATATTTAGAAAGTTGCATGCAGATTTCATATTTCTTTCTAAGACAAATGAAAAAAAGTAATAAAAAATATATTTGAAAAAGCTGACAATTGCTCTTAAATTTCCTTAAGCCATCAGGGAACTCCAGCCACTTCTAATAACTTTTTTTGGTGGATGCATTGGTTTGGGGAAAAACACTGAATCAGAGAAGCCGATTTAGAGATATGGCATCTTGATGATACTGGAATTAGAAAACATTATTCCAGTCCAATTTACTTCCCTTTCTCATTTTAGGATTTGGACTTTACTCAAACACTGAGGAATCTGGTTAGATAAAGAAGGGCTATGCCAGGCGCCTGTAGCCACTAGTCTAGTGTTATGTTAAATAAATGTCAATCAACCACTCTGGATCCATAAAAAAAAAAAACAAGTAAAATGCAGTGATTTAGACAAGATCCTGGTTAGAGTAGGGAAGGTTGTACAATGAAAGTCAGGCGACAAAAACCTGTGAGCCACCCTCTCCTCTTTCTGTGCAGTTTCTGCCCTCGCCCAAAGGGAGGGACTTTGCACCCAACAAGATTCCTACACCGCTCCCCAGCTAAAAAGGAAAGCAATAGGTAGGGAGGGTAAAGCCAGCAAGAATTTAAATGCATTAAAACCTCCTGGCGTTCCCCAAACAGCACCGCTCTCCTTCCCAGCTGCTCCCAGCTGGGCAAAGGCGGCTTCGCACGGGGCTGCTGCCGAGATGGGCACAACTCCTGCAACAGTGATCTTATACTATATAATCAAGGCAATGCCTGGCTTCAGCTCAAGGGTTTCCTCCAGCTCAGACAAAAAAAAAAAAAAAAGAAAAAAATGTATACACATGCACACACACTATATATACTTATTTACTGTGATAATATCCTGGCAGAGCTGAAGGAGAAAGAGCTGTTAGATTTTGAAGTATTTTCCTCTTCTGCACAAGGATGGAGCTACAAGCTTCAGATGCCTATTAGTAAAAAGCTTGAGAAAGATCCCAGAGTATTTAAGAAATTAAACCTCTGGGGATATCGACCACAAGGCGCTGCTTCAGGCTGAGCATCTGAACCTGATCTCCAGGCAAACCCGGACCCATGGGCTAGCCAAGCTGGCCCTCTTTCTTGAGTCACATTTTAACAAAAGCAGTAGTTTTTCCTTGAGGAGACTTGATTTCAACACGCCAACAGACTTCAAGAAAAGATTTATGCTTATTTAGCAACTACTGGGCAATGTATTTTCTGGAAAAGTATTGATACGGTTGCACAAGAGGTGGTTAACCCTCCATTGGGAATGCTGTGCACAGCTCCAGTTGCCCAAATGCAGCACTCGGTGACTCGCACCTCGCGGGGTATAGCCTGTACAAATGACTCTTAGCTCTGGGGTTGTCTGCCAGACCAAAACCACCGGCAAAAACTGGGCACAGAGGAAACCAATTGTAATTTTTTTTTTCCCCACTTGCAAGAATGGGAGACTAAAGAAAAAGAACTGTTTGGTTTGATACGTGTATTCCCTTTAACCCAAAATCTGAGCTTTGAACAAAACAACTCTCGGAAACAGGAATTGAAACCACGAAGAGAAAAAACTGTGACTCTGAGCTGGTTTTCCCAAGCCTGTTAAACTGCATCTCCAGGCAGGTTTGTTAAGTTCCCAGAAACAAGAGGAGCATCCCTTGCCGTCCCTGATACTGCAGTTGTAAAGGGAAATACTGTGTCAGGAGGTAACTGCCACACAAAAAACACCAACCACTCTCCTTCAGACTGAAACGTCTTTGCTAAAACGTCTAAATATATACATAGGTACCTCCCCCACCTACATTCGGCAGCAACCTTAAGGTTTGCTTTTGTTTTCCCCAGCAGATTGCAGGTTGCAAAGCCACAGGAGACCATTCAGTCCAACCTCCCTAATATACAGACCATACATTTGTGCTTTGAGATTGAAAAATTAAGCCGCTGAAGTATGGTCTGAGCACACACCAGCCAGCCCCGACTGCTCACCAGTTACGAATTTACCTTCCTAAGAGCTTGAACATTTGCAGGGTAAGCCGGAGTAAGACGGAGCCCTGCTTCATCCCGGGGTGCAGGAGCAGCACAAGCAGACCCCGCAGCTCCTTTACTCAAGCACCAATGCTACATCACAAGGATATAAACCCTTAACAGAGCCTCCAAGGAGCGCAGTTGGCAACTGCTTTCCCCCATCCAGCCTGCAAAGCTGCTCCCTGGCACACTGCAGCCAGGAGCACCCAGAGATGGAGCACCAAGCCCTGTGCACAAGACCTTCGTGGCCACCCCCATCCCTCCCTTAGGCAGTGGGCATCCAGGGGCTGCACCCATTCAGAAACGGCACGATCGGATTTTATTTTAATAAAAGCATGAGGGTGAACCAAGCAGCTGCAGTGAAAGGACACAATAGCGGGGAGACCCGCCTTGCCTTTTCAGTGAGAACGCTATGTGGGATTAGTAATGTTATACAGATCCTTTCACCACTTGCCTTTCACTTGTTCATATACGGTCTAGGCCAGCGATGGCCAGAAAGTTTATTAAGAAGCGATAGCTGCTTGGTGGTCTGTGCGAGACGGCGCGGTGCTCTCGGCAGGTCCAGCTGCCTGCTGTGCCCCAGCTCTCCCCAAGCTCCCTAAATCAAGGCACGAGGCCATGCCAGATTGCTACACGCATGGGGACCTTTCCTGACCACATCCATGCAGTGGGAGAGCTGGCCCCGCACTAACGAGGTTTCATCAGGGCTGTGGGAGCAAACGTGGGGCTTGATGGTAAAGTCATCAGAGGGGCCTGGGGGTTTGCACTGGTCACCCCCAAGCCCTAGGTGGGAAGTTGAAGGGAGTGTTACAGCAACACAAATGCTCTCTGAGCTAATTAAACATGAGAATTGGGTCCCTTCTGGACCCACATTTGTAGAGAATGGGAACAAATGTGAATAAAAAGCCACCATCCCCAGGACTCACCATCCTGCTGAGATCCACAGCCAGGGAGCTGCGCCTGTCCAAGGGTAAAGGGCCTCCCGTGCAACCTGACATCGCTTAACGGGCTTTATATAAGCCCAGACAGAGCCTGCACTCTCCAAAACACACTTCTCATTAGGTCAAATGAAACACCAGTCATATTTTGGGCATTTTTCCTCTAAAGCCAGCTTCCAAAAATAAGGCATCTAAATCCAGATGTGCACAGCATCCAAAGACCTCACTTATTCCTAGTTGCTCAGCACCTTTGGAAAAAGGCAAGCTGGTTTTGGCTGTTGGCAGAGTTTGGGCTTCGGATCCAGGACAGGCAGCCCATCTTGAAAGCCCTGGCCACGCTGACTTCATGCCAGGGCAGCTCTCAGTTTGGGCACTCTGTAGATGTTCCATGCATAGCACTCGTGCTGGGATTTGTTGTTCAGTTTGTTCCCTTCAATGGATTGGGGTGCGTGTGGTCACAAATGGAAATACAGGTATTTTTGAGGATTGCTGTTCGCAGCTCTCACTGACTCTGCGTTTGCTCTATCAGAAGCCCTCTGTGTCTGTTATTCATTGATTTCCCTCTGATCCTAAACCACAAAGAGCTGAGTGCTTCCTGGAAGGTGCTCGGTTTGCCTTGAAAAGGCTGCACCCCGTGAGCCCCCAGATATCCTTGTAACCAGCACGTGTTTCTGGCAAAGTACCCCAAAGCAGATTTCCTCTAATTCCTTTACCTGACATAACCTACTCCAGAATAGCAACTGGGATTGCCATCGCCTGAGGAGCAGCGGCTGCAGCTGCGCTTGCAAGCACAGAGCTCCAGATGCTTGCAGTGATTTTTGGTGCTTGCAGGTATCGATGCACACCTTACAGAAATCTTAATTGTTTGGTGAATTCTAGGCATCCAGGCAACTTGGAAAATCCCACAGCACTGTTAGTTGTGCTTTCTGACACCACATACCTCTGGAAAGGCTGACCCTCCATCTCTACAGACCGCTTCTGCAAATTCATAGAGAGAAAACTAAAAACCTGCACAAAATCGGGCCACCATTTGGTCATCATCTCTCATGTGAAACTGAGATAGAGTCATCGACTGTTTTACCCTCCAAAGTTGCCTCCTTGGACCATCACCTCTATTAATCAGTGTCACTGCCTGGGCAGGGCCACAGTAACAGTCCCCAATTCATACTAAAAGTATTAAAGTATTTAATACCCAGCACACATCCAGAAGTCAGGTTTGGAGCATCCAAAGCATCCTCATTTCTATTAGCCAGCACTACACGAGACAAAGCTGTGCGAGATCAAAGAGATGTTTGGGAGGCCCCAGCAGCCCGGGGTTCACCCCCATTCCTTGCTCTCATCAGCCCCGCAGCACTTTGGCGTCCGGTGGCTCTTTGGCCATGGCCAGCAGATCCCAGCCCTGATGGCTGCTCTGGAGGAGCGGTGGGAGAAAGCAGGGCTGAAAGGACATCTAGTGGCAACCAAAAACCTTCTCAGACAGCCTGGGGACACCTCTACGGCCCTGCAGCCGTCCGCATTATAAATCAGCTTGGAGCCTGCTCATTGCACTGCTGACGCTGGGAATGCTCTTCCCCAGTTCTGCAAGAAAAGCTTCAACTGTTGCATTTCCTTACCCGGGTATGGAAAACCCCCCAAAGCAAAGAAAATGCAGCTGTATTTTGGGAAACCTGCTCAGATGTTTACACAGTCATGTTAGCCTGTTAATGTGGAACGTGCACACTAAGGGCAAAGAGGACACCTGGCTGCTACTGTCTGCAGGAGCCACGTCCATCACACCAGCATGGAAAACTGGATTGCAGCACATCCCTGGGAAGCCTCATTCCCAAACCACCTGCCCAAAATCCTTTAAAAACATCAGGAGTTTCTGCCCAATACACCAAACCACGTGGCTTTCTTGCCCGGTGGTTCTCCCTCCTGCCACCAGCTCTCCAGCGAGCCCAGGACCCGCAGGACTCTATGCAGCTGCCATTCCCCAGGCGTTGCATTTGGGTCCTGTCCTCAGACAGGACCATCTGACTTCCCAGCAGCAAAAACCACACATACATGCTATCACCTTCAATGCCTGAAGAGAAGAACTTCTTCCCTCTTGCTGGGTATGAGCACAACTTCATCCAACCTTCAAAACAAAGCCAAGATCCCTGGAGGAAATGCTTTGTAGAGATGCAACATGCACAAGCATTTATTTTCTGAACGCTGAGTGACAGGTTGTATTTCTGGTCCTTTTGCTGACCTCTGAAGCATTCAAATCCCCTCAGAGTTTTCCTCTTATTTTTTGCTTGTGTCTATTATCAGCTCTTTGGGCAGAGACTGCTCTGACGACACACATGGAGGGCATCCAGCGCAACAGGAGCTACTCTGCTGCGAGCGGGCACACAGGACCTGGGAGGGAGGAATGACATGACATGAAGTGACAGGGAGGCAGGCGGCCAAGGCCTGGGAAAATCACCACGCCTGTGTTTTTGTTTTTCTTCCTGCACAACAAAAGAGGTTAGTGAATTCCTCTTGGATGGGTTTCAAAACCTCCCCCAAGAAAAAAAAAAAAAATCCTGCTGGTGTTCACTTAAGGCTGATAATTACAGGAATAATTATGATTTATTCCCATCATAAATCTTGAAGCAAGGAAAAGGTTTTGAGGTTTGCAAGATTTGCTGTATGACAGAAGCAAAACACAGCTCTAATTGCCCTTCTTTGTTGTGTTTAATTAAGGATTCTGAAGCAACTGATCTCTGTGTCTTTTCATGGTTAGAAACCTGCAAGGAAAAGAAAATCTTTCTGCAGAGCCACCAATCAAAGCTTTGTTGGGTTACTAGGCACTAAGTGTGCTACATCTGAACACTCAGGACTCCCAGAAAAAGAAGCTTATTAAAGGAAAAGAAATGCTACAACAGGCTTTTTTTTTTTTTTTTTCCCCCTCTTCCAGTAGGCTTTGGCAATTTTGAGCTCACTTCTAATCCCGGAAGAAATGTCTTTTGTCTTTATCCCTCAGCATTTTTGCCTCATTACTGCCCATTCCATTGTGTTGCATGAAAATACTTCTCCATTTCCATTACCTTCATAATTGCACCATTTACATTTTTCCTTGGGGTTTACTTCAGCTTCCTCTCTAAGTCTAGAAGACTTATCACTTCTGCAACCACATTAGGAAAAACAAACCAGCCTAGAGCTCCTCAGCTCTCTCCTTGGACCAGTAATTCCCAGTCAAGTGCCACTCCTCCCCAGCAAGAACCAGTTTGCCAAGTGCTACCTCTCAAATTCAAACTGTAAGTGACTGGCAGGGTGTTCCCTCTCAATTTCTGTGCAACAGCTAAAACAGTTCTGCCAGGGAAATCCAGTTCCTCGTTATAGTAACCAGTATCAGATCATCACGCTTGGCTCTGAGCAATGCTACCAGCCCACGAGCTACCACAGCCATTACACTCAGCTCAGGCTCTGTGAAGCTACGGGATAAGAGAGCAGGAAATCCTTGGGACCACTTGCGAATCTGAAGGTACGTGGGATGGTCTTTTTGCAGAAAGCAATTGCACTCGATAAGCGCAGTACACCTTAGCCTGAGAGCAGGACCCCCAAAGGGAGCACCTGCGAGGAAGCAGAGGAGGTTTGGTGTTGCCCAGAAGGTAAAAATCCCAACACTTCAACTGTACAGGGCAACATACCCGATAATGATGCCTGGAAATGCTGCTCTACAAAGGGAAAATATCAAATATAGCTTTAAAAGAAAAAAAGACTTCTTGGGTTTGTCATGCCTGGGAAATGTTCCTTTAAGATCAGGAGAAAAGGATGGAGGAGGACAAAACCAGCACAGCGCACAGAAGGGAAAACACAAAGTCAGCAGCATTACTGATCAGAGCAACCGCACCTGACCTCAGGTGCTGGGCTTAGACCATAAAGCAAGCATGTCAGCGTCCCAGCCCAAAACCCCTTGCTGGTCCTACTGGCCCCACATCGGCACACAGGCATGGCCACGCGTGCCAAGAACGGCCATTGCTTGGGGGTTCAATTGCTTTTATCATAAAAGTTGATGACAGAAGCTGGAAAGCAGCAAGCTCTGAAATCTGGAGTTGAAACACAAACTGAAAGATGTGGTTTTCTATGGGCAAACCAATCTCCTTCCTGTTTTCCTAGAGTTTCAGCTCTATGCTGTCTGTGTCATGATAATCCAAATAGTTGACTCAATGCCAGTTGCTCTGTCTTAAGGGTAATTACAGCGTGCTGTAACCTGCAGGAGAGGAGTGCTGGGTACGCAGCTCCAGCGACTGGACAAGGATCGAGACCTGCAGTAACTCACTGCAATGACTCACTACTTACATATATATTTATGTAGACACAAATATAACATGGAATTGATAATACTCCTTTTCTTCACCCATTTTTGACCTTATCTTTTTTGGATAACGTGCTCTTTGTAGCAAGTCCCATTCCCTTTTCCACACACAACAATGCCCAGTTTGGCTAAAGCTTACAGTGGAAGATAATAAAGGAAATCAAATAGAAATAAAGAATGATCATAAAGCAAAGACTGCTGGTAAAACAATCAATTTTCCATGTTCTGAAAAGCCTTAGGGGATTTTTCCCCACTTACTTGAAGCAGGTCCTCGGGTTTTCCAGCAAAGCCTCCGCGCAGGGTTGTCCATCCCGGCTGCTGCCGGGTGAGCAGAGCTGGCTCCGAGCTGCAGCTTGGTAAAGGTTGACACCTTGTGGCTATTTCCATTCCTTACAAGCCAGGAAAGTTGGGTTTTTCTCTTTTTCCGGCGAAGACTCTGGGTGGAGTTCATAGATGAAGAGCCAAATTCCCAGCACCTGGCATGTAATGTGGGGGGGGGGCTGAGGTCTGGGGTCATTAACAGGTTAATGAAGATAAATAACACCCAACACTGAAAACTATAAAAAACCAAAGTCATACCCTATTTGTTTCTGGAGGGAAAAAAAATAAAGAAAAGAAAAAAAGATTCTTTGGGATAGGAGCCATCTGCATATACATAAGGCCCACAAGACAAGTAATAAAAAAGCAATCTTGTGAATGATGTTTCTCTGTGATTTTGCAGCCCCATCGGATCCCCTCCTCTGTTTGCACAGTGGGGTAAAAGAGGCTCAGAGCCCTGCCTAACTCCGACAGCTGCTTTGGAGACGTGTAGCTGCACCAACTCCAGAGAAATTCTCTCTAATTCCCACCAGAGTAAATGGAAACAGGCTCAAGACCTGCAGTGCGTTAAACCCGCGGGGAAAGAAAAAACAATACTTTGGGTTTTATCCAAGAGGGTTAAAAACAAGGGACGTCTATAGTCTGAAGAAGAAGTACATTCACTTAATAATTAGCAATTGCACTTATTTTACTATTGATCTGTGAACACAGAATTTATTGCAATTTAATACATGCTTAAATAGGAGAAGAAAGCAGCACCCCTGCAGCAGAGGCTCAGCAGAAAGAGATCAGCCAAACCTGTCTCCCCTCATTAGCCAAGTACTTGTTTCAGAGGAGCTCCTTATTGTGGAAGTGCATACAGCCCCAAGGAAAAAAAAAAAAAAAAACCTCACCTAGGACAACATTTACTTTCCCTTAATCATGCTGCTCCACTGTATTTCTAATTCCCTGACCGCTAGAACTAGTACTTTGTATTTATTTAGCATTTTCCACCTTCAAGCTGTTCTAAAATATGTATTAGCAGACCTAAAACTTAAAGCTACCCTAGTAGAAATACGTTCAGTAATTACAAGGGCTAATACATGCCTTGAAAACTATTCTTGCCACCTAACTGTGGGTCAGGCTTACCTGCGTACCCCGATCCACCACAGTCCAGCTCCAGGCATAAGGCACAGCACCTGCAGCGTCTTCCTGCAGAATTTCTCCTTCGCTCTCTGCCCAGTTCAGCTGCATCATGAGGTACTGGTCCCAGCAGTTGCATCGTTAGATACGGGTCCCAGCAAACCCAGCACTTCGGACCCATATGCTGCCTGGGAGTTTTCAAGGGCTGTTACACCTGTAGTTTAACACTATGCTTTTATTTTTCTTTTTATACCCAGAGACATTATCGTAAAGAGATACTGAAAGAGATGATGCTTGGCTGTCAGTGTGATGGAGAGCAACGCTGAGTCCCTCACCTGCACTGCAGCTGCTTACGCTAACAGTGAGACGATTCAGGCTAGAATTTAAGATGTTTATACCTGTGTTTTTGTCCCTGAAGAATGAGAACTTTAAAAGATATATTGCACATATAATACTAAGGCAATGAACTGCAAAGCAGGCCAGTTAAATGGATAGCCAGGGGCCATTTAAGTCAGTGCAAAGCACTCCTTTAAATTCCAGAAAGCAGAGCAGATCTACAAGTAATTTACCATTTGCTTTCAGCTAAGTTTAATGAAACTTGTTTGAAAAACAGTAGGACATCCTTCAAAAAGCTGAGTTGGTGCAGAAAAAAAAAAAAGAGGGTTACTTTAAACAGCGTTGGGGTGCCATCTCAGTGTGTTTTCACTGAAGCATCTTAATTCAGCAGCCACCAGAAGTTTCATTTTGACATTTTCTAAAATTCATATTCTGTTCAAGCCAAACTAAAGCTCTTCCTCCTTCCGCCCTGCCCAGAGCCCGGTTTTATTCTTTGGCCTCTGAACTGCAAAATCCATTCTTGACCGAGCTCTCCGCTGCCTGGCCAGCCCTGCCACCTCCCCGGGGCCCGACACCAGCTCTCCGAAACTCAGCACCCACCGCAGCTAAAACAGTCCCAAACCACCAACCCTCAGCCAGGAAAAGCTCTTTGTATCGCTTTTTCTCACTCAGAAATCTTTAGAGTTGTACTCAAGGTCACATAACGGTTTTGCTGAGATAATTAAAAAAAAAAAATATTTTTTTTTTACTAATACAGTAAAAGCAATAAAATGACAGCATAAGCCCAAAGGAAAGCAGGGGGTTTATGTCACTAGAGCAGGTTTTGCTTTGCTAAATAAAACCCATTCACGGGATCTTTTCTGGAGCCCAGGGAGATGCAAACCCTCCGCTCAGCACGGCCGAGTTTGCAGCGCTGTGCCTTGGGGTGTCACCCTCGGCCCTCTCATGGCCAGGGCAGCGGGAACTGCACCCCAAAGGTTGCATCCCTGGGGGTCAGGGTGCAGGGGCTCAGCCCGGCAGGGCCCAGGGCCGGTGGCCGAGGCTGTCTCCTCTCCTTTTCCACCTGCCACATTCTTCCTGGGCACTGGGGCTCCCGCAAGCGCCGGCAGGTCCCTGCCCAGCTCTCACATCTCTTTTGGGGTGAATTCACCTGCCTTTTTTTTTTTTTAATTGAGGAGATGTCAGCTTCTTCCTCACTGATATAATCTTTTATTATAGTCTCTATTTGTATATAAAATGTCAAGTCTCTATTTGTATAAAAAATGTCAAGCCTCCATTTGTATACAAAATGTCAAGCCTCCTTTGATGTGAAAAGCATCTGGATGGTTTCGTACTGATGTCCCTTTACAGAGGGCCAAAACAAGAATTACAGGCAAACCTTTCCTACCTGCAACGAAAGCCTGCAGGTGGATGCATTTCAAAATGACTCTCTGCTTAAAAACATGTGAAGCATCTCATTTTTCTTTTATGTATGTGCACTTTAATTGACAAGGCAAAGCAGTGACTGAGGTGTGGTAAGAAATTTTCATCAAGACCCCCCTGGGAACATCGGTGACCCAGCCTTCCTCTCTCATTTTGTGTGTAGATGTACATGTAGCCATATATACGTATGGAAAAGTCCATATCATCACTGTTATTAACTATTTGTCTTAGCCTTAGCCATGGCCAGAGCCAGGCACTGCAAAAACACTGCAAGCAGGCCAGTACTTGATCCCAAGTACGACAGCCACGGGTATTTCCAGATATCTCTGGATGCTGTCACCGCAGTTCTTACGACCGATGGGACATCTCTGGGACAGCAGTGAAGCTTCGTACAGGAGCTGTGTGTGTGCACGTGTGTTCACGTGTGCGTGCGTGTGACTGCATGTGTGCGCACGCATGTGAGTGTGCATGGGCCTGTGGGTACATGGCTGTGTGCACATGTATGCACGTACATGGTGGACACACAGAGGTGTGCACATGCTCACACGCGTGTTTGTGTGTGCACATCAGTGTGGATGCACGGCAGGGCGGGGGGGGGGTGCTCCCCAGCCTTGCCCTCCCGCCCGGAAGCCCGGGGAAGGAAACAGGCAATTCTCTTACGGGTGCAACCCTTGTACGTACAATGCCAGGGAAGGGATTATACCAGGGATTAACATTTTAAACTCCCCTACCAGACCTACTGACTCAAAGATCCTCAGGCCAGTAATCGTATTACGATTGTCTCCGGGATTACCGCGTTCCTGGGTTCAAACCTGAATTTCAGGAGGAGTCGGTGAGAGCTGCCCCCCAACCCCGGCGCACCCCAAACCTCCCGGGCTAGGGCAGGAGCCGCTGCGTTTGGATTTTTCTCCTTTTCTTTAGCCATTCTCTCCGTTTCCCCTGCCGCGGCTGGGAGAAGGCTCTATGAGCACTTTTCTTGTCGCCTGCCTCCTCCTAATTCCCAGTAATTTATCCCGTATTAAAACTCCTTTAAGGAAGAATGGCCCAGGACCCAACACCTGCTATGCAAATGGCAGCAAATCCTCCGGGCCCCCGCGGCGGGGCGGTGGGGACCCACGGGCTGCCGGTGGTCCCGGAGCATCCTCCCCCGGCTGCAAGACTCCATGCCCAGAGCCGAGGGGGACCCCAGGAGCCCCCCCCCAAGAGCTTAAGCTCAATTTCACCCCACCGTTATGGTGCTTCAATTCTTCCAGGTTATCTTCATCGCAGTTAAAAGAAAATAAAAATAAAAGCCACCCCTAAGCAGAATTATTTATATGGAATGTATAAAAGAAAACCTGAGCATCTCAGCATGTAGTTAAGCTTTCTGCTTTGCACGTTGTTGGGGGGATTTCATCCGCAGGGCAGTCAATGAATTTTGTCCCTTTCTTTTAGGATAAGTGTTCTAGCTTCAACTAACAAAATACAAATCAACAAAAGAGAGGGAACTGTGGGCGGGAGAAGGTGGAGGGGGAAAAAAAAAAGAGAAGAAAAACCTCTCGCACAATAAGGTGGGGGAAAAAAAGGACTCGTTTCTCAGAGGTGACATCCTAATCTCATTTTTCCCAGTTAATGTGGTAGCTGGGAGGCTGGGGAAGGGCCAGGCAGGGAGCGTGCTCCGGCAGCGTGACCACACTGGGAGGGTTTGGCCCTTTTCCTTGGATAATTCGGATTAGGGTTGTTGAAACCTCAGGCAGCCGGTCGCATCCCCGGGCACCTGCGCCCCACACCAGGTCCAGCCCAGCTCCCCGGGGGTACCCGGTGCCGAAACGGGGAGAGGCAGCACCTCTGCACCGGGGACCCGCACGAGGACCCCGCACAAACCCCTCCATCTCCACGCTTTCTTCCCGTGGCCCTTTACCATGATCATATATTTCCCAGCCCTGAGCGCTTGACTGACATTTGGGCTATTATTCGGGGAGATAGATTGTTTGGCCTGAAGATGCATTGTTTGGGCTCCTCATAAAAGAAACAAGTTAAATGCCGCAGCTACCACACACAAAAATGACTCCTTCTGGCCATAAAACCAGTGGGACAAGGAAGTGGTTGTAGGAGTCAAACATAATTGATGCTCAGAAAGATGTTATAAATAATCTGCGCCGAGTCCTCTCTCATGTGCCTCAAAACCACAGAAAGTGGCGCTTTTTTTTTTCCCCCCTCTTTATCTCCCCTTGAATTCAGGAGCATAATACACCGTGAGCACCAATAATTGATGTATGTTATAATTCTTCATTACCCTATCAGTGGTCTGGGAAAATTGGAAGAAAAGAAAATGCCAGAAAGTTATGGTAAAACTTAAGATGCGACAGAAGTAGCTTTCTTTGCTCATGCTGTGAGTGTTTGAATAAGAAGAATGTCCCTGCACTGTAACAAGCTAAAAGAATGAGGAAGACAAAGGATTTCACGAAAAAGGTTTAGATAGAAGACAAGGCAAGTGAAACTGAAAGGAAGGAAAAAAAACCATTTACAATGGAACAATGCGTGTACTAATCGCTTTGATATATTATACAAACCCAAAGACCCAAAACATTGTGTAATTATTTATAAATGACTTCTCCACTCCTGTGTATAATACCGAAGAAAGAATAAAACTGCAGGCTACTCTCTAAACTATTTCTAAATAGACCTAGCTCAAAAGGAAGCAGAAGTGTTTGAAAAAAAATAATTAATGGTTGATTTTATGGTTGTCTCATTAAAACATTTTAATTACAACAAACAAAATACATTTGTGCTTGCAGGGAACAATCGTTTACCTACTCGCCCCCCCCTTCCAAAAAGAAGGAAAACGTTACATCACACATTTAAAACCTGAAAATAAAACATTCCCACTATTTCTGCAGAGCCCCCGCGAGGGGTTGAGCCCCGGCCGTGGCTCCCAGGCACTTGTGCGGGATTTCAGAGCGGATTCGGCTCCTTCGGTCCAGGACCCCCCCCGGTACTCGGGGACCCTCCCTGCAATGCCCCCGTGCTCCCCTCCTGCCGGCTGCCCCCGGCACGCGGCCTGGCAGGTAGGAGATGAGGCCAAACCCTTTATAGACGAAGCCCTTGAGCTGCTCCCGAGGCGTTTCCCCAGCAGGAGAACCGGCTCCTGCTCCGGAAAGGGTTAACGTTGCCTCCGTGCAGGCTGAGATCCCTTTCAAATATTGGACTTCCATAGCTGTCCATTAGTCAGCAGCCAAGGCGTGAACCCCTGAACCCTCCGGTAGCCTCGGGCCGGGAGCTGTAAGCTGACTCCGGTCGGGCGACGGGTCCCAGGAGCACGGCACCGTATGTCCATCCCTACGCTCGCAGCCCTCGCTGCACATCTGTCCCCAGCCCAGGCTGGACAAGCAGCCGCCGCGCTCTGCACCGTGCCCACACGAGCACGGGGAGACAAGCTGCCCCATCGAGCCGTCTTCTGGTTTTCTATCTGTTTTTAAAATTCCTGCTGCATCGAGCTGGGCATCCCCAGGGGTGAGCAAGCATGATCCTCCCTTTACCCCTGCAAGGCACTGGGTCGAGCTTTCTGCTCCCAGGGTGATGCCTTTGCCACCGGCCACGTCACCTCTCCAAATCCAGTTCAAAGCATCTTCCGCAGACAGCTCTGCCTTCTCGCCCTGGCCATGCTTTCAAACAACGAAGGAGCAAAAAAGCAGTATTCTCCTGGTTGATAAGTTGTTTTGACACTCATCCCAACATTAGTTTAAGCCCTCATGTACTAATGTAACAAAGCACAGAGTTTGGTGAGTTGTTGTATTGATGCGCATCTTAAGCCTTAAAAAAAAATGAAGTCCCTCTAACTTTTCTGAGGCATCTTCCAATTGCGGGAGCAGTTTTACTGTGAACCGCTCATTTCCATGCTCGGGGAGAAGAGTGATGCTAACATTGCTCTCATGATGGTAATTCCGGTCATTTTTGAAATGTGAGGCTGATTTCTAACGTGGAGATTTATTTACCTTTACAAGGCACAATGGACATTTACCAGGGAATGGTATCTTCTCGTGGACCTGCTTTTTCCTTGCTGGAAAGGGTGCATTCAGAGAGCGGTGCCAAGCACCAACAGCCTTCGCCGTGAGCCCTGCCGGCACCTGGGAGCCTTCTGTCGCCTCTTTTCCAACAGCCTTTCCTCCACCTGTATTTACGAATTCCTACTTTTTCTGGAGTCCAGCCGTGAGCGAAAACCCAATGCGTGACGTCTCAACACGAGGGCGGAGGAGCGAGCTTCGTGCTCGAGGGCCCCAGTCCACCAAGTGATAAATGTGCCGCATGGAAACGCGCCCACAACAGTTTGCTCCGATTTCGGATGAGCAGTTTGCCATCCCACGTAGCGAAGGATGGGCTGATCCAGCCAGTTTCCATAGTCAAAAATGCCATTTGAATCTTTTTTCCCTCTTTTTTTTTTTTTTTGGTAAAGTGCTGTAAGGTGTCTCAAAGCAAATGGTATAGTATTTATGGCAAGCTTCCTTAGAGCTCAAAATATGAAACTAATAACATCCACGAGTCCATCTGAGCCTAGCTGCACTTACGTCAAGGCGAAGAAGCTAGTATCAAAGGCTAAAAATCAGACTAAGGCCATCAGCAAGATGCTGGGAACACACTCTGCGTTCCTTGAAATCCTGTTTCGTTTTGGGATTTTTTCCTTTCCCAATCCCAGAAAACATCATGAAACTTTAGCAGCTGACTTCCATAGGAGCAGGGCCGTAAGGTGTAAGAGCTATTATCTGTGTTGGCTGAATAATTTATCTGCAAAATTAGTAGACTGCCTGCGATAGAACTGGTTGAATTATTCATCGGGAATAAATTATCCAAGATATTTAGCACTTCTGTTTGCGAAGGCTTCCTGAAACAATTCTGGTTCTGTGAATGCATTCGTTATTCATAAGTACGCAGTGAATAGATTATGCAAACAAATTTCAGCCTATGGGTTGTTTGTGAAACATTCACTTCAGCTCTGGCTATTCATGGCTGTGACTGATCACAGAGACACATGGTGCTCTCTCCCCTCCTTGATTGGAGCACAAACTTTTAAAACAAGAGAATAACAAATGACAAACTGCAAATGATGGATAAGGACTAATGAATAATGCGCTTTCACTGCAAACTTTCAGACAAGTGATCGGTTGTGCCAGTCTGTGAAACTCTAGGGAATCATAAACATTTTAATGAATAAACTATTGACTGCTCAAAGACACCTAAACAAAAGACAATAAAAGTGTTGAAGGCAACACCGGAGTTTATATCACTATATACAAAGTGCACATTAACAAAAGTTTAACATTTTTTGCCATATGCTTCCATAACCTTTAAATTTTGGTCCCTTCTGACTTTCTCCTGGTTCGTGCTGGAAACTCCACCACCGATCTCTGCCTGCCGACCGAGGCCTCTAATTGTGCCGTCACTTAAGGACATGAGTAACTCAGTGAAGTGGAACTACTTAGCGCAGAAAGTCATTTATGTATGCACGGGCCCTAAAAACATCAGCCTGATTGCAGGTCCGGTGATTGAGAGAGCTCAGTCCCTCCGGCGGAACAGCCAGGCCCCGTCGCCTGGCCTTACGCGGTTATCTTGCACATCCAAGGTCTGTAGCCATATAAAGACATTAAAAAGCAGAAAGCGAGCTGATTCTGCAAGCTTGGCCACTGGAAAACTATTTCTAGTTCGAGACTCGTTAATATTCATCACCCAGGGCTTTTTGGATTGCTCACTTCTGTGCGTGATCTTTTTGGCACAAAGAAGGTTGTTTGTGGCAGTTTGCTGGTGTCATGGATCATCTCAAAGAGAGGAGAGTGAAAACCAGAAGGAATACCTCTGATAGCAAACTCCTCTCTCAGGTTCAAGTAAAGAATGGTTGCTATGAACTTAAAATGCAGAGATAAAGACAGTAACTTACGCTGTCAATTTTCCCTGTTTATCAAAGGCATAGGAGAAAATCACCGGAGTGGGAATGAATCTACATTTAATGTAAGGGGAAATCATGTAAATACATGTCAGTTTAGGCACAGAAGTCTAAAAATGGCTATTGATGGACGGTGAAACTGAAAACCTTCCAGAGAGGCAAGTACCTGAGTGCTGACAATGGGGCTTCCTTACAGCACCGAGAGGCAGGATGCAAAAAGCCAGATGTCAGAATTAGGGAACTTTTTAGCCACTTACAAAACTGTGGCTTTCCAAAGTGTTAAATAGTGATACCTGGGCGCCTAAGGGATTAAGTATATAACGTATATATACATTCACAACCACTGAAGTTTATAAAATAGATGTAATTTGGAATTTTTAACTTTCTGAACACCTGCAAAACCCTTTTCAAAGTGAAGTGCACAAAAGCCAAAGTGTGTGTAGATACTTTCCTCAGAAACACAGGAGGGAAAAGACCTGCTTTGAGTTAAAGTTTTATCATTTCAGAGTATTTTCACTTTGACGGGGGCATGTAGAAAAACCGCAAGGTGCAAAGAAAACCTGAAGGAATCCTCCAGCCGGGTCTAGCTGGGGAAAAAAAAAACCACGGCTCATCCTCTGGAAGTCCAGACTAACTGCTTTCTTCCAAGCCCCTGCTCGCAGCGATTTAAACTCACGCCGGAGACCCTCCGGCCGGAGCGGGCCGGTGACCCCTCCACCCCCGCGCTGCGCACCGACCCTCCCTGCCCCGCTTTGTCCGGCCACCTCCCTCCCTCACCGCTCCCCGCACACGGGGGACAAAAGCGCGGGGGGGGGGGGGGAGGTGGGTTAGCGGCACCCCCCCCCCCCATCCCCCCGAGACCCCTCTCTCCCCCCCCCCCCCCCCGCCTCCCCCGGGGGCGCGGCAGATGCGCGGCTGCCCGCGGTAATTGCGGGCACGCTCCGGAGGGCGCGGCGCACGGGGCCGACCTGCCGCCTCGGCGCGGCCCCGCGGGGCGGCCACGGGGCCATTGTCCGCCCGCCGCTATAAGTACGGGCTGCCGCGCCGTCGTGTGCCAAAGCCGCCGCTCACACGAGCGGATCGCAGCCCGCAGCACTTCAAAGACAAGAGCGGTCGCGTGTCCCCCCCGCCCCGCCTTTCCCCGGCGCTCGCTTTTTTTTTTTTTTGCCTTTTTTTTTTTTTTGCCTTCCCCCCCTTCCCATCCGCGGAGGGCTCTCAGCGCTGAAGTCCGCCCTGCCTCCCCCTTGCAGCGGGGAGCTTTGTTTTTTGGGGGGGTTTTTTGTTTTTTTTTTTTTCCCCGTCTGTATTTTTATACCGTTATTGCTTAACCGCATCCCTGGGAGTGCCTTTCCATGTGAGTACGGGGGGCGCCGGCACCTGCGCGGCGCAGTGCCGCCGTGCCAAGCACTCCCGCACCTCCACCCCCCCTTTAGTTATTATTTTTTTTTTTTCCTTCTCTCCCCCCCCCACCCCTTCCCCGGCCGCTTCGCACCTTCCCCTTCACTCCCGCCCCCCCCCGTCCCCTGCCCCCCCCCCCTTCCCTGCCCCGCAGTGACGGGGGCTCCGTCTTCTCTCCCCCGCAGGATGCCCGCGGAGGCGGCCAGCAGCGGCGGCGGTGCGGAGCCGCTCGGCGCTCCGCGGGAACGGCGGAGACGGCGCGGCCGTGCGCGGGCGCGCACCGAAGCGCTGCTGCACACGCTGAAACGCAGCCGGCGGGTGAAGGCCAACGACCGGGAGCGGAACCGCATGCACCACCTCAACGCCGCCCTGGACGAGCTCCGCAGCGTCCTGCCCACCTTCCCCGACGACACCAAGCTCACCAAGATCGAGACCCTGCGCTTCGCCTACAACTACATCTGGGCCCTCTCCGAGACCCTCCGCCTGGCCGAGCAGTGCCTCCCGCCGCCCCCCACCTTCCGCGGGACCGCCGCGCCCCCCAGCCCCGGCAGCGACGCCGGTTCCTGGCTGTCCAGCGCCTCCCCGTCCGCCCCTTCGCTCTGCGCCTCCGCCTCCGGCCCCAGCAGCCCCGCCACCTCCGAGGACTGCGCTTACGCGCCCGCCGACAGCCTGCGCGGTTTCCGCGGGCTGCCCGCCGCCGCGGCCCCGGGCGCGCCCTGCCGCTAACGCGCACCGCACCGCGCCGCTCCGCGGAGCGCGCCCGGCTCTGCCCGCCCGAGGGCCGGGGGCGCGGGGGGGTGGGGGTGGTGGTGGTGGTGGTGGTGGTGTGTCTCCTCCCGTTGCACTTTTCAGCCCCCCCCCCCGACCCCCCCAGCCCCTTCCCCCCGACCCCCGCCTCGCCTCCCGTACGACTCCGAAAACCGGGAAGAAAAGCGACAGATTTGCTGCCGCAGACGAGGTGAAAAGTCAATTTTACAATTTGTAGCTCTCCAGCGAAGAAAAACGAGCATGAAAATTTGGTTTGAACGCCCTGACAATGCCATGAAAAGGCTTAGGGGGCCGATGCGGCCCGGGGCGCAGTACGAGGCTCAGCGCATCCCTCCTGCCCTGCGCCCGGGGCGGCTCAGCCCCTCCCGGGGGGGGGGGGGGGGGCCAGCACCGGCCCCGATGGGACCCTGCGCCCGACGGACAAGCGGAGAGGCTCATGCATTATAGATGCTGACCCCCAGCGCGGCGGTCTTGCTTTAGAGCAGGAGCAGACACGGGGTATTCAGCGACTGGGCCAGATAGCGGTTTAATTTATTCAAGATGTTCATTCATATGAAAATTGTATTTTTGTACATAAAGAGCTTTATTCTATTATTATGCCTCTTATCAAAGTGGGGGTTTTGTTTTTGTTTTTGGTTTTTTTTTAAGAAATTGTACTTTACCCTGTAAATAAAATTTTTAACGTTTTTACTGAATTTCAGCAGTGCCTCTGGAGTTTTGTTTCTTAAGCTCAGGGTTTTCACTCCTCAGAAGGCATCTGGGGTGGAAGGGAAGGCTTCGCCCCAAGGCGACAGTCAGCACGGGCCAAGCCAGCGTTTCTGACACCACACTGGCCACAGACGCATGTGGCTACCTGCAAACATCAGCTGGCCCCCGAGTCTCACAGAGAAGGGATTAGAGACCTGTTCAGGATATGCAGGCAGAGAGCAGGAGCGGAGCGGTGCCGCCAGCGGTGCTGGTGTTCAGGGCTGTCCTTGCCATGGTTCATAAGGGGAGCTGGAAGGTGTTGGGGGATTTGGGGCAAGGAGAGGATGCTGCACCCCTGAATAGGGTACGCAGCTCGTAGCTTTGCCTAAACCTGCAGCATTGGGAGAGCCTGGCTGGCATGAGCTGTCCCTTTTCCCCAAGTCCCGCGGTGGGATGGAGGCTCTCCCTGCTCACTCCCACGCAGGGCGAGGGGAAAGGGTGGCCGGCGGTGCATTGCATGGGCTTGGCACCAGCCCTGGCACAGTTCTGGCTCTCAGCTAGAGATCGGGGGTGTCAAGAGGGGCCCTCGCCTCCACGAAATCTGCTCCACTGTTGGGAAACCCCAACCTTCTCTTTCTCCTGCATTTGTGTGTGATGGGGGAGCCCTCTGACCCCCCAAATCCTACCTTGCTGAAGGGCTTCTACTCTTCATGTCTCCATCCTCCCCCTCTTCAGCATTGCTCAACACTCCCATATCGCACTAGGCACCCGGACACCCTTAAAAGCAACACTTTTATCCTCTTTGCCCTGTTTTATGGGGGGAATGAGGCAGTTCAGCCTCGTCTCTCCAGCCGTCTCCAAAACACTGGTGAATCAGAGCTGTATGGGCAGTTAACGGGGTGTTTGTGGGGAAAGGAGGTGGATGCGTGGATATATGGTGTTGTACAAGCCCAAATAAGTCAGCTCCTACACATCTCAGATGGGACAGCCCAGGGTTAGTGGAATGTTGGCTTTCATTTTTCTATGCCTCAGTTTCCCATCTGTAAAATTGGGGTCCCACCATCCCCTCACATCATCAGTGAATTTAATGATTTCATTAAGCAGAGCTTTCAGAACACTCAGATGCTCAGGACTGCTGTAAAAGCCCAAGAAGAAAGTCAGTCTTCAGGACATGATCATATACTGTGCAGGGAAAAAGGCAGAGGGCAAACACTGAAAGCATCAGGCAAAACACTGAGAAGCCATTTGTCACACAGGCAAAATCTGTGCCTGACAGTCAACTCTCCTATGTAATGAAGAAGGTGGATGTATTATCAAAACTATAACACGGGGTCATATAATTGCCACAAAAATTAGGAGGAAAGGAGCTGAATTAAGATTACACAGACACCTCAGTGTCAGCATTTCCTCCTTTTTGAGTGCCCGAGTCTGCAATCTTTATATTTCTTTAACACAGTTCCCATATGCTTGTTTATACACACACATCCAGCTCTGTTTCTCGGTAACTATAAATGCTGAAAGGGAAATATTATTGCTTGGAAATCCTAATAGCAGCATAATACTTATATTAATTAAAGGCACCAGCAACCAGTATAGGCCAGTTGCTTAATGATGTCCTGTTAAATAAAAGAGATTTGTGAAATCTAATTCTGGCAGTAACAGGTCTTGATCTGTGACGCAGTGAAGCTTTGCTTGCACCTGCCCTTGAAAGCCAGGAGGTTTTGTATGGAGTAGCCTCCAGGGGCTGAAATTTAGTACAGTCCGTGGAGACGGAAGGTCATCTAAAGTCACTGGGTCCCAAGACACTGGACTTCAATCTCAAAGAAAAAAAAAAACTCCACAAAACTTCAAAATATCCTCTATTCTTTTGTGTTTTCTTAGCTGCGAGCAGAGATCTGTGGACATTATGCAGTATATAAAGACCATACATCTACCAGGACTCAGTGTATGATGTTAATGTTCCTAATGGGCAATGAAAGCTGCAAACTGCGTGAGGATACAATTAGATTCATACATTAACATGAGTCAGAGAACAGTTTTTCCCCCGAGCAGTGATAGGTTCAGACATAGTTGAACAAATCTGCCGCCGGGACAGATGGAATGCCTATATTCAGAGGCTGCGGGACCAACCTGCACCCCCGTTTACAACAACGGGGTTTGTATTTATTTTTATCAAAAGAATAGTTTGGTGATTTGACAGGGAGCTGGAACAGGCTTCCCCTATTGCAAACAGGCAGCTTTTTTTAATTGCACTAAAATCGTCTCCTTGCACTAGTACAGGGGAAAAAAATAGGTGAATTAAATGCTAGGACTGATGAAATTGTTCGCAAATTCTTCGGAAATACCAGACAGTCATATGGCAAAAAATGTCCATAAACAGGCACCAATCTCAGTCCCGCTGAAATCAGTGGCAAGACCCTTACTGACTTCAGAAATAGCTGAAATAGCTTGATTTTGAATCTTGGTACCACATTACTTATACGTATATGCATTTTTTCATGTCTGCTGATAGGTGTTGGTAATCCTTTATCCTTGCTGAATCCAAACAACCACCTCCGGGGCATGCAAGCATTAGGGACCCTCTGCCAGGAGATTCTGCAAGTCCTTAGGTCTCACTTAATTCCCCTTTAGTTAGAAGAGAAAGTCTGAGATGGCCCCATAGATAGGGCATCCCTGCTAGCTGGGAAACGTGCTTCCAGCTCAGACTTTCTCAAAACACAACTGAGATTATCCCACTTTCTGTCTGCTGAGATTTACTGTGGGGAAACAGTCCGCTACCAACTACAAGATGCTCGTGTGCTCTGGTGACAGGGCCCACAGCAGCCTCACAGCGCTGGAGCTACTCTGTTCCAGCCTTTTCCAACTGACTTGAAGCTCTAGAGAGTCTCTGTGAATTACCTGTGCTCAAAAAGTGAGCAAATAGCTGCAAATCCAAAGTTCTGTACAGGTTTTAGATAACAAGTATTTTCTGTCATTTCGATGCCATGTGGTGCCCTGCTTACTGTCATCCCTGCTGGGGCGAGGCTCAAACAATGCTTGGGGTTTAGTTATTAACAAGAGCATCCTCAGAAGGATTTGCATTATTGGGTGTCAATCTGTTGTAGATTTTGATTTTATTCTGTACATGATCTGTAAAATACAGTCTGCGCTGCTACCTGTGAGCACATGAAACTTAATACTATAATTATAGATCTCTGGGGCTCAAATGCTGCATTAAGACTGATTTGTATAGTAGGTAGAGATTATCAGAACAGAAGCAGGTGAGAACTAATTTTCAGGACCTTTTTTATTGGTGGCATATGCAATTAAAAGAAATCATCTGGAGAAGCAGAGCTGCTAAGGACCAAGCAGATGTACTGACTGTACTGCACGGGAGCACTGCAGAATGGAGATGCCAAAATACTGCATAAAATACGTTCAGCTGATACTTTGCTGAACTTTTATAGTCTTCAGAGGACATTACTGAAGCATTTGTTAATCTAGATTAACGAAGTAACTGACTTGTTGAAAGGAGTTTTATGCCCAGTAGCCCCGTAATAGTGCCCATGATCAACTAATCCCTTTTCTTTCTTCCTCCTCAACCAAAAGACATAATGGTCGATATGAAAAAATCCTGAAGACATCACAGATGTCACAGAGCCATGGTGAAGTAACAGGTCCTTTCAAAAGTCCTGTGGGACCCAGCCCCGTTATTAATCATCAGGGCAATGAGGAGTATGAGGCTGAGCTGAGGGGGGTAAAATAGCTGTGCCCCCTGGAAATAGGGTTTTCCTCCCCACCGCCTCTCTGCTGGGGTTACTGTCCTCTCGGGAGAGATGGCAAACGGTTCACGTGAGGCATTGCTGGTGCCAGATCAAGGCTCCGCACGCCGAGCAATGCTCCTCTATTATCATTATTATTTTTTTTCAGTTGTCAATCTTCCAGTTTAAGATCCACTAGACAAGAGTGAATAGGCTCTTCCCAATGGATAATGCTCTTCTCCGTCAGCGTGGAAATGCTGATGGCACAGCACTCGTTGTTATTCAGGTCTCCCACTTTTGCCTCTATTTGACTGTCTCTGCAGCAGCATCTGTTAGTACCTCCCCTCTCGCTGTTTGAAAATCTTATGAAACTCTGATCATTCGAAAAAGAAAAATCACAGTAGAGGGACAGAGATGGCACCCTTCTCCGTGCCACGTGCATGACTCCGCAGGTACAAGAAATGGTTCTCACTCAGCTCCTACCCCATTTGTTTGACTCATCGACTGTCAGTAGGACTTCGGCACAGGTCGGTAGGACGGAGCGCACAGCATACTTCTGCATAGAGTAAAAACTTGCTGTAGCAAGACTTTTAGAGAAGAGATTAGCTTTATTCTTTGAGTAATAGTGAATAAGGGTCAACAGACACAGTCTTGCATGCACTGTGCCAATGGAAGCGTCGACATCGAGTTCAGAAAGTGGGTTTTCTAATGCTGCAACTGGAAAGAAAATGCTTAGTGTCTCACTAACATCCCTGCTCTGAGCTCACCCATTTAGTTGCACTATTCAGCCCCCTGCTCCCTTGCTTTCCACCCAGGAGATTTGTTGTGCTTCAGGGAAAGACCAGCCTGTGTCAGTGCACGGCCTCCTTTCCACTCTTGCTTCATGCCCTTGAGATGTGCTTAATTACGAATTGAAGCATGTGAGGGGAGTGATGCCTCTATTTCCCAAACAGGGATTTGGCAGAGTCCTCAGGACTTCACTGTCTCTTTCTTGGATTATTACATTCTGCACATTCCAGGATAATCTTTTTTTTAACCTGAAGATTTCACAAAATTGCCTTCTAGGAAAGCATTTAAAGCTGTCTAATGGCAGTCCAAGGTGATTACGGACCATAATGGTTTGTTGCACAAATAATGGATTAAGTTCCATCTGTAGGAGTTAATTGGACTTATTTCTACAAACAAACAACTTGTTCTGCTCCTCTCTGTATGGCAGATGTCAGCAATCTTTATAGAATCATACCCAGGAGTACCTCCAGCAGGACTGGCTACAGCAGCATTTGGCATCTGCGGCCCAGCGCAAACCTGGCAGATCATTGTGCTTCTCCAACTTGCAGGTTTCCATTGAGATGAGAAGCCTGAAGAAACACAATGTTTGCAAATACGAAAGGTGCAAATACAAAATCCCATACCTAAGATGGTGTTAGTCCACTTTTGAAGGTGGCAGCAGAGGGGACATATAGCCCAAGGGACACCGCGGACTCAGTAGTTTGTCCCTGTCCCTACTGTCCCCAAGAGATTAAGGGGTCCTTGATGAACACTTCAGTTTAGATAAATGATGCCAAACAGAGAAGTAAATGTTAAAAAGCAAAGGGAGGAAGACAAAATTCCCAGCGTGGTCATATTCACGTTGGATTCCCCATGCTGACTTTCAGGATAACGTACTGAAAAAAGAATCTCAAAGGCAGGATCAGCAAGAATGAAGATCACTTGTGGCAGGCAAAAGTTGAACAAACTGCACTAAACAGTCCTTTCCCACCTGAATTTCTCCTTGAAAATATTCACTTTTGAGAAAGCAAATGTCCTCCTTGGCAAGGCTGCTCTCTTTGTGGAAGAATGGCACACGGCCTTGGGATGTAAATCTTAACATGGACCAGAAAAACGCATCTCTTCTTCCCCTGTGATTTTCCAGTTTGGTCTCTGGGATTCAAGAGAAACAGGCAATATTACAGATTATTTTGCCCAGAACCTAGAAAAGCTAGAGACCTTACCAGTAAAGACCAGCTGAGTCAATCCCTCCCTCCGAAGCCTAAGTAACTTGATTTACCTTTTATTTTTACTTGGCTATCCCTAGATATAAGTGCACAGGTTGTTTCTCTAGTTCACTGGTATGAGTATTCAAACCAAAGGGATTTAATTCCTGAGATAAAAGAATATGGCTTTTTTTTTCTTCCTATTTGAGTACCATCTCTCCTGCAGCAAGTCTTTTGTAATCTGAAAGGAAAACCTTTCCTGTCACAACATCAGTAATGGATATTGCTCTCTCAATTACCCATTGCTTCGCCAGGAGAGCAACTGATGCGCATCGTGTTTATCCAGCTCACTGAAGTGCTTTCATTATCTAAGAAAAGAGGTTAATTAGTATTTAATCAATCTTTTCACAGGGTACAGTTTCCTCCTCTCCTATTTGCAATCCAAAAAGATGTCAGCTTCCAAAGCCATAATGCCCTCTTGATAAATCAAGTGGCAGCTAATGAGGTCTGTGGTCCCAGGGAAGGAAGGTCCGGGCTACCTGACCCGCCGTGGCTGTCACCCCCGTGGCTGTCACCTGCGCCGCTCTCCCGGGAAGCACTTGTTGGGATGCCGGGAGATGCACGGAGCCATATGGGATGCAGGGAAGGGAATTGTCAGCTGAGGGAAGGTGGTGGCGGCTGTGCACACCCCAGATTGGGGTGTGAGTGCGTGCGTGTGTCCAGTGCATGCTTCACACTAACCAAGCTCGGAGGAGCCAAGAGATAAACCTCACAGAAACTCTACCTTCCAGAAAGAAACAGATAGGATTTCTTTCATTCTTTTTTTTTTTTTTTTTAAAGTGTATTTAAAGATGACTCAGGAGCCATCCTTGCACCTGTATGGGGCCGAACTTCAGAGGTGAGTAAGAGATGCTAATGATGCTTGGTGCCAAAAGTTATGGTTAATAAAAGCATTAGCCTGTTTCAAAGAGACATATGTAGAAGGATGGAGTTTCCTTCATTAGGCAGTAGGCGAGTTTTTGTTCTGCCCTGAAAAATGCCAGAAGCAAAACCAAACCGAACCTCCCTCACCGTTTCCACTACATTAGTCCTGCCGGCTGCAGCTCTGCACAGCTGTACCGCAGCTAAACTGTGGCTGAGGCAAACACCCATCAAAGCAAAGGAAACTTAATTTTGGTCGCTCTCAGAGACGATCTTGGGTGAGATACTGGTCCAGGACAGCTGTTCCAGCCACCCAACCTTCCCATCTTAAAAAGGGCCTGGCAACACTTGTAGTAATATTTTTTCTGAGATATTTAAGCAGGGAAAGTGGCCCATGCATCCATATGCTCAACCCCTTTTGGCTACTGGGCTATTCTCTCTGTAGCCGCTGCTGCTGACAATGAGGGGCTGAGCCACATGCCCTGTGGTAGCCACGCTCTGGATTTCTTTCCCTGACTTTGGGAAATTCATTGTCTTTAGCATCGTCTGTAGGTTCAAAGTCCGCTTTCACTCCGCGGGGCGCCCTTTCTAGGTTCATAAAGCTACGTTCAGAAATCTTTGGGCAGACCCAAAGCTGACAAAAGTGTCATTAAATAATGCTGCCAATGAATGAAGCTACCAAAGAAGACATAGTCCAGTTTGCATCTCAGTTACAAGAAGAAAGTGCAATGACAGAGTGAGTAATTGGCTAATTGTCTATACGAGCTCTATTTTAACAGTGCAGTCGTGCGATCGCACCATCTGGGGGGAGCTCGGGGAGGGAGCCCCAGCACACACAAAGCCAGCGTGCGTTTCTCGACACGCAGGCCAGGCAACTGCCTCCTTCCCAGGCAGGCAGTGGGAGCGGGAGCTCCCCGAGTCCCCCCCAAATACGGGCTGAGATGCCGAACATCTGCTGACGGTGAAAAGTGGGGGGTTTGCCAAGCAATTGCTGCATTTTTTTGAGTGGACGCTGAAGCCCACCTGAGTTGCACGGTGAAGTAACCCAAGTGGCAGTGAACGGCGATATCTGCCTGATTGCACGGCTGCTAATGAGCACAATTAAACCGGAGATGTCGGATGGGTGGTAGGTGCAACGAGCCAGCATCCCTGGCCCAGGCTTGTGCGAGGCGGCGAGGGTGCTGCCAGCTGTGGTCGGGGAGCTCGGCGCACGGGTGTGCTTTCTGGGACATTCAGAAATGATGGCATTTCCCCCTCCTCATCTTGAAAAAGCTGAATTACTGCCTTTGAGTCCCCATCTATTTTCCTCCAAAGTTACCATGAAGCAAAAAAGTATAAATCACACTTTTAAGTGGGCCTGGCACTCGGCTCACAAGAAGAAGAAGAAAAAAAAAAGAGGTAATGCCATAATGTAAAATAGTTAAAAGCTTATTAGAGCCGTTCAGGGCAGTATGATTTCCACTTTGTTTCAGAACACCCCAAGCCCATCCTTTCATGCTATTGTGAAGGCAGCAATTCAAATCTCCCTTTGTCAGCATGAATGGCCCCTCTTAAAGCTCTTTTATGCCAACATATTCCCTACAGGCATATGCCCTTTAGCTCTATTACTGATTTACCCAAGTATTCAGCCCATACCTTCTGCTTTTCTTTTTCACTTACTGAAGTTCCACATGACACGAGCTGCAGCCTCTGCTTTGGTGCCTGCCCCACACCCCGGCCCCAGCCGGGATGCTGCTGTCTCCGCCGCTATCTATCTCACCAGGAAAAGCCACACAAAAAAACTAACAGAGGAGACTTTTCAAATGATTGATTTTTCTTCCCCCCCCCTTCTACCTCTCCCCCTTCTTTCCATCCCTACATTTGTTAGCGCAAACAAACGAGCGAGGGTATATACCTCCCCCCCCCCACCCCAGCCATAGGGGAAAAAGAGCCTTGCAGGCTTTGAGGGGGAAAAATGCGAGTGTAAAAAACGCAAGTGGGCCTATTACCTCTACTTACCCTAATTAGACTTGCTTTGAAGGGCTATTCAGAGATTTTGAAAGGCTGTCCTCTCCCTGCATCTCATTGTGCAATGTTTGCAGAGACATTTGCATCTGTTTGTGCTTCTGAAAATAGCAATGGATGCTTTCAAGAAAGCAAAGCCACCTCCAAGCCCCTCCGCACCAAGCCAAGGGCCGCAGCAGTCGAGGTATGCGCGGCCGGCGCTGGGCGGGGGGACACCCCGGTTTCAAGGGTTTCAGGGTTCTCCGCCGGTCCCCATTTAAACAATCCCCTTTAACAATGCAATTTTAGGCATAAAATCTGCTAACTAGATTAAATCCAGATGACACAGGACGCAGAAATGGAAAAAAAATCAACGCTAAAGTAAATGGTAGGCACCCTAACAGGATAGAAAGTGTGAAATCCATGCAGAGCTAGAGAGAATAGCTGGCAGCGCAGCCCGGGCTTTCATACGCATATGGCCTTGACCATTTGACTCTGGTCCCATTGAGGTGATCAGCTGGAGACGTGAAGGGGCATCTCTGGCAACACACACGTCCCGCTCGCTCCTTGAAGAAAGCCCACGAAATAAAGCTGCATAAAGGTGATTGATAGTAAACATTTTGTAATTTGGAGGGATTAAACTTGCGGGATGATCTTGATCAGGTTCTCAAGGCACTGCCAGAATGCAATTACATTAGAATAGCCGCTGCTGGATCGCTGCTGGCAAAGCCACAATATCCGCCAAAGAAAGGGGGTGTGAATGGGACAAAAGGGTTAATTTGAATACGTGCTGAAAAGACTGGAGGTGGACAAGGAGCTCTGCAAGGACTTCATCAGGAGCCATGGGCAGAAGGAGACGGTTTTGCAAATACAGAGGGCGAGCGGAGAGGATGTTTGTAAAGCACACTTGGAAAGGGGGTGGAAAAAGGAAAAAAAAAAAGCCCCACAAAGCTCGAACTGCTTCTTTCTTACATTGCCCGTGGCTACGCTCAGAGGAGCACTTTAGATGGATTAATCACAGGGAAAAACAATGGCATAAAAGTCGTCTTCTCCTCCGTCTGTCCTGGGCCGCAGAGGGGCTGCGCTGCTCTTTCCCCACCGGCGCCTGGCGAGCGCTGGCTTCTGGCCTGGGCACGGACCCAGCCCGGCTGCGACCGGTGAACAGAGCCCTTGGTAGCGGGCTGCACGTTTGGGAGCTGGAAGTCCCACGGGCTTCTTATGAGGGACACCCGATTAGGGTTATGCTATCAGCAGATTGAAGATTTTATCAGATTACTCCTCCAAAAATGCTTAGCAGGAATTAAGCGTGCAAATGCACTCAGCCACTCTGAGGACACCACGCTCCCCCATGCTGGTGAAATTCTCCTGCTAGCTCAGGCACCCATGACACAGGCTTTTCTGCTCATCTTTTTAACCTTTAAACACACACTGGCATCTGGAAAATGCTCCCATGCGTGGGCCAGGCTTGGATGCACTGAGTAGGCTGGGAGGGGGCATGTCCCACCTCTCCAAGGTGATGGGGAAGATGCTGCGCTGTCACCTCCTCCCCATCCCTGCCCCGGTCGCTACCACGGCTGCACCCATCCCACTGCAGCACCCATTTAAAGAGGGAGGACATGTCCTCTGCACTCCCAGAGGTGCTGCAAAGTGCAGGATCTGAGCCCGAAGCGGAGCAGCAAGGCCTGAAGCCAAGTGAGGATGGAGGACACAGGTGAGGGAAGACCAGGTTTCGAGAGAGGAGATGGGAACACGATGCCATCGCTGCTGGCTTGTGATTTATGGCAGATCTCACACTCTTCGGGGCTCTCTGTGCAGTAGCCGGAGGCTGTATGAAGATGTCGCTGTCTCGGTTAGGCAGAAAGCAGCAGCTGGGCACGGGTTTGGGGCCAGGCAGGGCCAGGCAGAGTGGTGACCCTCAACACCCCAAATCAGCCCAAAGCTCCCCGGGGGGGGACGTGGCTGTTTGCACAAGCAGCCCTCCCTGCAGGGAGCCACTGGTTGGGACAGGGTGGCCTCTCTTGGGCATGAAGAGCTGTTCAAAGCGAGGCACTGGCTGTGAGTAACAACAACGGTAGTGACCTGGCTCGCTTACAGACCCCTGCCCCATCCTACCTGCCTCAGCTCCA
Organism: Gymnogyps californianus; assembly: GCF_018139145.2. NCBI lineage: Eukaryota > Metazoa > Chordata > Aves > Accipitriformes > Cathartidae > Gymnogyps > Gymnogyps californianus. The sequence continues at coordinate 17,900,092 of NC_059484.1, forward strand.
GCGACAGTGTCAGCCCCAGCGACAGTGCCAGCCTGGCCGTCTGACCCACACGTGGGTGATTGCACCCCCTGGGGGGGTCAGGTCAGGGCTTGGTGTCCTCCACGGCGCAGGGGCTTGGGCTGCTCCGGCCCTTTTTTGACATTTGAAACTCTGAATGAAGTTTCAGCATTTTCTGCAGAGGCACAGGTGGGGTTTAGCTCTGCTTTTTTCCTTTGGGACATACAGATACAGCATGTAGTCGCCATGCTGTATCTCTGCCACCACATTCATCAAGCACTCCCCCAAATCAAAACAAGCCTATTTTCATTTTATATTTAGAAATGCAGAACCCACAAGGAAACCCACTTTCCATCACCCCCCTCCAGCTTGCTCAGCCACACCTAAAGCCAGCAGAGACCCCGGCAGAAGGAGCCCGAGGAGCTCCAGAAACCCCCCCAGCAGCGAGTTTTCCGGGGCGGCTTTGCCCAGCAGCGCGTGTGCCTGCGCTTTCTCCCCGGCTGCCCCTCGCTGCCAGTTTGGGGAGGGCTTTTTTCCACTGGGTTTTTGTTTCCTTTGAGAACACCCCGTGTTTGTGTTGCTCTTTCTCCGCAGCACAATGCACCTCTCCATTTCCTCGGCCGGGGGCTCGCGCGAGCGTCAGATCTCGGCGGAGCGAAGTCGCAGGGGTCGCGGGTCACCCGAGGGCATCGGGGACAGACAAAGTCTCTTCAGCCGCTAATGTAAGCCGGGGTAACGGCGTGCTGAAAGCGCATCCACTTGAGACTATCTACAAGGCACTCAGCCCTCTCTAAGGGCTTATAATGTTGACTCTCCCGTCATTGGATCCAACCTTACTATAAGCCCTGGAGGTATGGGGGGCTTAGAGACATTCATTCAGAAAAATAAATCCCCCTGCTACCATTCTCTTCATGAAGATAAATATACCACAAACAGAACAAGGAAAGAGGCTGAACTCCTGATCTCTGCTCCAGCCGCTTAAAAATTGCCATTAAAAAAACCAACAGTTTATTAGACTCCTTTATTATTTGCCATTAAAAAAACCACCACAGTTTATGAGACTCCAAAGCGGTTTATTAGTATATTTTACTAGCAAAACTTGCTTTCAGCTCAACATCACTTCTAGTCCACTCAAAAGAGAAAATTTTGCAAAGAAAATGGGGTTTGTTTGTATCTGAACTCGCCGTTTCTTGTGGCGTTGCAACTCGAGCTGCTCCAGCCTGGGGGAGGGTTTGTATTCCCTGCCGGAGGGGTTATTGCTCAGCTCCAAACTGTTGTTCTTTGCATTGGTATTAAACCTGGGAAGCCTCCTTGGCGAGCAGGACGGCGGCTTGGCCAGGGCTGTACAGACACTGGGGAACCTGGAGCACCAGTTCCCAGCCTGGAAAGACTTTCCGGGCACCATGGCACATGGTGTAAGACTGTCAAGCACCACACAGTGTCACCCCTCCTCTGACTTCTTCGTGACCTGGTTTGCCTCTGTAATTCTTGCCCAAAGCTATGTCAAACTGGAATGAGGGTCTGGTGTGAAATCTGCATGGGATGGATGTATTCAGCTGGTACTCAGCCAGGAGGAAAACCAGCTACCTTGGAGCTGTGCCTCCATCTCCCGACTGAAAGTCTGCCTCCTTTCCCCATTCCTTCTCTTACACCAAATCTTGCTGGAATACCCCTTAGCACCTGGCTGTGCTGATAGAGCTTTTGGTGGTTGTGGATCTTTGCAGATTTACAGATTTTTCCTGAGAAAGGTGCCTTAGTGTCCCCTGGGAGTGCAAAAAGAGCAGCAGGTTGCCTCTAAGTCCCTGTCTTTAAGTGCAGCCAATTCAGCGTGTTCCCAGTAGACACACGTCCCAGTGAGTTGGCTTCTGGAGTGCATCAGCTGCGAGGGTGGAGGAGTCCTGTGGCCAGAGGTCCCTGCTTAATCCTGGTGAGCACAAGTTAGAGAGGCCAAAGAACTGCTCTACATGTCAGTGAACCCGGCAAGGGGGACACGTGGAAGGTCTCCAGTAGAGGCAAAGCACAGCAAGGTCTCTGGTTAACAGATCTCGGCTGGTGTCAGCATTTCTTCTTCCACTCCTGTGTGGTTGGCTCACTCAAAAAATCACTCAAACCATTGATTTTTAGGAGAATTTTACCTTCCGCTGTAGCTAGACCTAGCTCTGGATAAAGACGTGAGTTTTAGACCATCAAATTTTGCCTCCAACTGTCAGGTGCTAAAGCTTCACTGGCATCTTGAAAGCAAAGCCTGGGAGCATCAGCAGGCTTTGAAATGCAACAAATTCTTTCTTCTTAAGTTAAGAAAAATAGCCTGGTGAATGTGGGTGCTCTTGCAAACAGACTTCCCTCCTCTACCTCCACCCGTTCATTTTCTGTCACCCTTGCTGGCATGGTGGGGACAGCAAGTCGCTGCCACTTGCAAGGGTTGAGGGGAGAAGGGGACCAGGCCCCGCGGCATCGCATCCGTGCACAGCAAGGCACTCAGATCTCGAGGGGGAAAACATGCACAAAAGGGGAAAGTTGTTGCCTTGGGGAGGGAAAAGGCTGAACTGATCAAACTGCTGATCCAAAAGAGGAATAATGGGATTTTGTGGGATTCACATTGATGTTCAGATGAGAGGAGCCTCTGGTTGCCTTTTTTCTTTCAAGCCACTGAACAAGAATTTTAAAGCCTCTTTAAAATCTGCCTTGGCTGAGCTAATTATTATCACAGGAGTTATTAGACAAAAGCTCAATGGCTTTTCCAGTGGCTCTTCAACAGTTTCTGAGCTGCCTCGACAACAAGAACTAGAGCTCCCTTTTTTGATTGCCATATTCTTCTAAAAGTTTTCAACTGCTGATCCTTATTTAACCCTTACAGGAAATACAGGCAGCTGAGATGGGTGCCCATCGCCCCGGCATCGCTGTTCCCCATCGGCACCGCTGGCCTGCACGCAGCCTTTTTCTTTTCTGAAGTCCACTGGAGGAAAAATAAATGTCACAACAGAGTATTTGGTTTTTGAGTAGCGAGACAGAGACCTACAGGAAGCGGCAGCCAGCCTGCGCCTGGCCAAGGCTATCCAATGACTTATTCAAGGAAGCCATTCACACCTTCTCCCCAAGGAGAGGGCTGTCCTGGGAAGTAACCGGCCCCAACACAGATGTGCTTGTGGGCTTTCTGTCTGAGCAGGTCACCGGAGCGCTCCTGGGACACAGCCCCGACCGTGAAGCCCTGGTCCCGCAGCCTTTGTTCTCCACCATTGCTTTCGGGATCTTCCCAGTTTGATAAACTGTCTTTTTTTTTTTTGTTTTCCCCCTAGGGGAAGTAATAATTACATAGTTTTTAATGAGGGGTACCCAAGGAAAAGTAAAAAGTAATAAACAAAGCAATAAGTAATAAGCAAAAAAGCGAAGACAGTAATAAAGGCTGTTTATGGTGGGTATTTCTCCAAAAACTCCCCAGCACCAGAGGGGACCTGGAACCTCATTTAGCTCCTCCAAGATTGATAAACCTTCAGTATTCCCCAGGAGAGAGAATTTCCCCACTCCCAAGCAGAGTGGCAGTGCATGAAATGTGGAAAACAGCTATTAGTGCCCTTGCAGCTCTCGCCGTTGCCCGTCTCTACCCAGCCCGGGGGCTGCATGGCTGTGGGGTGCGCTTATGGACCCCACTATCCAGTGGTGAAAGCACCTCGTCCCATGCCTGCATCTCAGCTGGCAGAGCTGCAAGCCTAGCACTGTTTTCCCTTCATTTTAGGAAATCTCTGCTAAGAAGAAGCTGCTGATGGTGTAAGCAAGCTGGGAACTGATGGTGGCGATGGCTGGAAGCTGTCCTACAGCAGACATGGGAGCTGCTGGCTCAGTCCCGCAGGTCCCAAGCCCACAGACTGGTCCTCACGGGACTCCCAGCAGTAGCATTAAATCGCTGCGGTGATTTCTTTTGCATTGTTTTGAGAGGGTCCTTCAAGATAAATGGACTTTTTTTTTCTCCGTAACTGAACATCTAAACAAAACCTTTCCGAGGACTCGGGGAGAGATTCCTGATGGACAGCCAGGAAATGGGAATGATCAATCAAGCGCTGATGGCCACGGCGCTGGCACCCGGGCTCAGGTTTCGGGACAGAGCCTGGTAACGAAGCACCTTTCATTTGTGCTGCCTGAACAGCTGCCAGACAGTGTGCTGCCTGCACAGGCAGCTCCCTGCCTTACTCTGCAGTGGGCGACCAAAAGCTTTCCTGCCACTGCAGCACCCATCCCTGCCGAGGCAGGAGCCGGGGCGGCCAGCGCGGACACCAGCTTGGTGGGAGGAGGATGCCTGGGGCTTTCTCCACCACTTGAGCTTTCTTCTCTTTTAGCATAAAGGAGAGCAAACGACCGGCCCACCAGACTCCCTTTGACTTACTGCACCGAACACAATTATTTTAAGGCAAGAGAAGCAAGTAGGGAAAAACCTTCAGCGTTAAATAAATCACAGATGAGCTGAAATGGGCTGTTTCCTCACGCTGGCCCAGCCCAGGCGGTCGCCGTCAGAAGGAGATGTCCCTGTGGCTATGCTGCGGGGCTGGGACTAGGAGATTTTTATTGCCATTTTACTCACGGCTTCCAAAGCGGGCTCAAACAAACTGTGGGCTGCATGGAATGGGGTAACATTTATTATCTCCCAGATGGGCTGTGAATACATTCACTGCTTTTTGCAGGGGTGCAGACCGAGCACACACACCGGGTCAGGGATGGCTGGTGTCTTCACCATGTCCCCGCGCAGCACCAGCGCCAAATTTGCTGTAAGGAAATGCCGTTTCTACTTGCGTTAAACAATGTGGGTTTTTACAACCCTCTCGTCAGCTGTGCATGCTGAGGCTGGGCCATGATGGGGATTTTGAGGAAAGACAAGGTGTATTTTCCTCCCCAACCTTTCCAATTAATATTTCAGAGATTTCTTGGGCTTGTCCTCTCTTTCTGCCCAGGGCTGAGTTCGAGATGAAGCAGTGCCGCTCGCCTGGAGCCAGCAAGAAGAAGAGCCTGTGGGTGATGCAGCTCCGTTACATGCTCTGGAGTCAAAGCAATGATTCAGCAAGGAGAAAGCGACACCCTCTTCTGATTTCTTGGGTACATGTAGGTGCAGAGCAACATCCCCAGTCCAGGTCCTACCTATGGTCCAAGACAACTCCGGGCCAAGACAACTTCCCAGCCCTGCAGAAGGGCAAAGGCTCTTCTCCTCTCTCTTCCCCCTTCCCTTCTTCGGACCCCAATCCATCTCCCTCCATGCCTGGAGGTGTGCACCAGGGAAGTCATCGACCGCAGGGCAGCGACCGCTCCCCCCGCCATCGACACCGAGATGTAGAGATCGGCAGCCCCCGGCCGGCCCCCGGCTCCTCTCCCTTCCCCTCTCCAGAAGTCATCTATTTTGTTGTGTGTACACACAGAAAACAAGGGGCTGCCCCTTGTTCTCCTCCAGCCATGACACATCAAATTATCCTGCCTCCAAATATCCCATCTGGCTGTTAGTTTTTAGCTTCTTTTTCCACCACCCCCCCCTTCTAGGTTGTTTCTGCTTTCCTCCTCCTCCTTTCTCTGCTCCCCAGCCCATGTGTAAAAGTAGCAGGGGGGCCTTTATTAAAGGCAAAGCCCCACGGCAGCAGCTTCCCAGCCAAACTGCTCTTGTATTACTTTTTGATGAGTTTTCAATTTAGGCCTTTGCAGACAGGGGGAAGAAGGCGACTTGAGAGACAGAGGGGGGAAAAAAATGCAACAGATGGGGCCGATTGTGCTCTCTAGGCAAATTAAGGAAGACATCTGTAGCTCCCAAATACTGGTGGTCTAAAGCAATTAGTCCCCTGTGAAAAGGGGCCTCTCTGAGCCTCCTCCAGCCAATCCGCGCCCCGGCAGCACTCACGTTACAATGGCCTTGACCACAATTCACTGAGCCAAAAAAAAGAAAGATTAATCCAGGAGGAGCTGTGCGGCCGGGCTGGAGTTGCTAGGCTTAAAAGGGAAGGTTACGTCCGTTTCTGCCCGAGTTTGGAGCAGAAAAGCAGGGCGGGGGGGAATTTTTTTTCTTTCCGATGGTCACCCAAGGCATACCTGGTTTATGTCCGATGTCCGGAGCAAGCGTGTGTGTGTGCGCACACGTGTCACTGTACCAGGAGAGACCTGTAATCTGTAAATTGCTCAGGGACTTCAATTTTCCAGTGGCTTGTTTGGAAAGTGATGAATGAAGACGCAAACCCCTGTGGTTGGAATTATCTCCCCCAGCCCCCTTCGGTCCCCCTCCATCCTGAATAAAAAGAAGCTGTTATATGATAAGACCCCTCTGTAAGTGATAATTATAATGATTGTTATGATGCCAGGGTTCTGCTTTTACAATTGGAAATAGGAACTCCGGCTGAGCTAATCCGGCGGTGTGGTCCCTTATTTCATTCGACGTCAGGAAGCCGAGAGTGGAAAATTCAGAAAAGGACTTTATCCAAGCTGGTTATGAGCCCCCTTCCCCCCTCCCCTCCTCTCCCCTGGCTCTTTTATTCATGCATATTTATGATCAGTAGATCTCAGTGGAGAAAAAAAACACATACAGAAAACAAAACCGGCAGCACAATGGGGAGAGCTGCTCATGGGAGGTCACAGCACCTTTAAATTACACCTCTTGGCTTTGTTCACCCCCGCACAATGGAGCTAAGAGATAGGAAGAATAGCACCCTGTGCCCTGGCACATCACAGTTCTCCCAATGATTTCAAAAAGAACAGAGAGCCCCAACTAATTTGATATCTTATTGGGTTTCTGTTAACTTGAGGACATGCCTCATCCCAGCCACCGAGGCTTGGCAGGGGCTGGGCTCTTACAAAGAGCATGGCTAAGTCTCTGCAGTATGCTGGGGTTTGCTAGTCAAAGCAGATCCGTCTTGGTCAGGTTTGAATTTGAGCTGAGTTAACTGGTTTGGAAATACAAAAGCACCACCCGCCCACTGAACCTTTGCCCCTTTAAATTAATTAATTTAATTAACGTGTTTATTGTCATGGCGCCCGTCAGAATGGGATCTTCCCGGGGCCACACCAAACTCTAGCCTGCCCTCACATACAAAGGAGACGGGCTCATGGTTTTGGTGCTGAGTTTGAACCAAGTGACTTCTCAAGGCACTGAAATTTGAGTCTATAATTTATTTCTCGCCCAACTTTTTCCTAGGATGGGAAAAATGGGTGACCTCAGAAGCTGTGGTTCATGATGAAGGACAGGCACTAGTGAAGGGAGCAAAGGTAAAGCAGAAAACTGCTGGAAATAATCTGGTGTCCTTAGGCTGCTATCGTGCAACAAGCTGTTAAATGCACCAACCTGAATATTTGGTAATAACTGCCTCTGAAGGCAAACTAGAAAGGAAAAAGTGAAACTGGTGCTGATAAAGAGCAAAATAATGTCCTTCAAGAGAAGGACCTGCCCGTGCTAGAAGACCAGGCAGTCTGTGACTACCAGCCCATAAAGCCCAGCCTTCTCCCTTCTCTCTTCCTTGCAGTCATGGTTTGCAGATGAAAAGCGGGGCAGGGGAGCAAAATCATCCCAAGTCATTTTCAGATCCTGAATGTTGAAAACGCTTAAACGTTGCAAATGCTGCCCATGTTAAATATAAGCCCACTATTACATGGCCAAAGGATTACTGGGAATTTAGAAAGCTATTTTAATTTCATAAATGCTAAATGGAATCGTTACCATCCCATGATGGGCTCGAAGAGCCTAACCTTCAATCTCCATACCCATGTGCTGCATAAACTTGCTGCAGTCCGACCATGTCACGTTTGGTTGGGTTACATTGCCATGCCTAAGAGACATTAAAAACTCTTTGCTATAGTCAAACTCAGATCTCTAAGCACTGAAAAGACATGCAGTATTCATCCTTCACTACCTCACTTCATTATTCATAATGACCAGAATTAAAACACACTTGCATTTTAATATCAACAAAAACTATCTCCCTCCAAGACTACAAGACTCCCAAATCTGCCTAGGAATGCCATTAGAAGAAGAAGAAGGAAGCTCTCCTACCCCTGAGGAAGGAAAGAGATAGAGAGAGGCTTTCAAAGTGCCTTCCAGCAGCAAGTGAATGTTTGCTCAGCAATATAATCATATCTGCTGCAAGCGTCCTGCAGAAAGCCGCTCACCCACATCTATGGAAGAGGCTGGCTGCGACAGGGTATGGATTTCTCTGCCTGGGAGCTGGGGTATGGCTTGACTGACATCACCATGGGTACTAATGACAGAAGATTTCCCCAAAGACGCTTGGGGCTTTGAAGAATGGTCTTTCACTCTGTGTTGAACATACAGATAAAATGTCCATGGCAGAAAACTAATCAGATCATCTGTGGTTTGCTTTGCTGTTTGCTCAGGTCGCTATCCCATGGTTTACAATTATCTCAGCCAAAAACCATACAGATGTCCAAACTGGCCTCCTGGCTTTTTCCTTAAGAGTCCTGCTTTGGAGAATAGCGATTTCTACCAGGAAGTTCTTGGCCGAGTCCCTCACATTTAAACCTATCTCCAAGGATAGAGTCCTGCTCCAGCCTCCAGGCAAAGCTGAAACATCCAACCACTGCGCATTGCCAAAATAAGCATTTAAAATCATAAGTCACACACCAGAAACCCAGAGACAAAGATTTATATGTGGAGAGGCAAGGAAGTGGGGAAAGGAGGTGAGACTCTCAAGATGTCTGCGGGATTAGATTTCCACTGCCATTTAAAATGGTTGGGAATTCAATGTGCACATTTTTGGGGTATCTCTGGGAATTCCAGCATTTCATTCCGCAGTTTTTCTGGTGAGCATCAGTGCTCATGTGCTTCACTTCACTCACGTGTCTCTTCTGGTGGCTCAGGACCAACATCTAGGTAACGTAGCAGTAGCGTAGCCATGGAAATCTACTGCTGCTTGCTCGGGGTGTCAATCATTTCACTGTAAGAATCACTTTTTCAATAGGATAACTGATAATAATCTACTTAATTACTCTGATGGGTATAATAAGGATGCATGACCATGTGGCAGCTTTTGCCTCTGTTGGAGAGTGATGGGGATGTCCTTGGAGCCACTGAAGTGCTGCTGGTCAGGGAAATAAACAGCTCCTGGCCCCAAAAGTCAGACCCTCCACCCGTCTTTGTTTGTCTCAGTTGAAATTTGGAAAAGTGCTTCTGCATTTGAAGTTATTCTGGTTTGCTCAAGACTTTGGTCCTGCAGAAGCAGCGTGTGCTCCTGGGCTGCAAGGAGACGGGGAACGCAGGGGAGACCTGCGCCCTGCAGCTTTGCACCCTGCAGCCAGCAGATCCTGCGCTGCCCAAGGAACCCGTCTGCTCCCAGTAGCTCCTGCACGTGCCACGAAACACCATCGCTCTTCCTGCATGAAGGGCAAGAAAGCTTTCTAATACATAACAGCCTCATCCCTGACCTGTTTCATATTTAGGTTTTTAACCACATAAGAGTTTACAAACCTGAAATAATAATCCTAAAGATATTTAATACCTAATATACCCTTAAATTCAGTTTTGATTAATGTGAGCCAGAAGATCATGACAAGTAAACTATAGAAAGTTAAGTAAAAACTTCAGAAACACTTCACAGGCCAAACTCAGCAATCTCCGCTCAGGGTAAGTAGCCTGTTACTGGTGGCATGAAGGAAATTAATAGACTCCCATATTTGAGGTTGTTTATGCCTTAATCTTTAGTGGACTCCACTTCAAGGGCTGGCTTTGCAGAGGCGCACCGTGCTCTTTCAAAATCAAGTTCCTCAGAGGTAGTTTAGGTTGAATATTCCCCAAATGCTGCATCCCAAGCGGTTGTTGGTGCTTCTGAAGGAAGAGCGGGCGCGCAGCCCTGCGGTGCCTCTGCGGGCAGAGCCGCGCAGCCAACGGGCAGGAGCTGCCTGCGCCCCCCGGGCGTGCAAACATCCCCCCCCCCTCCGCCTCTGCACCCAGGTACCAGCCCAAAAACTCAGCAGCAGCAGCAGCAGCAGCAGCAGCAGCAGCAGCAGCAGCAGGAAGGCCAGCAAAGCATGTATGGAGCACCACCCTCTGGCACAAAGCTAAACCGGAGGGGAAATGGGGAAAGGCTTTTTCTCCGTGACGATGAACAAAACTCTTCTTTGCTGAGTGCCCCGAGGCGGCTTGTGCATGGCACTGCAGCCCTGACAGGGGGAAAGATGCTCCTGTGCAATGGTAGTGGCCACATGAAATTAATTAGTACATCTAAGAGGATTTGTAGGGCTCAGAATTTGCAGGTAAAATGCACCCCCAGAACAAAGGAGTGACCTGAACCTTTTAAACCTGTGCTCCTGGGGCCCGTGCTTGGTTGCCCTCGGTGTCGCACCAGAGCTGGAGCATCCCAGGCAAGCATCTGCCCGGCACGGCCGCAGCAGCAGCACCCACAGCCAAAGGGATCCCAGTGCATGGGAACCCAAATTTGGTGGCATAAACCCAAAAGTGAGCAGCGGAGGGGGAGTCTGCTTTGCAGACAGTGAGCATAAAGGAGTGGAAAATCTTCTGTGTCCTAAATGGTTTTCTGCAGGCCCCGCTGCTCCTGGGATGCATGCGGGAGCATGGGTGCAGGTGCCCAGGCCCCGGGCACCAGGCTGGTGAGCACCACATCTTCCCCATCACTCCCCATGTCCTTCTGCTCCCCCCGTGTCCCAGCTCTGCCAGCCTAAAAGGGCAGTTCCCTGGGTTAAACAGGGGAGAAACGGCTTTGTCACTGCTCTCCAAGCCCTATAGCAACACTGACAGCAACATTTCAGGGCCAGAATCTCCGTCCCCCATGCTCTGCACACCCCGGTACAGCCTGCCCTCGGTGAGAATGGCAGCGTCTTGACCCTGGGTGGGGAAATGCCACCAAAAAGCCTGGGCTGATGATTTGTGCATTTGGGATGCCCCATCCTTCGCGTGCTGAGGCCGAGCAGCCTGATGGCATTGGAAAGCTGGGATTTCTGAATTGGCTCGTTTGGAAAGGATGGGTTAGAGTCCTGTCCCAGTGTCACTGGCACCGGGTCGCCGCACTAAACCCTGTTCAGCCAAGCTCTGAAATCCTTTCTCAGCTATTTCTCTTCTTCACTTTCCTAACTGAAAGGCCACTGAGTGGCCGGAGCCCTTTTATGCGTTGGATCCGCCTGTTCTCCCCTACTGAATGGGGGACGACTTAAAAAGGAAATGGAAAATGCTGTTTCCCTGTTGGCCATGTTGCCTGATCCATCCAAAAAACCCATGGCCACCCTGCATAGTCTAGCCCTGAAATACTTAACTGACTGCTCCTTACCTGTAGCTTGGGTTTCATTTAACCACTGTGATGTCCTCTTGTCATATTTTTTTTTTCTTGCAGAGGCACTTTACAGAGGTTAATTACAAGTTTCATGCATTATGAAAGGGATTTGTTTGTGCTGGACATATTGCAGGGCCCACAACGCAGGGCATTGTTATAAATTCATTATAAAAGCTCAGGCTTTGCTAAATCTGTATTTTGTCTCACTTCCAGAAGATGGAGCCAGAAAGCCGGGAGTAGTTGCTGCAGCGTGGGAAAGCCACCTTCTCCTCCTGCTCATGAACAAACCCTGTTCCTTCTCAAGAGCCGTCCTGCAGTGACAAAGGTGGCACACCATGGGGAGAAGAGATGCCATGGGGTACCAGTGGGTGCCCCACGGTTGCTGGAAAGAGACTGGTTTTCCTCTTTCCTGCTGCATGACCCCCTGCACCATATCAGAGGAAGAATGTGCTGCTAGTTAGCAGGATGGGATCGGGAGACACGGGTTTTATTCCCAGTCCTGCTGCTGATTTTCTCCGGACCAGAACAAGCCCCTGAATCAGCCAGTGTCCCTGTGTTTGCTGGAGGGGACAGATTCGGGAGCACAGCATGCTCAACCTGCCTGCGATGGAAAGCAGAGGTGCTGCACCGAGCGCACTGCTGTCACTCGCAAATTATATCCAGTGCAAGGTTTTAGCCTCTTTTCTAGCTGACGGCACCTCCTGGAGCAGAGTGTGGTTTCTGGGAATGTATTCGTCACACACAGTAACCTGATGGATATTTTCAAAGCACTTAGGTTTTTTGATTAATAGTATAATTTCAAGATTTGAGGCAGGAAGTGAATGATTTGGACAATATTTTCGTAACAGTCGTCACCTATTTTTTGACTGTTTGCAGAACTATCCAGAGGTCTTTGGGTTTGTCATTTTTAGATGTTTCACTTAGAAAAATAACATAAAAAAAAGGTGACATTCTTGTGAAAGGCTTCTTACTGGTTTACTTCTTTTGGTTTTACTCGTTTTATTTTGTCAAGAGGACAGCTTAGACCAGGCCATGTGCTGGAAGGATGTTTGCAGGAAAGCTTCAGTGCTGTGACCTTGGAGGCTCTATTAGTCTGAGCAAGGCTCTTGCTGGCTGCTCTGTCCCCTTCCCCTTGGTGCCAGGGTTCAGAGAGAGCGTCTGACGGCAGCAGGCAGGCAGGCAGACCGCGGTGAGCGCCCTTTGCACCTGCTAACGGGGGTCTCGCCCCTGCTTTATCCCACAGGATGCTGCCAGTGCACCGGCATGTCTGGAAGCACATCCAGGGCTGGGCGATGGCGTTTTGGCTGAGCACCAGTTTGGACACCACCCAGGGTAGAAAAGCACCAAAATGTTCCAGCTTTCCTTCCTCGTGCCAGGTAGACGCCTGCAATGGGCTGCACCCCCTTGTTTGGCTACCGTCTCTCCTAGCATGCATAACTTCTCCGGTTAAATATAATCTGAATGACAATTTCAAGATATTTATGCGGCTGCAATACTTTCCTCTTTCCAGTAGCAAGAAACTCAGCGTGTTTTGTTTTGTATGTTCAGGTAACAACGTCGCTTGAGTGCTGCTGATGATTTATGTCCCTTTCAGCAGCAGGACTCTGGAAAACTACTTGGAAGATATGAACACCAAGCATTTTTTCATTTTCTCATCAGATTTCAATTGTTATGATATATGCCCTCAAGAGACTGCAAGGAGGGGAGAGGGGGGCAGGGGAAAACCTTTTATGGTATATTGGGATCCATATGGAAAAAATATATATTTCCCACACCTCCGATTCAATACAGTGTGCACATTTGTAAGGCACATGTGAATGAATGCCAAGAGAGGTGAATTTTTATGAAAGCAGACTGATTACATGGCAAAAAATGTATCAGTTGAAGTTAGATTTATTTACAGCGTAGTAAATAGGCTGCTCAGAAGGGCTGGCATTATATTGGCGATCAAGATGTCTGGGGAAATGTTGAGCTACATTTGACAAAAGCCGTCCGGGACAGTGTTCCCTGAGCCAAAGCATCCGTGTGTCATATCCTCTTGTGTCACAGCAAACCCAAGTGCTGGATAACGTTTGTACCAGCCTTTTGGGGATGAAGTCAGAGAAGGGAAGGAAGAATGTTGCGGGCTAAAAATGTCCAGTAATGCATTAGACAGGGCTCCAGGGATTTGGGTTTCATTCCCATTTCTGCTCCTGCCCAGCGGGGTGACCTGGCCAAGCTATTTCGCTGTTTTCACATCAGCTGGAAGCAAAGTGCCTCCTCCATCGGGATTGCGAGACCTACAAGGGAAGGGGAGGAAGAGGAAGGTGGAATCCTCCATCCTGGGTTTGTGTATGACCACCTTGGCACTGTCCTCCCGGGCCAGAGATCCTGCCCACTGCACAGCAGGACCCTGGAGGATCCAGACATAGGGTGGTGGAGGATATTCCCAGGGAAATGGGTTTCCAGAAAAATGGGGACAAAGTCTGTCACCCCTCAGTGGGCCCTCAACCACCCCCGCCAGCCTTCCTCCATTACGGAGAGAAAAATATCTGAAGGAATAAAACTTCTCCCCTTTTGCTCTAGCAACTCTAGACTATGGGTTTTCAGCATTAGAAAGAGTTTTCTGTAGTTCAGAGTTGCTCTTTTGTTAGTTTTGTCCTATATTTCTCATTCCTGTTGTAACCTTCACCTCCACCCCAGCTCCATGGTGCAAAAAGGGACTCATCTTTTATTTTCCCAAGTTCAGGAATGATTTTTATACCCGGCACTGTAATTAGGGGTTCATTTTCTAACTGGGGATGAACTGAAGCAAAAGGGATCATGTCAAACCTGAAGAAATTGTGCTGCACCGCTGAGCATCTCTGGAGATGCTCAGTAAATGGCAAAGCTCTTCCTCTCTCACAACAGTAGATCGTCCCATTAGATTTTCCTGCGTTGAAATGATGGGGCAGGTGGAATCCGTCATCCTTCCTGGAATGAGGCTAATCTGGGACAAAACTAATGAGCTTTGAAATATTTATTTGCATTGCAAAACAGCGAAGAGAGTTTGAAAGAAGACAGCAGAATCCTGTTTAAAAAGCACACCAGCATGTATGAACGCACACACACACACACTCTCACACACACACAGGCTTTTTTTTTAAGCAAAAGCAAACCAGATTGCATTACCCCATAAGATTAGTACTTTATTGAACCTCATTATAGGTTCACGTCCTCCCATAGTCATATCCCACTGTGTTATTTTTGGCACATGGAGCCATCATGATTTAGTATCCTGTGTGAGAAAAATGAAGTCTCTTTCTAAAATATGTTGACTATTATTCCAGATGTGGTAGTTGCCTGAGATTCTTTTCAAGCAGATTTTTATGGCTGAGGTTGTTTGAATCAGGCGTTATTTATTTATATGTTCAACTTAAAGAAGGGGTGGGAGCAGTTTTTAATGAAAGCTAAAGGAAAAGGGATAATAAAGTGTGCTCACTGGAGAAAGAAATATTTACACATAACTTTTGTATGTTCCCCAAGAAAAATAAAACGAGGGTATATTGAAAAGCACAGTTATTATTTGGCATTCTCCTGCAACAGCAAAATCCCAGGAAAGCGCTGAATTTTAAGTAATTAGACTTTCCAGTTAATTAACTGGTTATAACTAACTGTGTTATTGGCAGTAGGTCCAGGAGAGGCAATGAGTCATTACAGATTCTTTCAAGGCAAGATCACAGATTTGCAGATATAAATGAGGCAGAGGCTGGGGGAGGGAGAAAGGACCCAAATTTCCCGCTGCCGCACAAAGCTTCCCATGTTCGCAGCTGGAGGTTTGATTTACGGTGGACCCGCTATAAACAGAAGAGGCATTTGCACAACCAGATCGGGGGCATAAATGCATGAAAGGAACATACTGGGGGTCAGAAGAGAAAGCAGTTGGGTGGGAATAAGGAAGATTAAGAAATTAATGGATGGGATGAGGAATACTAAGAGATGAAAGCGGGGGTGAAACGTACCCAGGGTATGAGCATTTTGCCATTGATGTCAGTAGGGCCAGGATGTGACCCCGGTGTGCGGGAAGGGATGGTGCCCATCATTGTGCTTCTGGGCATTAATTGCTCTAATTATTATTGGTGGGGGAGAACTTTCTCCATGGGCAAACTCTTTCTAAACGCTCGTGGAGGAGCATCCTGTGGGTGGCCCCGGGCAGAAGACGTGATGCAGAGCAGCAGTTCCCCTGGACGGCGAATTGCGAGCATCTCCACAGAGCAGCGAGGCTGGGATTTGAATTTCAAGTTACAAAGAATCCCCCTCGAAAAGGGCCAAAAAGGAAAAAAAAAAAAAAAAAAAAGGCTGTAAATGCTGAAGGAAACTCGGCCAGAAGACACACTCACACTGGAGTGAGAAATAAGGATTCAGGTCCAAATTTCCACTGAAACATCCAACTGATCCAGCCCCGGGTCTGTTCCCACAGTGATTTTGTCATGTACCTTCCCTCCCATGTGTCTTGAACAGAACTGAAAATGGAAGCACCAAAATACCAGGTGAAAAGCTTTTCCATGGAGTTTCCTCGACTGCTGGGAAGAACAAAGCCCTGGGAACTGCGTGCATTTCTAGCCCACTCTGGCAGCTTGAGCAGGGTGAGACGGCACGGTGAGAGCCAAGAACAAAGGTGGGTTTGAATCGTCCTCCAAATGCGCTTCCTAAAGGTTTTGGTTTCCTTGGATTCACCATAAGGAACTAGTTTGCGTGTTTGGTGATTTTAATTCGAGCACAAATTACTACAGAACAAATGCTGCCTGCGTGGACCTGGCACACGGGATTCACACCACCTCCAGTTAATGAGTGTTTTTTAAGCAAATGAAGAAATCTGTCACTTCTCCGGGAGAAGCAGCGCCGAGGGGAGGCTTGTGCAGCTGGGTGAGGCCCCTCTCCACCACCTGGGTGGGATGAGGGGAGCTGCAGCCCCTCGCCCGCCCGTACGGCCGCCGCGCCGCAGCAGCGCAGGGCAGGTCCCCAGCGAGAGCCGCTCGTCCCCGCGGGGACGATGCTGGGGACGCAGCCCAGGAGTCAGCTCTGCTTCATGCTCCTCCACGTTTCCATGACAGCTTGTGTGCTGGGACATCTCCTAAACACAAATGAACTAAGAAGGAGCGAGCCTGTTGTTGGTTTTCCGCCCCCCGCCCCCTTGAGATAACAAATGCTTCGAACCAAATTTGAAAAAGAAAATAAGAATGAAATGCTTCCACATCTGTGCTCACACCCAGGCTCACTCCCCAGTTATTCTGGATCTATGTTTCAGGGGGCTGTCTGCTCCACAGCCCTCCAGACAAGGTGTGTAAATCCATGTGCTGGACTTTGTACGCACACGAGCAGCCCGGCCTCACTGACATCCCTCATCCCCTTCCCCGGCAGCACCAAGCGGAGCGAGCAGAGGGCAGTGCGGGAGATGGGAGCACATGTCGGGGGCAAAGGACAGTTAAACCCCACGACTGAATCTCCATCTTCATCCTCCTACCTGCGCCCATCTCACCGCCGCAGCACTGGGTGCTCGCCCTCTAACAGCCCCACGCTCGGCAGTGGGGTCACGCTCTGCCTTGTCCTGCCTCACCCCATCCCAGCATCTCACCGAAGGAGTGAGCGTGGAGGATACGCAGCTTGAAGAGGTCGAAAGCCAACGCTGACTGCTGGGTCTTAAGATCTCTGGCCTTTCTTTTTGTATTTCAGCTAAACCCCCTAAGGCTGTTGATGCAACTGCACTGGGAAATTTTACAGACACTGGACCCTGAACATCCACATTTCATCCGGCTCCTGCCAGTTCAGGTTGCTGCTCCATCACAAAGCATTAGGGCTGGGAGGTTTAAACTGAGCTGAGAAGTAGACAGCAAAAACATACAAAATCAATACAAATGGGGTCATCTGCTGTGTAGGGATATAATAAAAGCCTTCTCTACTTTTAACTAACACCACCATGTCCTAAATTATGCCTGAATTCAGTGGCAAGACCTGGTTTATTATTAAAGCATCACAGGGCGGGCAACACACCTGGATGCAGAATTTGCTCTTGCAAATTAATTCCTCGCCCACTCAATAGTTTGCTTCAATAACAGTTCATGTGAGCTTAGTTCCCTCTGCACTGGGACGGATGAAGAGCACTCGTACAGTCATCACAATGTCTCAAGAGAGTGGGAACAGGAACTTTTCAAGCTTTTGTTGCTGTTTCACAAGCCATGCTTGCCTCTTGCATCTCACAAGCAGGTCCTGTTATTTCTGCATTTAGCCCACAGCAATAAAGGGAAAAAGAAGCGCTCCAAGTCAGCAAAGGAGACAGAAGCCAGAGCAAAATAACCTCCAGCAAAAAAAAAAAGCACAAGCTTTCTGGGGTCTGCCTTCAAACAAAATAAAATTCAGCCCAGGCACAATGCAATTCTTATTTATTAGCGGCTCTGCACGAATGCAGCAAGAAAAATGGGACAGAAGAAGTGCAGCGACCGGCCGGCTCTGAGCACCACAGTGGGTCCTACGGGCAGCCAGCGGGCTGCTGGAAACCTGCAGGGGCTTTATGGGGCTGCTTCTGCTGCACTCCAACCCAGCCGCTGCCCTCCTGCCCCGAGGGTGTGCGTGCCTTCATACGCTGGTACCCGAGCATCAGCCCGGCTCACTGAAACACAAGAACACACACACTTGCACTGATAAAAGGGCTGCAAACTTCTTTAGAAACATAATACTGAGGAGAAAACCAAGGAAACGTGGCCATAAGAGGAGAACCGGCCGGATGATGATATTTTTTACTCCCCCTTGAGCAGCACCTGATGACACAAGCAGCAACCCCAGGCTGAGTGTAAAACCACCAGGATGCCGGGGAGCCTCCCGGGCGGCTCTCGGTGACCTGGGGAGCCTGTGCCTGATTTTCCTTTTATTTATGCCAGACTGACACTGCCAGCAATCTGCAACTGGTCTGCACAAATGAGAAGAGAAATCAGGCATTTTTTTGGCAAGCTTTTCAAAAGAACACTCAGCAGCTCCTAGGGTTCTCGCTATTGGCAAAAAAATAAAGAGGATAAATCTAGAAAATTAAATCTATATCTGCTGCTCTAAATCTATTTGCTGATAGCCAGATGTTAGCTTTAATCTGGATATTTCAGCTAGGAGGCACAGAAGGGCCAGCTACAGATTAGCTACAGGAAGGTTAGCTTTTATCCTATGGCCTTCATCAAGTTTTCAGGAAACTGAGGAAAAAATAGATATTATCCATTTGAAGCTGTGATAAGGCAGAGTAGATTGAGCTGAGGTAAGGGCATGACATGAAGCATAGTTGTATAGGGAACGGACCCTGACACCGATACACTCTCCATTTCTGGCAGTTTTTCATTGCCTCTTCACAACACCCAATGTGCTTTTTTATGCTGAAGACTCTTTTGGGGGTAAAGAAGGGAGAATTTCACACTTTGGCCATTACATAGGCACACTGAGGTACTAGTATGAGGTTTAACATTTTTCCAACGTTACTCAGCACTCAGGGAAAAAAAAAAGTCAGACGACAGATTTACATCCCTGAATTTCAGTGGATGTGAAGGGTCTAAAATCTCCCTCATGTTTCTTTTTATTGATTGCTCCCAAGATGAAACAATTGGGAGTTTGAGTAAATTTATAACTAGCTTGTGAAATAAACCTCACATCTAGCAAAGATATTACACCGAACAGGAAACAAGCCCACAGAAATTCATTATGTTCCCAGAATTAAATGAAAACAATATAGTTTATGGACCATAGAAGGTAGTTACAGTAAAAATGAAACAAAAATCCCTGGGCTGCGCAGAAAGCCCCTGCAGAGGTCCTGGATCCTCTGGAGCGAGGATGTTTCAGCTGCCAGTTTTGTGTCATCACTTCAGCGCTCCTGATCTCGGAGCCGTGCAGCGCGGCAGAAAAACACATGTGTACGCCCTTGTGTCTCCGTTCACCCAAGAAATGCAACGAGCCACACTGGGATTGAGTCCCTCCACGATGTCGGGGACTACCGAAGGCGAGAGGGATGGCAGGGGATGGCACCACGCCGGCATGGGACGCAGCGACCCAGTGAGGTCTGCGGGTGGGAAGGCAGCATCCCTCAGCTGCCAGCGCCTGGAGGGGAAAGGACGATGTGAGGTGGAGCCTTTTAAGCTGGCAATGAAAGGCAGAAAAGGTCTTGATAGCCGGCTTTCTCGAGCGTTTATTTTTAGCAAAAAGCATTCCTCTCCCACCTCCTCTGTGACCGGCACTGAATTGCTGCGGTGGGAATCCATGGGCTGAATTTCCAGCAGTGGAAATCTGCTCGCTCCTGGGTAAACACTGAGGAACACATATATATATATATGTATATATATTGCTTTTAGGAGAAACAAATGAATAAATAGCACCAGCAGCACCTACACAGACCTGTTTGCCAGCAGCGCCCGGTAGCTGCCGTGGGGCGACAGGCATGGCCACGTCACGCATGGGGGAGTGGCAGCTTTTGACCCTACATTTTGCCACTGGGAATAATTAACTTCTCATTACTGGGGTCGGCCTGAGGAGGTGAGACAAAACCCAGGACAACAAAGCTCTGTGTCCACACCCAGGGAAACGAGCGTGGATATCACCGAGGGGACGCAGCATGGTGTCCCCAAAGAAGACGCAGGCAGTAAGATGCTCATGTCAGCAGATATTTTATTTGGTTACGAAAACAGGCTGAAACATGAAAAGAGAACTGGAGTAAAATGTAATCATCTCACTCATTCATAGTGCAGTAGGAAGGAAGATTTTTAAAGGCTGAGTCGTAGGAGCACTGCAAATGAAATAAAAGCCCAGCGTCGGAGAACTGGAGACACGCAGGGCGCGGGGCTGCCCCATGGAGCCCGTCACTGCCCCGGGGGGCAGCCAGGGCTGGGCAACCTGTTCTTCAGAAAAAGGCTCGGCTGAAGTGCTGGGGATTTATGGCAGCACCAGAGCACTGTGGAAGTGATAAACGATGTTTCTGTATCGCAGACAGATGCTGGGACATAAAAGAGTAACTGTAGGTTTGACTATGCCTTGAAATGAGGGCTTTAAAATCCTGACCAGCGACTGCTTAAACCCACGCTAGGAATGTGCAGCTGTTTGGCTGTATCAGCCCTTCCCCAGGTCGGGGAGCCAGCACAACCCTGGCTCAGGCTGTACATTAATAGGCCTGCAGGTGAAAAGAGAAAGGATTTTGAGTGTATTTAATGCTCCTGCCTTTGCCCAGCCTCCCACCGCCGTCCCCGGCTGTCGCTGCCTGCGCTAGCCCTGCGTGTCCCTATTGCAGCAGCCACGGACGGGGCGTCTCCTGCTGCTGAAAGCAAAGCCTTCTTTCTGGCTGATAAAACCACGTCCTATTAAAGCTTGCTGAGGAAGAATTGACCCAACATGGGAAAGCCCTGCTCGGTGGCCCATAAAGAATAACTGACAGACAGCATTTAAAAAATGGCCGAGGATTTCAGTGTGCAGCAAGCCTTGGTCGCAAGGTTAATCGAGAGCGAGTCTTGGCTAATAGCAGCCCTGCCGGCTCCGTGTCCACCTACAGAGGAGGCTTCTGCATTTGAGTGGGGACTTTATCATACGCTCTGGGCCGGGTGGCTTAAGAGATATATGGCGTCGGCATGCAGGAGACCTTGCTTCTCTCCCCAGGTCAGCCTCTGCTTCACACAGACCTGCTCTGTGCCTCAGTTTCCCCACTGTGAACCAGAGCAACGATGTCAACCCTTTTTGCAAAGCACATGGAGATCTGCTGGTGAAGAGCACTGCACGAGAATTAGCCTTTAGGATTGTTACACACCTGTGAGGCACCCAACACATACAATAATTGCAACAAAACTGAAGGAAATGGCTGCAGCTCCCAGCCTATTGAAACAGGGTAAGAAAAAAGCTGTTCTGGGAGCCACGCTGGCTGGGCAAGCCCAGCAAGGTGATGGAAAGAGTGAGCGGACCTGATGGGCGTGAAGTCCCCTCCCAATCTACGTCCCTCATTCCTTCAGTCCTCCAAACACGCAACCCCAGAAAAAGGGAGTGACAAGTGAAGGAACGGTGTTATGGCAGCTGGGATGGAGCCACAGCAGAGCTCACACCAGGCCTCAGCTGCCTTGGGAAAACCACATGAGCAGCACTGGCCAAAACTCAAATTAGGAAAAAGAAAAGCCATAAAATGGCTTCATAGTCCCTGCAGTGAAGCAAGGAGTGAAACTCCAAAAGCAAGAAAGGCAGCTTAAAGAAGAGAGTCTCTTCTTTAGGAATTACTGCATGGAAGAAATAGAGTCAGAAGTGACTCGTGATCCCCTCTGCTCCGGGGCTTGGGGAGCAGAGCTAGGTGGGGAAGGGCTTCCCTCCAATACCACATTTCCAACAGTATCCTTTTACCTCCGGAAAAAGGTTTCACATCTACTGAAATAAGAGAAGATGTAACAAATAACGTAATGGAAAACCTGGCAAGGCTGGTTCCCCCTACAGAGCCCCAGAATTTCAGCCCTTGGTTTTCCTGGTCCTCACAATAAATTTCCAAAAGGAGACATCGGTGTGAGGAGAGCTCTCGGGGCAGGCAGGCAGGCGCTCACCGGGTCCTGCAGACCCCGCAGGGGGGTTTGTTGTTGCTGCAAAGCATGCCTCTGAAAGCAGCGGCTTTCTAGCTTGGCAACAGGAAAGGGTTCTGGCATTACAGCCCGAGTGATCTGCCAGAGCCTTTAGAAGAAACCAGGTTCCCACTGCTAAAAACCTTGCCCACACACACACACAAAAAGAAGCTAGAAATGAGAATATTAACTTCTTTGTGAGTTTTCACACAGCGATTTAGTCTGAGAACAGCAAAACTAATAAAGCCTGGATCTCTCCACAATTTTTTTTCTTGTGATTGATTTTAAAGGTCAAGCAGGAGTAGTCTTTTCTGGGGTTGGTCACACATGGGGACTCCAGAATATCTTCTGCGTAACCTGGTGCTGTAATGTTTCTCAGTCAGTATAAACATACATCACTTACTACTCTCATAAACTTTTAAGAATTTAATTATCTCTGAGCTTTCTTACTATTTGCCCAATTTGGATAAAATTGATCAATAGATTCACAAGTTACAGGAGGGCAGGAGAGGTGGGAGAGGGCAGGCACGGTGAGGGACACAAGCGTTAGGAAACTCACTTCCATGAGAAATCAGGCTTGGGGCTGCTCTGCTTTCTTTTCTGAATGGCAGAAAAGTTTCCACAGCATTACCCTTTCCAAGATTATAAGGAACATGGTCTCATCTGTGAGCAGTGTTCCTGGCCAGGTTGATCTCTGAAGTCATTGGGACTTCCAATGAGTTTGAACTGGGCACATCCTTAAATACGTCCCTCCCTCAGCAGGCAGAAAACAGCCTCCACCACACACCGTGACCTAATTGTCACAGGAGACTGCTGGGTTTTCCAAACCCAAACGCCGTTCACACTGAAGTCAACAGTAAAACTCCCATCTGCTCCAGCGAGGGCAAAAGCTGGGCCAAAGCAAAACACTTTGGAAAAATCCCGCTCCATCTAAGCGTTAGGATTATTACATATGGCAATGAAAATTACAGGCATGCAGAGTAGGGGTAAGACATCTGAGGCTTTCTTAGATGAGATATCATTTATCCACTTGCAGACAAAGGCTAAATAAATAGTCACAGAATTATCTCATTCCTTGACAGCATCTTCTCCAGGCCACCAAACCCCTGGCCACTGGGTGCCAGCTACCGAGGGTCGGATGCCTTCATCACTTGAGCTGAGCTAGGCTATTGGCAACAAAAGCCATGTCTGCTGAGGGCCAGGACATCGTGGCTCCAGCCCACCCCAGGGCACAGCAAGAGCCAAAAGTCCACAAGTCCAACCTCATGTGTCCTCTCCATGCGAAGGAAACCCTGAAAGCAACCCAAACCATTTCTGATCCTGCTGGCTGCTTTTGGAAATAGCATGGCCAGCAGGAAGCCCAGCCTTCCAGGCTTCTCTTCTAATATTCAAACAGAGGGTGTTTTTATCACAGATATAAATATTCATCCCAATTTACAGCTGTTTCCTTTTATTATTCAACCATTTTACGTAAGTAGCTCAGATGAAGCCAAACTTTGAATCTTTTGAGCATCACCAATTACTACTCTGTACCAAGGCTGGCTTCCTTCTTGCTCTCAGCCTGCTGATGTTCAACAGGACACTCACTCCATGGCAGAGCTTTCTCAGGCTCGTGCACATCCAAAGACTGTACTCAAACGGCAGCTATTCCCGCGGTGACTTATGTGGTTGAGCTGCCGAGGCCAGTACTGGCAGAAAACACATGTTAGAAATTAGTCTATGTCTGGTACTGTCTCCTTTCTCTGTTTCTCCAGGTGGCCGAGCAAAAGCAAGAGCAAGAACATTTTCTGATGCTGACCCTGGTTAATGTGAGCATAAATACAAGGTTAATACCCAAAGGATGGTTGATGAAGGAAAAAGTGAAGAAAAGTAATCAGGATGAGGAAAGTAATTCAAACAATTCCTTGAAAAATGTGCACCTTTGGCTTGTATTCTGACAACAAAGGGTGAGGATTACCATGAAATAGGAGAGTAGCATGTGTTATGTTACTTATTCCTCAGGAAGTAAATCAGCAACGTAAAGAAGATGTTAAATCTCTTAGCAAAACTAACTCAGTCACTATTTTTAATCAGACAGTATGCCCCAGCACCAAGCAGAGGGTGCAGGCCCCTCTGTGTGAATTCACATGGCTCTCCTGCATGCACAGATAATGTTTTCTTGCAGTCTCACAGCTCAGCTTATCCTCAGGACTTTCAAAACGCGCTGCACAGAAATGGAGATCCTGTTGCCTGAAGCATCTGCAGAGCCAAGTGCATCCCGTTGCAGCACCTATGGGTGCTGCAGGCTGACACCCCGCCACATCTCTCCACGCAAGAGCCTCCAGGCATAACGCAGAGAACACAGTTATTTAACACACTAAATACAGCGTTACCCCTCCAGCGGGTGACAGACCTAGTGACTGGATTCCCGTTTCTGTGCCGGATGAGGCACAGCACTGGTGCTCCCCACGGACCCACACCACCATCGCAGCCCTCACTTGCACACCCAGAGAGGACAGGCATGATGCCCACAGTGCTGCCCACTCAGCTTCCCCTTCATGACTCATCTTCTCTTCCAGGGACAGGTTTGGAGAAAGCCAGCACCATCCCCAGGGTGTTTCCACCGGGGTCAGGGAAGGAGGAGTGCCAGCAGAGCTGCTGCGATTTTAGTGCCAGGGACATTGGCACAAACAAGGATCAGCCAAAAGGCTGGGCACCGCGATGTCAGGGGAGTTATTTGTCATCTCCATCATTTTCTTGTCTTTATTTTTTTTTTTTCAGTACTATGCTTAAGTTCTTTTCTACATATTTGGAAAAGCCGCATTCTCCCACTTACCCCTTGTGGGATGACCAGTATGAGCCATTAGAGCCAGAGGGCCATGAGGTTTTATTATCCTCCTGGCCAGAGAAGACCAAGGACCTGATGTAGCTTTTGTTGGATTTGGGAGAACTGTGCTTGCGGCTGAGGAAGGATGAGATCCTGGATATACTGAAGTATGTTCAAGTAAGCAAGATGTGCATTTTTGCCATCTACCTGTTGGCTTTCCTGGGAGAGATGTGACACCCACGCGTGGGGAGGTGGAGGCTCTGCACCTTTTGGCCCTGGGCAAGATGCTCTTCGGGACACCAGGACACGTGGAAGCAGAGGCTGGGGAACAGAGGTTGAACGCTGCCTTCTTCCTTTTCCAGCCAGCTCAAATTGACCTTCCCTGAGCCATTCAATGATGTCATTTTGGGCAAATAAACGTACTAAAAGTCCTGCATTTTTTAATGCCAGAGACTATAGCACTTTCCTGTGGGAAGGAAGAGGGAAATTCCTGCTCCCTCCCCCCCATCACATACTCAAGCAAAGCACAATCTGTCCCAAAGCTTTAATAAATTTTTATACATATTTCAGGCCAGTTTCTGCTCTCAAATTCATCAAGGTAAATCTGGAATGAGCAAACTTCAGTGGAGCTGCTCCAGTTTCCCTGAGAACAGAATTGCCCTTTCTCTGCCCAGTGTAATCGAATGAAAACGATGGGAACCGCAGCTTTGATGTTCCCCTCGCAGACTCGATCTCCTCCTCTTCTCTCTTGACCCGAGGTTTGCCTCATTAGCCGTGATCTTCTTCAATTAGCTTGTCAGCTACGTTTCTCATCCCAGAGATGGGAGGTACTGTAGGAAATGAAGAAAAGGCAGTGCAAGGTCCGGCTGCAGAGGAGACTCTGGGCTGTGCTGAGAGCTTCTCCCCATGCTCCTGCGCCATGCCAGGAGGGCTGCAAGGCCCACCAAGAGCAGGTCCCCAGCTGCTTCCCAGCCCTCAGCACCATGTGCCGGATGCAGGGTGTCTGCATGGAGTCCCACGACATGACGACAGCCTATTTGTGGTAGGGATGTATCCGTCTGCATGGCTGGAGGTATGGTTTGGGATTGCTGCTTCTGCCTAGGAACGCTGCCCGCTCTGGAAACATCCCACAGCATCTGCTCAACTCTGCAGATCTTTCCACTTAGGGACCAAACCAGATCTCTCCCCAGATGATCGAGGAATCAAGATAAGAGAAGTAGCTCTTTTCATAAAAAGAAACATTCCCAGAACATTATGGCCAGTGCAGGAGAGGATGCGTGTGCACTCACCCCAGCTCCTGATTTACAGCGCTGTGGATGAGCACTAGGAAGTGCAATTCTTCTTCCAGGACAGAGGCTTTCAGCACGAACAATAGGCAAGGATATGAATACTTCTAACACTGCCTATAAATTCTTGCTGAATGTGTAGCAGGGAGAGTTAAGAATGAGCTTGGTTCGTTACAGAAACATATTTCAAGTCATTTCAGACAAAATGAAATGAAAATTAATACAATATATGTTTTCAACCTTCCGTAAGGCCATAGTCTCATCAAACAGAGAGGTACAGCTCAGATTCTGCTCCTCTGTCATCTTTGGAGGCAGCAGACTAGATAGAAAAAATGGTTTTTAACCCTCTGAAGTCATCATTTATTCGGGTCCTAGGTTCCCTCTGTCCATTATGGCCCTTCCAATTCAGCACAGTGTCACCCTTTTTGCTTTTAAACTGCTTTTGCTCTACTTCCTTCTAACCACGCGCCCGCCTAGGAGCAGGGAAGGGAGGGAATCTAAAGTCAGACAAAATCCTGCTTAAGGCAAAAGTCCAACTTAAGGCAAGTTCCCTGGTGCCCAGCCAAGCCTTGTGCTGTTCTCCTGGCTGTTCTTCTCCCCCTTGTTTCTGACAGACCCGTGCTGCAGGAGCAGCACTACATCTTTGCGTGATCTGTGAAATAAGCCTTGTCAGGTCTTATCGTGTCATCTGACCACCCAATAATGCAGTAAAATATACCACATCGCTTATAATCTGCAGCTGTAGACAAAAAGCCTGCCTCAAACCACTCTTCCCTCAAAGAAAACCAGATGCACTTGCAAGACCTTCAATTACCCCTTAAGCCACCTTCTCCTCCCTGCTCCACTCATCCCTAAAGTCCCTGGAAAACAGATGGTCCTTGCAGCTCTCCTGCGAGTTTAATAAATCTGGTGGACCAAATGAGAGGAAGCACGTTTCAGAAAGAGGGGGCGGTGGTGAGGACGCCCTGCCAGCTACTCCCCCCACTCACCACGGATTTCTACTCCCCCCACTCACCACGGATTTTGGCTGGAGCCCCTCCGACACCCGTGGCTGCTGCAGGTCCACGCTGGGAGGAGGAGCTCCCTCTCCCCTTCCCTCTCTTTACTACCCAGGTCACAAAATGGTTAAGGCTTTGCCAGCTCCGCTCCAGACCTGGAATTCCACCCAGAAATGTGTTGGCAGCCAGCGCTGATCCCAGAGCTCTGCTCTAAGGGGCTGTGGGTGTGAAATTCGGCTTAACAAGGGGGCAGCTGCACGCTGCGAGGGCTCCCCTCACCCCCGAGCTGCTCAGCCCCCAGGAACAGCAGCGTGGACCCTTCGGAGACAAAGGACCACACTCACATCTCCGAGCATGGGCAACTGGAAGCTGTGTCCAAGATGTACCTGCCGCATCCCAAATAATTCATATGCTCCTGAGAAGGAGCAGGGCTGAATTTATCATCTCCTGCAGACGCCCCAGGGAAACATGTTTGCTGGCTTTCCTTTACTTGTTGGACATATACACAACCCTGTCGTATTTCTTCATGGAACAGCTGGATTTCCCTCTTAGCTTTTGCCTCCAGGAACCCTGTCGTGACCATCAGGCAAATCTCCTCTAAAGCCACTATCTCCCTGTTGTTTATAACCAGTAACAGGGATAAGCCGCTGCGTGCACAAGCGTCGGACTACGGATGGGAGAACGTCTCCTCCTCCCAATGGGGCACCTCAGGAGCAAGCACTGCAGACGTCAGCATCTAACTCGCATCTATAAAGATTCAGGTCCAACCTGGATCAAACATACGCCAAAAATATGGACATATTCAGCTCAGAGTAATGACAAAACTTATGATCAGCTCATAAAGAGGACTTTCATGAGCTGTTCATGTGGCTTTGCTGGATGGGGAGACTTATGTGAAGTGATGTGTTCAGGAGCAGTGGCTTGGGTGCAGGAGGCTGCAGCAATGGTGGGGAAGAAGGGAATAAAAGGATGGATTTTGCTAGTTTAAATTTAAATCTCAGTTTGTTAGAGAATATCAAATAGCTCTTATAGATTTATCTTCCTAATGTAGCTCCCAGAAAGAAAGTCCATTTCCAGTTTAACCCAATGTGCACTGAGGTTCCTGTGTTGGGTAATGTGATCTTGACTGCTTTTGTACAGGACAGGGATGTCTGCAAGTGCTTCAACTCTGAAGTCACCACATTCTGCACAAGGATATAAAAGATCAGCTGAGCTCTATTTCCTTCCTTGTTCTGATGGAACAGAAAGAAGAAACAGCAATGATCTCCAAAACCTCTCTGAACAGAGGGCTCAGATACTGTGCTTTAATGAGCTGCTATCGCCCTGACTGGAGAGCTGAAGTATTTCAAGACATTTCTCAGCAGCTGCATTGCAAAGTTAATGATCTGTTCACTGCAAGAGCACATACAGATTCAGGCTGAAGGATATGGAATCAGCCTACTTACCTTGAACCTTTTGATATTAACCTTCTCCTGGCATTTGACCTCAGAAATGTGACCAAAGAAAGTCACCAGCATAAAGAGAAGAGACTGTGATTGCAATTAGGTGGTGGACTGCACGTATGTGGAGTACAAGTATGATGGATGTAGTTATGGATGTTTTCACAAAGGAGTCTTCTTGCTTCAAACCTGGAACTGATTTGCCTCAAACCTGGACTGATAGACCAATGCAGCTAAAACAGAGGTGACTGATGTAAAAAAAAATAAATTACATGTGTGAATAAAAGCTGGACTAGCAAGACCTGAATTAGCTTTGTTTCAATGAGTGGACAATTCTACAGACCAAAGGAACATAAAAAACTCACCAGGCTAATTCCGAGATGAGAGCTTATGAGAAAAGAATTGTTGTTTTAACACACTTGAGTGTTAACAGAGAAAACAGGACTGTGTTCATATCTCCACATTTGTCCAAAAGAAAAGCTTGAATTTGCAGTCAGGAAATTATTAAGAGAGAAAAGCTTGTTATATAAAAGAATACCGTCTGAGTCAAAGGTACTTGGATGCACAGAACACAAGATCATCATCATCAAAACCTGTTTTGCTGATGTGCAAGTATTTCAGTTTCCTGAAGTAATTTTGAAGTGTTTATATAAAAAGGAGAATTGCAGTGAACTGCTTTGAAATCATGTCTAAACACTGAGGACAGAGCACTTGAGCATCTGAGTTTGCCAGCAAAAAAACTTCAGGGAACAGAACCTCAGAAGAGCCGAGGACATTTCTGTATAGAGGGGAAATTAAGTAGCTAGGATGAGAAACAGGGGAAAGGCTGTTAGGCACATCTATGAAAACAGCCTCTTGATATATCTGCGCCCTTGAGGACAAAGAACTTTCAAGTCCTCTTGCAAGCATTTGAGCAGGGGAATACAGGAAAATGAGAATTTGCTAATAAAATGGTTATGACAAACTGAAGAACTCATTGGCATGAACTCAGCTCTTCTCAGCGAGGTCTGAAGCACTCCTTTCTCGAGTGCATGAGTTTTTGCAGAAGGTGAAGCTCCAAGCCTACACAGAAAGGCCAGTTGCCATTGGCATCCCAGTAGATGATCTTTCAGAGCCTGATCCAAGGCCTGTTAAAGCCACCAAGAAACACTTCAGGAGACACTGAATCTGGCATTTGATGCTTAAGTGACTCGTATTCTCATTGATATTCTGTGGGAAGCTTAAAAATAATAAATTTGTTTAAGGGAGACTTTTATTTTATTGCATGAGGCAAAATGAATGCATGGTGCATTATTTTAAAATTCAGATTTTTAAAATGTCACATTTTAGTGCTTGAGGAAGGCTTACTTTTCCAGAATCTCGCACATTGTGTGTAATTCATTCTGGAAGACGACTCATTTTTAGACAGAAAACCCTTTCACTGCCAGCTTCATGTGGGAAGAAAAATTTGTTTCCCTGGATGCAGTCTCCACTTTGTTAGTCTAGATAGAAGCATCGGCAAACAGAACCCAGAGCATCGAGAGAGCTCTCTCTGTTGAGTGGTTTGGTGAACATTCAACTTTCCAAACCATTCACGAGTGAAATCCACCATTCATCAAAATACGTTCAAAATACGTTTTTCCTAAGGTTTGTACCTTGCTGATCAGCCTGGCATGCCGGTAAGGACACGGCTTCATGCTCACATGCAGAATTAAATGTGCATTGCCTTCCCTGCAGTAACCAGCCATCTCTCATCCCCAGATCCTGCCGCTGTGTGCATCTGACGTGTCCCCCAGCCGGGTGTCCGGTGATGTGCAGGTCTTGGGTGAGCCACAACCATCATTTTGACATTGACAAACACTGCTGTCAATATTGGAGATGCTCCAAGAGCACCTCTCAGCTGTGGGGGGAAAAAAAAAAGAAAAAGAACATTAAACAAGCATTTATTGCTTCAAGATTAATCTCCTCCCAGGTGCATGCAGCCAGGGGCTGAGGTCTGCACACTGTGTCTCTGAACGAGACCTGCCAAAGGATAAGCAAGGGCTTAGTGCACTTGATTCTGCAAAGTGGCCAGAGCTCAGGTCCCAGTTCTGCAAGACAGTGAAACGCAGACTTAACTTTAAGCACGTGAACAGTCTCTCCCACTTAGTAGAAGCTCTTTTCCAGAACATATTTAAAACAAGATCGGACAGAAAACCAGAAATCCCCCCAAAAAGACCAATTCCCACAATAAGTAGGAAACAGAGAAGGAAGACTAATAAGCATTTATCATTTCTAAAAGCAGCATTTGCAGCAGGGGCTGCCTTGGAGAAAGATCTCGTTTGGGTCTGAGCCGAGAACATGCCATATTTCCTTAGAGTCCTCCCAGTGCCTGTCAGCTGTGGGGCTATATTTTCTTTTTTTCTGGGGCACAGAAGAGAATGGGAGAGGAGGAAGCTTTTTTTTTTGTGGATAGCTCAGCAAAAAGAAGTATTTCCCAAGTGTTGCAAGGTTTTTCCCAGTGTACTTCGCTTGGTCGCTATAACTTCATTTGCCGTTGTCCTTGCTGCACCAGTAAAGCCATTTCCCAGTTGGTCTTGCCCTCAGAAGCACCCTGGAAGCCTTTATGCATAAGGAGATCCAGGGCTTCTTCCAAAAGGAGCTGCAGAATTTAATTAACTCTACTCCATGTTTGCAGTCCTGTGATTTCTCTTACCTTTAACGTGAACTCACATATGGATTAAAGTGAAATAAAACCTACAATTTGAGTTCAATTCAAAGCTGATTGGAAACATGTATTACCTTTCCTTGACCCGGCAGTGAGAAGGGAAGTTATTACAGTTCTTTAGTGAGTTTGTAAACTCTTTACTGCTGTGGCAGTTTTAATCCTGCTGAGAGAAAATTTGATCTGGAAAATAAATTGCTCCCATTTTATTCTTATGTTTTACAATCACAGGTTTAGATAGCAAACAAACATCAAGTTCTTTTGGAATCAACAAGTGAGAGTATTATCGGAATCCAGATGGCATTTTTAGGTTAAATAATAAATAACCATAAATAATAATAAAGAAATGCTCCAGATCCTGCAGATTTTAATATGCTGACATGATACAGAAAAATTTGGAAATTTTAATGATTCAGTTACACCATGACCAAGAAACAAGTTGTATGTCTGAACAAAATTAACTGATCATGCGTTCCCAGACAAACAGCAGATTTTCGCCATTCTTTAGAAGTTTGCAAACCTTTTAGGGTCACACAGAGAAGAGTCACAAACTTGAGATGCTAAAATACTGGCAATGCTTTCATGAAAATGAGAGTCCAGTCCCACGGAGTTCAGAGCAAAATCCTGTTAGTTATAATGCGCTAACAAGACCTAATGCCTGTTTGCATGTCAGCTAAATTGAACCGGAAACAAAGCACGCGCTCTGAGCGATGAAGGTGATTAACACATTACGAAAGGAAGAATTGGATTTTCTCTCTCTTGAGGTCTTCAAACGAAGGCGGGCTGCCTTCCTGGAAGATGTGCTTTGGAAAAGGAGAAGTTATGAGGTTCCAAACAGAAATGAGCTGGGCAACATTTATTGGCCGGTGATAGATGAGGTGTACCTAATCTAATGTGCTTCCAGCTTCCAATGCCATGAATCTCCGAACAAAAATCCATGAAGAGTTTCACCCAGGAAGTCTAAATCAAATATCTGAGGTCTTGGCTTAAATTAAGCAAATAAAATACTTTGCGCAGGACTGATGTCTCCTATGTGTTTGCTTTTATGCATTTGCACGGTGGTAAGGCACTAATCTCCCACGCAGTGTAAGATTCCCAACCTTTCCTTTTAATTTAATGGGATGAGCCGGTTCTGCTTATTCTCACACGGGACAGACCTCAGCCAGCTCAGTGTGTCATTGTCCACAGGAAAGGAGCCAACGCTGTGGAGGCAGAAGAACAACTTGATATGTTTTAGCAATAGAGTGAAATGCCACCTGCTAAGGATTTTTCCATAATTCCTTAAAAAGAAGCTAACAAAGAAGGTACAGGAAAGGGAAAAAGACATTTTTCCTCTACTCTTAATTCTCTTGCCAAGCTGAATGCTGTGTAAGCCACCTGGGCACTCCGGCACTTGGAAAGGCACAGTCCACTAGCAGGATTTTCTATAGCACCTGGGCACTGAATATCTGCAGTTTCTGAGATCCATTTGCCACACCATTAAAACTGAAATGTTAAACATTCCAGGATACTCAGCTGAAAAGTGGGGTTTATTATTCTAAATGAGCTTCAGACTCACCAGGCAGAAATGGTCAATAATATTTCTTTTTAACCCAAATAAATTATTTGTACTACACAGCAGAATCAACATAACATTATTTACAGGAACATAATCATGCCATCCCTTTTAGTATCTCCATTTTTTGCATGGCACAAGGGTAAAAAGGAAAAATATTGATACTGAAATCAAATCAGACAGAAGATGATCCCGTGTAAATAGAGCATAAGGGAAGAACTTTCTTGATTTGTTTTCACTGCTGGCATCTGTTCCTCCTGACACATAAAATTACAGAGAATGATAATCCGTTTTCATGGGCAAACAAAGAACTAATGGTAAAATAGAAGTAAAATCAGAAGTACATAAAAGTGTGTGTAATGGGTCACACTAAAGATGAACCAGCTGACAGCGGCTGGTGCTCAGGCTTGCAAAAAAATGAGGATGAGGATGAATACAGCGTGATGCTTCCCCAGCATCCTCTCCTGGTTCTGGCAAGCTGGCATGTAGGGGCTCCCTACCCTGAGCTTCCAGCCCGGGACACCGCGTTTCCCACCAACTAGCTGAGCTGCAGGACTGCTTCCAGGATTTAGTTGTACTTTTGTTTGTTCAGAAGCTATTGCCCTGTAATATCACTGGGTGCTCCCCCCTTTTGTCTTATGACAAAAAGGACTAATCATTCCCTACTCGATTTGTCCACATACAGTTTTACTGATCCCTGGCATTCTGTTTAGCCTCCCTTTTTATGGCAGCGATTACATGGATCACTGCTTTCCAGACTATTCCCAGTCTGAAATCTCTCCTTCCAGAGGGGTTACCAGCCTCCACACCTCGGCGTAGCTGCTAAAACAGGAGGGATGCAACAGCCCCTCCTCGCCCATCCGAGAGGCGAGGCGCCTTTGCAAATACTTTTTTACAAACTTCAGAGGACTTCCAGACTGAAGGAGAAATTATTTTCCCTGTTGATAGATGCTGCGAGGGTGAAGAGGGAGGGTACCGCCGTACAGTCCCCTGCAAGCATCCCTGAAGCACCCAGCGCCCTGGGTCGTGCCAGAGGCTCGGTCCTTGCCCCTTGGCTGCTGTCACTGCTGGGGACACAGCCCTGTCCCCAACCCCGCTCCAGCCCCATCCCTCCCCCGGGCGCCCACGCTGCTCCTCCGGAGGAGGGCTGAGCATAGGGTTTCAATGCGCTTTCTCCAGCATTGCTGTAACCAGCTGACTACACTCCCCCCGGCCCCAATTTAACTTTATATCGTTAAACAACAAGGTACGGTCCAGAATATCTAAGCCTTTGAGTGGTCAATGTAAACTACACCCGTCAAAAGCTCCTGATCCCCAGCCAAAGCTAACTCATTAGGTACCAGAGAAACAGCACTGGTAACACTGTTTTTCTTGAAATGCTGACTGCAGTGGGGATATTATATGAGGAATGTTTAAATGGAATATAATTTTTACTTGGTTGGTAATAACCCTATGAGGTTTATAATTGCTCAGGTCTTACAGGTCAGGAGTTATTAAAATGCAGTTATTAATTTTGCATACTTACCAATGTCTGGTGTAATGCTTCAAGAGACAAAAGAAACATTTTGGTGATTGGAAAAGAAATCAAAGCTGTTGTCCAAGGCAGTAGAAAGGGGCAGCGGGGATGGTGGGAGCGGGACGGGCAGGCAGGAGCTGGTGGCTGAGCGGCCCCAGGAACTCCTTTCTCTAACACTTATCCCCAAGCTTGTGCTCTGCAAACTTTTCTCTCAACCATGGGGCAGAGGAGAGAGGAACTTGCTCTTCATTTCATGTTCAAACTGTTCTAAATCAGGGAGAAACAGACCCAAAACTATCTATAGTGATTTTTGGTGGGGAGCATTAATTTCAGCAGAACCCGAGCAGGACCAGGACCTGCCGCCTGTTCTCGGGATCCAGAGAAAAGTCTCAGCAGCGCTAGGCTGGAAAGGGAAACCAGGGAGCTCTTGGCTGATGCTCACCTCAGTCCCTGGCTGTGCCTGGGGCAGGGACAGAAGCAGCGCTGCGGCTGATGTGGCTGAGCCCGCCTGGCTGTCCCCGCACGCTCTCCCTGCTGTGACATCCTGCTGGGGCTTGGACCTGGAGCATGAGAGGTGGGGAGATGAGCCAAGC
This sequence comes from Gymnogyps californianus, assembly GCF_018139145.2. Taxonomy (NCBI): domain Eukaryota; kingdom Metazoa; phylum Chordata; class Aves; order Accipitriformes; family Cathartidae; genus Gymnogyps; species Gymnogyps californianus. Next base: position 17,934,779 of record NC_059484.1, read on the forward strand.
TCTTCTTGCAGAGCAGAGGTCACTCCTGATGCCACCCCAAGGATCGGGGATGCTCTGAGGAGAGCACATGACGAAAAACGTCGTGGAGGATTACGAGCTTTTCCCTCTCCACACCGTTAATCAGAGCAGCGTTAATACACTCGTGGGAGTATTCAGCAATTGCAGCTTGATGCCTGGCTCCAAGGGTGCTGGGCAGCAGGACGGTGGGGTGGGGATGGGGATGGAGATGCAGATGGGAGCAGATTCTTCCCTGCGCTGCTCCCTCCCTGCTCCTGGACCCCCTGCTTGTAGCTAAACATTTCAGCCAGGCCTTCAGGGTTGCTTTTGTTCTCTTTTTGCCTCTAAAAACCTGCCAGGGAAATGCTGTGCTAACACATTAGCTAGTGCTGTGCTCGGCACATGGAGGGAGAAGGGGGGGAACGTACAGGCACCAAAACCCAGAGGTCACCGCACCGATGAGAAACACAGAACAGGCTTTGTGCAGATTTGCCCTGCCAGCTCCCTTCATTCTTGACTTGAAACACTTGCTGATAATCCACTCCTTGACCTCTCCTACACAGGATGCAGTGTCACTATATGGAAGCCATATGGAACAAAGGGATCGCTCTCAATACATGCTGAGCATAAAAAATAAAGTTTACAATGGCACCGTAACCACGGCAGCTGGGTCGGCTGTTTGCCAGCGTGCCCTCATGTTGGCAGCTGGAAGCTCGTGTGCCTGGTATGATAAAGCGCAGCGTATTAGGCTTTAATAAGAGGCATTTCAGCCAGAGGATGTGTTTGTACCTCTCTGTAACCGAGCTAGCTCCTGAATTTATTGTCCAGCCTTTTTTTCCCCTTTGAATAATCATTAAAACTGTGAAATGCTTTCTAGAACATGAGAAACAGATATGATTCTTGATGTTCCTGTTCCTTTGAAGGAGGATACCTGGTTCCCATTAATAACCTACGTGTTATGGGATGGAGCTATGGACAATTTGCTTTCTAGTGATTGCAGATTGGAGTACAAAGCTCAGGAATACTCAGAAAATACATTGAGTTTCTGTTCCAAATGTTTTAAATGTGCATGCGTATCTCATGTCTAAAATATAGAAATACCCCATGATTTGCAGACAGGATTTGAACAACTCCCACCAGGATAAAGAACCTACTTGTGTTTTCAGGGGAAGAAGGGGGACATCAACTGAAAAGTTGCATTACTTTGCAAAGAAACAGTAAGACTCAAATTTTGCCCCTTCAGTACAGAAACGAGTACAAGGCTTCAAATAAGCCTTAGAGGGATGGAGCTCCATGTAAGGTTTTGACCTTCTTGTTCCATATTTCTTCACTAATCTGTCTCTAATAGCAGAAAAGATGTTCTGGCAGATGCAAAAGCCACCTGATGACCAAATTCGAGCCGATGTTTCCATCTCACTTTTATCGACAAGGTGCTAGTCATACCCTGCCCTGCATTTCCAGTGCTTCTGGAGCAGATGGCTGGAGGCAGATTACAACCAGCATCTTGTCTCTACACTCCTTTGCCTTTCAGGAAGGTTTTATTGGAAATCTCATCTGCTCCCATTGGTTTGGTCCCGTGCCAGCTCTAAATGAGAAATGCCCCATTTCCCGCTTCATTTCCCCTTCAAAATTCACGGGGAGTGCCTGGCGGTTTTCAAACCAAGCCCTGACCAAAAAGCCCAGCACAGGCTAAATCCACAACCAGAAGCAAAACCCAGTTATTCAGCCCAGCACTGCTGCACTGGCACCGCTGTAGAGGAGACCAAGTTTTGCTTGTTTTCAGCATCTCTGGCAGAAACCCTCCTGTCCACGCCAGAAAGGAGCACACATATTTTTTGCAGATCATCTAGACGTCTGATAGTGAGAAATTTCTCATCATATGGCAGGGCACAAGCAATGGCTTCTTCAGCAAGACAAGCCAAACCCTTCTCCGATTTTCAGCCAGGAAGAAAGGGGGGTTAGTTTGGGGCCAATTATTTAATTACTAGGCTTAAGAGTTCAGTATCCCTTCAGAAAATGATAGAGAAAAATGTGATGGGTTTTAAAGCAGAGATCGAGCGACCTTCCTCGCACACAGATCCCAGCTTGCTACTCCACGCTTTAGGGTGGCAAAAAAAAGGAGGGCAAAATGTTTCTTTTCTTGTAAGCTAGCAGCTGACCTCAGCGTAGCCTGAGGGCATTTTAAACCTATCTCTGCCTTTATTACGTGTGTCATATGTCCCTATTCATCCTTTGTAGTTTAAAGCAAAAATGACCTTTTATAGCTATCTAAAGTGTAATTTTGCTCATGTTCTCCACTCTCACCATTTGTTTCAAGTTAAATATCAAACAGATGTGCATCCATTTTTAAAAAAAAATGTTTAATATTAGAGAGCATGCCCTCATATAAGACTGGGAAAGCCTTTCAGGGAAATAAGCCTTTCAAATAAAAAGGCATATTAGTAAATTTTAAGGTGATTTTAACTGTATATTTTCAAGCATTAAAGGAAACAGATCCAGCAAGCCATAAAGTGACAAGTGGGAGGTGGGGAAAGATATACGGTACTAGTCTGAAAGAGAAATTAGACCTGGAACAGGGTGGAAAAATCCACCTACCCTGGAGCTATTTGGATTCACAGGTTTGGGGGTAGGGACGTTGAAGCGAGGGAGGGAGGGCTGAAGACTGGACGGGGGCATCAGCTCCATCCTTCAGCCCCTGGCAGACACAGGTTGCCAACCATCCAAATCACCCCATGGAGAAGGTGGCAAGCTCCAGGCTCGTTTTTTATCTCATGACGAAGAGGTAAACAGGAGAGAGTGCAGGTTTTTCAAAGCCAGCTCTCAGTTTGAATATTGTGCTGTGGCTCCAATGAAGGTATCAATCAGCTCAGTAAGAGCTTTGCTCCGGTTCCCCTCCTGACTCTGCAGCGCTGATGGTGCAGGGCTGCATTAAACATTCCACATCCCCTAATATTTCTTGGCGTTGCACATATTTAAAGTTCAGAACTGAATTACCTGGCTCCCATGATCTGCAACAGCCATCTCCTCTGATGGTTAACGCTGAAATTAAAGTATTTCCATGTGGCTGCTTGAATTTCTTCTCCTGTAGGAAAGGACTTTCTCTGCTGACACATGCCTGCAGATTACATTTCCATTTGGCACCAAAGGCAGTTTGCATAGCATTACTTTATTCTGGGGCTATTTCTTTTGCAATCTGTGGCACTGGGGAAGAGAGCTGATACCTTTGGTGTTTTACAAAACTCAGGTTGTGTCTGCTGGTACAGTCCAGGAAGATGTAACTGGTTATCACTCCATTAGGCTGCTGTAGCAGTACCTGAAACCCAGAATAATCTGAAGTCGTTTTCCTTAACGACTGCTTAAGGGAAATGATCCTGTTTCCATCCACTTAGCTTTGACAATGCAACCAAGCCCAGGGGTCTGCAGGAATTAGAGCTTTGAAGGCTTGGGGAAATAATTCTCTCGCTTGCTCGCTCTCTCTGTTTCTTTTACAAGCCAGGCTGCCAGCTTGCACATCCACGGCAGTCTCACAGAGTCAACTGTTTAGCTTCACTGCAGTAAATGAAATATGGTTTCCTCAGCTTTGGGCAAAGGAAAGGACATTTCTGTCTCTTTTAATCCCTTTATTTCTCATGAGCAGCTGAAGTGGGAATGGAGCATAATTTACGTTTTGAGAAGTGTATCGAGGCTCTAGGAGGTTCATTCCTGACTCTGCCACTCTTGCTGAGGGATCTCCTGACCAAGGTCTCATAATTCAGAGGGCTCTGGAGCCTGGGGCAGAAGGCAAAGCCTGTGTTGGGGTAACCTTTGCATACCCCAGGAATGGGCCACGCAGAGCACAGGCACCCAGAGGTCACAGCAGCCGTGGGACCAGCTAACAGACCAGATCCATCAGATCATCATGGCACTGGGGAAGCTGCATTCCCACAGCCTTGCAGGGAAGGGAAATTAGTGCATATTTTCCATGATAACCGAGATGGCCCGCCACTACAAGGCATGTCCATTGTATCATGAATTTTAAGGTGAGAAAGCACTACTTTCATCCAGGCGTATTTGTTTCTCTGTTCACCTACTTAGTTAAATTATGAAGTCTACCACACCACCACCTAGGTCCAGCATGGGGTCATCAGTCACTGAATCAGCACTGATTTTGATTGTGTTCATGCACAGAAGAGCAGCTCAGCCATTTGGAGGCCTTCCAGCCTGATCCATCTCCCAGCAAGCCAGTGGAACTGAGGTTGGGTCCTTCATGCTTTCATCTGGGAAGGAAAACTAGCACAAGTCAGGCTGGAGAACAGGAGCAGTAGAGTACGCAGCTGCATTATTAAGGCAACTCAAATCACAACCCAACAGAATTCAATGGTGTTTCTTAAATTCAGTCCATTAAATCAGGACAACAAAATAAAACCAGCTTTTCACCCTAACTATTGAAAAAGAACAATGAAATTATCTCTGCTTGCTGGACCTGTTACTCAGCTCAGTAGGATTTTCCCATCCTTCGCTGAGAACAAATACAGCGGCTGCCAGAATGTCAATGTGTGGTACTAAGCAATGAGAATCATTTAGATTCCAAACCATCCCATCCTAATCCTCGCCTCCCCACCAGCCGAGTTATTCATCGGATAACCAGAAACACCTGGGTACAAGGAATTTCCTGCTGCAATTCAGCCTTAATTTCCTCAGATAGTAAAAACCTAAGGCTCGCAAAGGTGAAAGAAACCAGCAGTCAATCAAGTAAATCACCACCACCACCACCGCAGCAGTGATAGTACATTCTAAATTAAATTTTAATTCCCACCTGATGGTTCACCGGGAGTTACTTTTATACGAACCATTCATCTGACCCACCTTTGTATTTCAGGCGATTTGTTGGGGTCCCATTAGTTATTAACACCCATCCAAGTTCCAGAACGGCTTTTTTCTGTGTTTGTGATCAGAATCAAAATGAGAAGCAAAGGCAAAGTCTGTAGGCGTTAGCTGGACAGATACATTAAGGCTACACTGACAATCTTACTGTGGAAACCAATGAACAACAAAATTGCCAAGAAATCTCCCAAGTTCAAACACGAAGTATAAACAGGGCAGGTTTGGGATCTTTTATTTTTATTTATTTTGGGGTTAGAAAGTGGTTATAGTGCTTACTGGGATCATGCCTAGAGACGAGCTTTGTCACCTCTCCTTGTGGTCACCACTCTTAGCAGCAAAAATATCTGAGAGTTTGGCACAAACCGTGCGACATTATTCCTCAAAGAAGCTCAGACATGAATTGGAAAAGGTGATCAGGGCTGAGGCATGTGGGCAGAGCTGTCTGGAGGAAGGCAAGAGGGGGCATTTCAAACCAGCACTTTCAGCCTCTCATCACCTGGATTAATTAATTAATTAAATAAAAGTAAACCAATTCTTTAAAGCCAGATTTTTAAGAGGGATATTCATAGAGTTTCCATTTTTACATGCTCAGCACGGCATCTGCAATCATTTCTGTTTGCAATTCTGCCAGATCTGTCAAAGCGACACACAAAATTAAAGGATGTTTTGGCAAAATTTACCACAAAAAAGCTGGAGGGGAAAAAAAAGTGAATTCAATAGAAGATTCACCCAAAATTGCTGACATTCCTTTCTTCTTCTCAGTAAATCTAAATATGAATATTCACAAATGTCTATGAAAACTAGATTCATTATCCTAAGAAGATGCTTTGCTAGGCAGCTTTCTGACACACTTGAAGACTGTTAAGACTAGGAAGTGGCTGTCCTCACTAGGCAGAGGAAAACGGCCTTACGGGTTGTGTTAACAGACAACTGTCAATACCAAACGAGTGAGACCTCCCCAGCGAAGGTGGTGGTAGATTTTATTGGCAGGACCCATGAGACAGGCATTTCAACAACATGTATTGCAGCTCCAGCATCCCAACCACCGAGAAACATAACAGCACGCTTCTGTGGTAGGAGGCCCTTCGCGTTCTGGGGGAGGAGAGAAATACAGCTTTCTCCATCAGCTTTATAATTATTTTGAGCTGAAAAATGTTGCGGTTATCAATGTGAATGCAGTAGCATCTTTAAGGAAGAAATTGCTCTGACACATTGCAATGGGGGCTTTTTAAAGAAAATACTATTTTAAAACAGTCATATTGTTTGTGTTTGAAGAGCAACAGCGTGGCAGCTCTTCTATTTTCAGTGGTTTAGTAACAAACTTTACACACCAGTTGCCTCTCACATCAAGATCAGTGCAAGGCAATTGAGATCTTTCCAAACCCCGAGCCAAAGCAACGAAGCAGGTGTCGGTGCCTGCAGTGATAGGCAGTGTCAAACCAAAAGTAAAAAGGAAAAAAAAAACCTACAACAAAGGCATAGGAAATTCTGCCATTGCAAACTAGGAAACAGCATGGGACGTTATGGCAACAGCTGAGTGATGTTCTGCCAGAGTGAAATTCACGTTGGAAAACTGGAATCCTGCACTCACAAGGAGAAAACAAAGCAGACATCACGTTCAGGTCTTTACCCTTTCTAATTTCTGTCATGCTACAAAGCTGACCAAAGCCAGGAAAATCTCCCAGAGTCAATGTCACCATTACATCTCATACACGCTGCTGAGACCTTCTGAAGGAGGAGGAAGATCTCGCGCAGATGCCTCTGTAGGGCCCAACTCCTCATGGGTCAACTAACTCCTCAGGACTTCATTCAAGTGAAGCCAAAGGAAGACCCGTCAAACTGCAAGGGCAGCATTTCAAATCCACTTGGTCCCCATTACTCAGACCAAAACCTGCCAAAATGACAGGTCAAGATAAGCCCTGGTCTTGAAGGGGAGAACATCTGCAGTGAAGAACAGTTTCCACAGACCAATTTCCAGCCTATGACACGCTGATTTCCCAGGCAGAGTGTGTTTTTCATTACTGCTATAATGATACATGTATACATGGATGACCATGGCCAACAAAGAGACTCTAAGAAGGGAAGGGTAATGGGTTGACTGAACAAGGACTGCACCAGGAATAAGGAACACAATCATATGAAAATAATTAGCACTCTTTCTCAGGGGAGGAGATCTCTCTCTCCTTCTTCAAGCTTTTCTATATACTCCTCCCTTTCAGTTAGCCTGGGCAATTTTTTTAATTCATAAACTATATTCTGTAGGTGGGATTTTCCAGCCTCTTGGCTGTTTATAGCAATTAGGATTGCCTCTGTAGTGATGTCACGTCTATTTAAAAATGTTTATCACTCACTACTTTAACCAAATTTCAAAGCATATCTGTGTTGCCCAGCAACAGAAAAAAGCTGGCTGCTGTTTCCTGAACAGAAAATCAGGAGTGTAATCACCTAATGTCATCCTGTTCACTGATAATTAAGCAAATTATGTTCAAGGAAATGCCTTCTATTAAGGTTAAAGCAGTGATTTTTGCTTCCACCTGCAGGATCAGAACTTGGCTCCTCCTCTGTGGTTTGCTGAGCAACCTGAAAAACTTAATGTTTGATGAAACGTGTTTCTCCTAAGTCCTAGTCACTCAGGACAGCCTCAGAGCTGTAACTCCAACCAGGTCATGAGAGAGAGAGAGGGAGGAATCACACTCAGACCTCTTGAAATTCATTCCAACGTCCCAGCCACAACGTGAGCCTATCAGAACAGTTTGCAGCTATTTTCTCTAGGTCTTCATTGTACTCTCTGTTTCCCATGGCCAGGAGACCTGCCTGGCTCCAAGGTCCTTCATACGCCCACAGCTCAATGACACACCAGCAATGGTCCTTGAGGTCTGCCCTTCCCAATGGTCCTCTTTGCCTTAATTCAAGTGGATTGACTCCTACGCGTCGTTGGATGCAATGTGCTCCAGTAACAGTTATACACTGTCTTGGGTGGCACTGATGATCCCAATGAAGCCTGGTCCCGTTGTGCAAAGGATGATGAGAACTGGGTCCTCCAGTGCTCTTCTCAGTGCCCGGGAGAGGAAGCCATGGGCATCCTGAACAGCTTAGAGTCTTCATAAAATGAGAGCAATTAATTTTAATCCCCACTAGATGGTGCAGGAAGTCAATAAATGTCAATCGTCTTCTAACACTGGACTTGTCTTTCAAGTGCTTCCATATTCCACTGCAAATACCTCGTCAGATGGTTTCTTTCATGAAGCCCTAAGCAGGGCTTGAACTGGAATCTGAACAGTACCTGAACTCCCTGCCATGCACCAGAAGGAGTTTTTAAACATCTTTTGGGCATAGTTCTGTGTGTTTGTACAGCACGTTATTATTTTGAAGAATAATAAAAACAATACTAATACCCACATAGGAATTACTTGTAAGACTTAACAGAAATCTAGTTCTGCTGACATTCAGAACTTCTCTATGAGATTTAATAGGCGATTGCATCCTTTTTCTATAATAGGATGGCTTAATATATCAAAAAACAAGTTCTGTTGTCTTATAATTAGATTGTAAATGATTTGAAAGTACAGACTGTACAGCTTCTAGTACAAATGGTCTAATTCATGGTTAAAGATCTCCAAGATGCTGCAATAATAGAAAAATGTACATAATGAAATCCTGATGGATTTTATAATTATTTCTGTCTTGCAAGATTATAATAGCTTCATACCCCCATTTGAGTTTTCTGAATCTCAGGCCATAAACCAGAGGGGTCTTGCAGGATCAATATGCAAGTTATTTAGAAGAGTGTTTGATGCACATATGACTTTCTGTAACACTGACACATGGCAGCATGTAGATCTAAAACCAACAACAAAACATGCACACGCTTGGGTAAGGATGAAAGAGAGAATGAGCGTGGCAGATGTTAGCTGGATCACATAATGCTTAGCTGGAAGGCACTCAGATACTCTCTGGTGATGAAGGTAGAATAACATCCTGTATAGATGAGAATGCAATTTACCCAGGGAACTTGCAAGCAAATAGGAAAAATACAGTACCATACTCATGAAATGAGCCCTCTATCTTCAGTCCTAAATTTTGCCATGAGGCAGTGCTCCCAAATATCTAAATCTGTATGGGTCAGATGAGTTTCCAGCTCTCTGAACACAAATCAAATCCGAAGAGATAATGAGCCAAACAGAGACATTAATTATTTTTTATGTTGTCATTTATTTTGAGACATTTAATTAATGTCATAAAAATATATAATATACATTTTCAATAAAGAATTCAAAGTACTACAATCAAAGATCACATGACCTTAGTTTCATTACGAAAAGTACCTGGATTCAATAAAAAGAGGACATAGCTTTATCCTAGACATAAATTTGGTTCAGGCAGCAATATTGAGAAAGGTTAAATGGTAAAGAAAACTAATCTCTTAAGGCAATATGAATCATAGGAAAAGAGGTTGTGGTAAAGCGATAATAAAAATCACAGCTGTAATTTTCTTCTCACAGAACCGATGCCTACTAGGTAATGTACAGCACTGCCGGTGCCTCCATACCACAGCGATGGACTCATAGACGTGACTGAACAGGGAACAAATCTGCAGCGTTTGTAGGTCATGCATGGGAAGTGAAGATAGGAATAGATGCAATCTGCACCATATTAAGCATAGAACATCTCCTTAACATGGCTGGCTTGCAACCTTCAAAGCGTCACCAGAGTAAAAAACCATGAGCACGTTGTCTTCTGACGTCAAAGGATGCAGCAGCAGCATTTCGGTGGAGCTGTGCCAGCTTACCCCAATGGACAACTCGGTGCCATGTATTTCCAATTAACGTAGTTGCTTGCTTATATTTTTGAAGCCAGTTTAGATTAATCAAAGACAGTTTAAAACTTGTCCTTTACTCTTCACTGTTTATTCTCTTTGCTGTCGGCCTGAAAATGAGACCACACCAAACAAAGTAAGTTGTTTTTATTGCCATTTGTACAACAGCTTTAGACTTTGATGTTTTCAAAATTTGGAGTCAAACTGCAGCGATCCACTTCTTGGACAGCACATCTGGCCAGTCATTGGGATTTGGGAGCATTTATTTCCAGACATGTAGAGGAAAGCTTCATGTTGTTCTGCTTTGCTTTTCAGTTGTTTCCATTATTTATGGTAAACCTTGGCATTTTTCAGATTTAAGTTTTTTAATAGTCTTTTTGGGGGGTCAAATTTGATCTGAAGAAATATATCATAAAGTAAATCTTCTGCTAATGCTGAAATGCCATCCAGAGGCAGCTAACTGCTGCATATGAGTGCTTGGCATGGCGGTACAGGCTTGCCACAAAAAGGCCTTTAATTGTTTGAAATTGAAGCAACGCTAGCTCTCTGCTACAACTTGCTATTTCTACAGAACATGATAAATGCCTCTAGGAAGGAATGAGCCAAAAAAAAAAGGAAAAACGATGTCCTTGTTCTCCAGATTTATTTTGGTTTACTTTAGTCTTCCTGAGTCCAAATTGGAAAAACAGAATAATGTGTGGCAAGGCTGTCCACCCGCAGTGAAAAAAAAGGCTGTGTCTTGAAATCATTGCTTCCCGAAGGGTAGAACTGCAACATGTCTTCACAGATTCACAAAGGAGATGACTCTCTCATTAGGAAGATGCAGTTTGATTTCCCTCCTGGCATCAGAGAAAGACTTGCTTTAGACTATCATTCTGAATGACAGCACTGCTGAGAGGTTTACGAAGAGAAGGCTTGGATTAAATCTGCTTCTTTAACTAACCAGTTTGTCCCTATATTTTCCTGATACCTATATGAAAATCTTTGCTGCACATGCGTTATCTTGCTATCAGCTGCCTAAAACCATAATGAGTGTCTCTGGGATGCCAAAGGCACTAGCTCCATCTCGTATCTGAACCTCTTTGATGAAAACATTAGATGCACAGGCTGGAATTGAGTTGGCTCATGAGGAAAGGCTGATACTTCCCAGAAATAAAAATCCCACCTCTGGGTTACTCACCAGCTGGATGTGGACAGCATCAGCTCATATTCCTAATAATTTTCATATATGGGCATCAACCAGACTATGAAATGGATGAAACTCGAAACCTCCGGCAGTGAGGCCTCTTTGGATTTGGTGCTCATGCAGAAAAAGAGCTGAGCGGGACTCAATTGTTTCAAGCTCTTGAGCAAACCAGGGACCTCCTGTCATGCTGGCTGTGCATGGGACGTGACCTTCTGTCATGCCACTCTCCCCCTCCTGCACCCTTAAACTTGCAGTAAAATATTGGACTTATTCGTAATTTCTCTAATCCTCTTACTATTTATTGCCAGACCCTGTGGAAACCGTTCCAGCATCCCTTCATTCCCATTTCCCTGGCAGCTCTGCAGCTATATTCAGGATTTATTTCTTCTTGAAAGTACAGGCTAAGTCCTAGACACAATCACACTACATCACCTCCCCGTGCAGAGGTTGTCTTCACATTCTGCTACATTCCCTGCAAGTTTCTATATTATTTTAACACTGAATTTTTGTTTAATTACATTAACTCTGCTTTTATAGCTGTTAGCTTGTCTGATAACCAAAACACGGTCATTGGGGTTGTACATTTAAGTGTTTTAATATAGTACCATGTCTCCTGTACGCCTTCTGGAGGAACAGAAATAGCCCAGCTAATGCTGTCTGGATAATGGGAGTCCAGGAGCCAGGGAGAACATGTTACGCCATCATGTTTTACACAATCCAGAGCACTGACAAATAACAATATAAAGCGAAATAATAAATACCTCATGCAATACACAGCAAGTACTGCCTAATGAGAAAATACACATCTTCAGGATGTATATCTGACAGAGGTCTTTATTCGATAAAACCACCGAACTCTCTTCTGATGAATCTTCTTGCAGCCTCAACAGCTAAAGCCTGCTCATTCCAGCTGCAATGCTATATCCAATTGCTTCTCATGCTATAATCCCCTCTTCTAAACAGTCAATGGCAATTCTCACACATTGCAAACTGATCACAACCTTCTCATTTTAACTTCAGTAGTTAACCCAGTCAGATAGCAAAACTGGGGGGTTCCCTTTGGCTTTTGAACAACTGCTTTTTGTGGCCGTTGAGCTATTTCCTGGATTTAAAGAAAGGAGCATTGCAAAGCAGAGCTCCATTTGTATCGCAGCAACTACGGCACAGCCATCTGCAAAGGAACAGCACACATGCACGCCACAGCGACAGTAACAAACACTGCTCTTTGCAGCAGGAGGTGAACATTTCATGACCACACATCGAGGAGAATAACCGAAAAAAAGCAATAGCCCTTGGTGACGAGCTACCATAGGACTCCTGCTCACTTAAAGCTACATGATATAGGAGCAGGAGCTCCTGCACAGAAACAGGGGCCCTTTAACAAAAAAACCACAAGTTTCCTAGAAACCAAAGGTGATGATCTTCTATAATCCTCTCCCACGGCCAGTTCCCCATCCTACATTCCTCCCTTCTCATTCCCTCTGACTGGTAGAAGTCGGCAAAGATGTGATAATAATAAAACACCCACTGTCTGCTTTGTCTTCGGATTGAGGTGATGGCATGGATCTCTGCAGAAAACAAAAACTCACTGCTGATGAAGTAATTTTAAAACCATCTGTTGTAATTTACTGACTAATGAAGTGAAGGCTTGCTCTCCCCCGCCTCACTGCAATTTGCCATTTTTTGGGCAGATATATAAAATGCCACTGGCCTCTTCTAGAAGTCTCCGGGTGCAATGGCACACAGACGGGTTGTGGTGTTTCAGCCCTACGAGGTGACTGTCCAAACACTCCTCACCCCTGGCAAATGCAAAATCCCCAAACTTAGTTTGACCCTCACTGAAAAACATTACAATAGAGCCAGTTTTGCAATACTCTAATAGTAATTTCTCTCCCAGTGGCTGGTATGCTGGCAGTAAAGGACAAGATCACACAGAATATACAGCAAACCTGAGTAAAACTGGAATTCATGGCAGAATTGATTGACGGATGCAACTCAAAAGGTAAAATCATGTGTTACCTCACTATCCCTTCTTTTACCTTATATAGCAATTCACCATCCTTGACTTTGAATTCCTTCCCTCTTCTCTTCTTTTAATGCCTATTCATTTCTTTTGATGTCTGAAATAAAAATCAGTGTGCTGGTAATATTGCAGTTAATATGTGGAAATCCAAGCATCACATTACTTGTGGGATCCCATCTGATTTCAGGTGCATCCCATTGACTTCATACCCCATATATTGGCAGCTAGATTTTGTTTACAAGTTGAAGAAAATAATATGAGGAAAGTTTATTTAATTAAAAAAAAAGAAATAGCCTGATCTTGGTAGAAATTCCCACTTAGAGTTTAGGGAGGTTTATAGCTTGCCAGTAGTTGCAGCCTTCATCCTTTGCACATTTCTCTTCCTTTATGTCTGCAACTCCTTTCCATACTGGCAGGTATAATAATGTTGGGACTGTAAGCACCGAAGTACACAAGTATGCTGACATCAGGCATGAAGCATTGCCCCAGGAGACTGGAAAGGCAGTTTATAGCGTATCGTTTCAAGAGTGGAACACCATATATTTTCTTTGCTTTTTGTAGCTTTCTTTAAGAAGTCTTTGCGGAGTGAGCTGCTGATTCAGCATTGCCTCCTGGCGAGCTATGAGAGAGTGATGATGTGAAACTGAAACAGTAGACCCGGGACTGGAACAGATCCTTAGATCAGCAAAGCCAATCTTCTGCTATGGCAGAAAGCACATCATCCAGGCCTTTAGAAGACTGAGGTTTTCTAAGGTGGCAAGCAAAATGCTGTTAATTTTTGCAGCCAGCGAGACGGCAGGAATAAACCGGGGCTCGCTGTCTGAGACCACCCAGGCAGGGATGGCCTGCCTCCTGAAATGCTTCCCGGCGTTATTTATGACAGCCTCCGTGGCCACGGCGGCTCTCCTTCTCCAGCATCAGTTGCCAACTTTCCTTTTTTTGGCGTTTAGTATGGAGAAAATTCTCCTTTTTGCCAGGTGAAATGTATTCACTGAACTGAGGGTATTTGGCAGTAAATTCTTGCTAGGGCTTTGTTTAATGTTACTTGGGTCTAGTGCAGTCTGTCCATCTGCTCCCTAGCTGCTGCATCCCTTATGGGTGCTGAGATGCTCATTTTATAGCTCCCTTTACTTCCTCCTCTCTTCTAAGGCATTCTGCTGAGCAGGTGCCTGACTGATTTGAGTATACGAGCGTGTTTTCAGATGCAAGGACCTGAAAGACATTTCAATTCCTCCAAATGCCTGGGCATCTTCCAGCAGTTTTTCTGCAGCCTGTGTCATCCGCTTTGAACACGCTTTTTGTAGTGCTTTGCATCTCTCCTTTGAGTCCATTGTCACAGGTTTAGTGTCACCAGTTCAGGAACAGACCTGGTTTAGATTAAAGCAGTAGTTTTTCTGTAGCCTCCACAACTGAAATTTCAGCCTGTATATTTTTCCCTCAGTGCTCTGCCTGTAATTCGCATTGTCTCCGCAGCAATCAGGTTGTGTCATCATGTGCTTTTAATGGCTGCCAATTCCCTTTCTTCTCCTGCATAGCTCGGAGGAAGTCAGGGTAACCTGGCAGGCCCTGATCTGCCCGTCTGGTTCGCTTTCCCTTTCCTCTTTGCATGCTCCTGCCTGTTTGTGCGTCCAGTATGACTTTAGATTTTATAGACTGCATCTCAGTGAGGTTCTGCAAGCCATTCCTGTCAGCAAGGTGCAAAATTTCACCCTTCAAATCACCACAGCATGGTGTAAAGTTTTATTTTTCTTTTTTTTCCCTGAAAACTGTGATATAAGGACTTCCCTGGATGCCAGTACTGCTTACATCTCTATTAGCCAAAGCAAATCCCATCATTGTTTTTCTTCGCAGTCTTACACGCTTCTTACACTGATTTCTGGAAAACAGCAGAAACTGCCTCCAGAACAGAGCAGCTTATCATAGCAGCGTTTATAAATCAGGTCTCATCTTTAACCTTAAGCCAGAATTCATAGTGTAAGATAAAGTGGTGCCAGACCACACAGTTCATCTCTAAAATGGAGGTATAAGCGTTGGAGTCTGGCTTCATTCCCGGGCAGATGCCAGCCATAGCCATATCCTGCTCAGAAGGGTCGGCCAGCTCTAGTTTCTCGTTTTGGCTGTTGTTCAGCACTAGATTCATAATAAAGCTTAGTGACAGATGCAATAAACCCTTCTCTCATCTACCTCCCATTGCTACCAATGCAGCATTATGATTTTTGTCAGATATTTCTTGACCCTCTCATCTCTTTCAGTGCTTAATGCAGCTTCTAGTGAAGCATTGCCATCAAATCCTATCCTAATCCTATCCTAATCCTATTTTTTGCCATCAAGGCAAAAAATAAAAAAGCTTAAATTGGGAATTCAGTTCATCTGAGGGCTCCTTCTCTCTTCATGGCTGTTCAGGTATATATAAAATTGACAGCTGAGGTTTTTTTTATTAATTTACACATAGTGACAATTATTTAGCACTCCTCCACGTCACTCCAAAGTCAATGCAAGCAAGTTAATAAACTGTACGTGCCATCTTTGCACTAGCGATGTGGCCTACATATAAATGGTCTGACAGCCGATGGAAGCTTTAATGACTCAACGCTCTTCCAGAACTGTCAGTAAGAGGCATTTCCAGTAGCACAGTTCCAGCTAAACCTTAATCAGTGTCTAAAGCTCTGCTGTTTAAATGCAATTTAAACTCCACCTGCTGGCTGAGCTCCTTAATGGCATCATGTCTTCACATACAGATGGTAAAGGTGCTTAAGGATGCTCCCCTTTCAGTGGTAAGGGGCTTAAGAAAGATCTCATGATACATCCCATTAAGAACAATACTAGGCAAGACTTTCTAAAGTGATTAACGATCTCTATAGCTCTGTTTAATAGATACATGTCTAAAAGATCTGATTTGCAAAATCGCTAATCACATTTGAAAACGTTGGCCACAACAGCCCAGAAATATTCTGAAATGCAAATGGGTCTACGGAGAAGCAACAAATGTCCTCTTAGTGCAAAAAAAAAGGAATATATTTTATGAATAAGGCTTGAGATAGTGGTTTGAGTGACCAGATGTTGCTTTGTTTGCCAAATCCAGTTTCCACAGATGTATTTCAAATAACTGTATAACAATGGACTTTTAACTAATTGTACATACACGTGCAGAACACGACGCATATGCACGATACCAAGCGTAACTGGATTGGTGCAGAAAGTTAACATTTACTTCTGTTGGGATTCCTGCATGCCTATGTTTTTACAAAACCATATATTGAAAGAAAACTAGGATTTTGTTTTCTCTTCTTTATTTTAGTACCTAAAGAGCAACTTCAGCGGAAAAACAATCTATAGAGCAGTTTAAGAATATGAGATGCATTCAGGAGAAATGCCGTGCACTAGTAAACACTTCCATGTGTGATAAGGGTAATTTAGCATAAAACTACACATCTCTTATTTTCACAAAACTGCCCAGACCTTAGAAAAATGTTATGATATCAATGAGACAGAAACCTCTGAGAATTCAGTGCATAGCATATAGCGAAATCAAAAATTAATTTAAGAGGCATATTCCCAAGCTATGGGGGTATTTCACAATAATCAGTACACTTAGGAAGTCACCAAACACTAACTATTTTCTTCTCAAAATAGTACATAGAAAGATTTAGATTTTCATTTTGGTTCATATTCATATTTCATCTTCATTTATTAGCCAATAAATAGTTTATGTGACCGTATTTCTATTGTATGAATTGTGTGGAAAGTATTCACCACAACTATCACCCAGAGAATGCTTTACCTTCCATAGTTCAATTTGTGGGACAGGTCAACTGACACTTGAGACTAATTCTGCTTGCCTGGTTGATCCACAAGCTTCAGAATGACCCTCTAAGCACTTCCAAACAAATATCCTGGCATATTTCTCACTGATATTCACCCCAGTGCTTTCCATAAGCCATTTTTTATGGACAAAAATGTCATCAGATGAATTAGCAAGAAGCAAGTAGAAGGGAATAACATATCCCCAAATGAACTGTAGGGCTTTATGTAAATAAAGCAACATGCAATATTTTTCCGGGGAAAAAAAAAAAGGTGTTTTTATGTTACAGGCACCTGCTTATTCTCATTGTGTCTAGTGACATAATCTGAAGATGACAGAAAAAAAGTCTGTCTCACATCTCTAGACTTTTGCTTGGGTTCAGCAGTGACGTTTTCCTCCCTCTGTAATGGGTAAAACAATGCGGTTCCTTCTTCCTCCAGGGACTACGCAGAAGGGTTGGACTGTCAAAGCACAGAAGGATGGACTTGTTTGCCTGGTGATATACAGTTAGTTGCATGCTGGTTACCCCATCAAAAGCAGCACACGTAAGCACAATCATATTGCAAAGCCCATTAGAGGGGGGAAAAGAAAGCAAAACCCAGCAATAATCATTGGGTTTCTCATTAACCTGTGTAAACTCTTTAAAAGCACAAGTTCTGAGTAGTTGTCAAGAAACCAAGACTTTAGTTAGAAATAATTAGTTATGGTTCATACCCTCAGCATCTGCTCGCTGTCAGCCCAAACAGCCTATCTGGAATTAGCAGGAGCGGCTGACGAGGCTTGGCCCACCAGACAGGTAGTCAGCGCTGCAGGAGATTTCAGCTGCCAAGAGCCTGGGGGTGCAATACAGATGACTCCCGTAGAGGGAGATGTTGCTTTGTTTCTTCCTTATTTTAAAGTTTTTATCTGTCCATGCCATGGGAAAAACATCATGCGCTCCAGTCATCGCGCAGACGCTTCCCAACATGTGGGTTTTTAAGATGAGCAAAGCATGCACTAGAACTTGTCATTCATATCTATTACTGAATTAAATTTTTTCCATTGTCCTGACATACAGCTTTTCTTCAGACTTCTACTCCACAAAGAGCTAAAGATAGACTGCTACAGAGTAACAATAGTGACTTGGCAATTGTTGAGCGAGCATTACTACATTTACAATTCATGACTGTTTCCTTAACCTATCCTTATAATATTTCCCAAAGAGGGATGGAGACGGAAACTGTTCTTACGAATCGATAGGGCAGCTACTGCATTCCCAGCGCTCTTTGGGTCCTTCAGCAAAGCCCAGGGTGACCACGTCATCTGGCACTATGTTTGACACGAACATGCAGGCACAATTCGTACTTCCGTGTCCATCACAAACAAGCATCCAGCACCATCACTTCTTCATTCTGTACCCCTCTTTCCACACAGAGAACATACTTTGAAATAAGCAGAAGAAATAATGGTCTCTCTGATATGAATGAATTTATGAAGTTCAGTTTAAGCTGAGGGCATCAGCCTCTCGTAAGCTTTTGTTTGCTATGACAGTTGGTGATCTTTGTATCTGCAAGAGAAGTTTTGTTTAATTTAAAGAGTAGGGTTTGTCTCATGAGATGTATATGAAAGCCCCTGATTTCATTGCTGCCTGGTATTACGGTGGACTCTAATTCTCTTGACTCCTTCATGAACTATATTCTATATAATGTCTGTTGTCCAGCACAGGAGCTTTTTTAATTAATATTCCTCAGAGAGGTGATCTGATTTTGCTTTTGCAGGCAAAGAAATGGGTACGCTGTAAAAATAACCTCTTATTTCAAATGATGTATCATAGCGCTCTCATGCAGAACAGCAGTTAGTTAGTAAAGTATTCCATAGCAACGGCCACATCTTAATAGAAGATCATCTCCTGGACTGCATTTCTGCAATTACCAACTATGTCTCCTACCATCTGCAATTATATAAAATCCCTCTGGCAACTATAGCTATTGCTTACATGGAAAATTAATGTTGGGGAAGCAATGGGATTTAATAACTAAAAATAAGAAATATGAGTTATTACTACATGACTGTCCGCCAAGCTTTTCACCAGCTACCAGGAACCATTGAGCAGATCATCATGGGATGTAATTTTGAATCCTCTGACTTAATAATATAAATCATAGCTCTTAGATTTAATACTTTCTTTGCACAATAACACAGAACTTTCCCCAGCCACTTGACATTAAAAATGCAGTCATGCGAGAGGCCGTTTTGAATACCAGAAGAGAATGAACTGCTTTGCTTAATGTACAACCTGGAATCAGGTTATGCTCAGAGCAGAAGGCTGACTGCGCGAGAGGCAGACAAGGGTGCCTGTTCTCTGTGTGCTCCTGGGTGCTTCAGTCTTATTTTAGAGCACGCTTCCTCCATATTGCTGGGAAACAAGCATTTACGTTTCCTGATGTCATTGTGTCATACTGCTGGTGGGCTACTGATTTTATAACTCAAAACAGCATTTAGCTTTTATTTGGAAGAAGCAGGTTTTGAAATGCATTATATCGGAGATTAATATTATCCCTAATCTACAGATTACTTATGATTTTACAGACTTTGGCATTTTTTTGAGTCATGGCATCCATTAGCTGTATGAATGACTTCACAACGTGGGTTAAAAAGTGCAATTATCACAGTGGCTCTCATTTTCCAGATTTAAAATGGAAAAAGTTTGCCTTTTAAAATAAAAAGTGACATTTTATTTAAAATATTTTCAAAGCAATTGAGCATTTTTTTGACAAGGGGCATAAGCATTGATAAAAACTTCCATAGTTGATATTTTTCTAGAAGAAAGCAATTACTAAAATGGCATACATATTTGAAAAAGTTGGTTGGCACAAATTTCATTTTTGGAAAAAAATAAGAGGTAGCCTACCTACAAAAATTTGGAAAAAAAGAAGTAAATTATCTGTACTAAGTTACCTCTGTCTACCAGCCTGGGAAATGAATCCCAGACATCCACTTCTTGTGCCCTGGAAGCATTAATCTCACCATAACATATTAGCATCAGTTGGCACTTCTGCTACAGAACAACATGCCTGGTAATTAATATAGAGGCGACAGTGCCTTAAGAACGTCGAGGCAGGAACAAGTAATTGTTTTCCATGTTCAGAAGAGGGGGAATATCCTCACAATTCTCATGACTTGGATGTCAAAGCAAAGAGTGACTACCTGAAAACGGAATTAATTCTGTTCACCTGTAGTAGATAAAGGCTGAGTGTAAAACAGCAGCTCACTTCGACAAAGTCAGCTGTCGGTTTTTGAAGTGTGCTGGAAACCAAACTGCAGTTTTCTGTTTGTCTAGATAATGAAAAGGGATCATTAAGATCAATGGCTCTGACCCTGCACAAAACAGGTATCAAAACACACCGTGGTTCCAGCATCAGTTTGTCATCAATCTCACTTGCAGAAGCTCCTGATCTTGACGGGCTAATTTTGAATAACGGGGAAGCTGCATATCTTTATGGTGGCTGGAAACCAGAGCGAAGTGAAAGAAAAGTAAAGACCTGTCCCGCACACATTCAAGTACTGTAGTGCGTAATTTCTCAATACAGTAACAATCACGGTGGATTACAGCAATCTGCTGGAAGGCCAGCGTCAGCCCTCTGGAAATCACAGTTAATACTCCGCTGGGACAGATATTAGGTCTGTGGGTTGCATTAAGAGTGTGATGAGCAGTGACTGGATTTGGTACGAGGTCACTGTGCCCATCTGACGGAGAATGCAAGAACGTCAGTAGCATTACGCACGTTACAGGTACATATATGTGATTGTAACCTGACTGTAAGGAGTTAAGTGAAGCACGGATTAGTCATATAGTCTGCAAAAAGAGAGAAGACTAAGCAGCTGAAGGAGGTTCAGATAGCCCCTTCAGAGAAGTAGGTCATGCCTGAGGAATCTGTACTTTCTTTTGACCATGTGAAGGTGGAAGGAAAACAGCAGGGATCTGCTGGCTGGGCACACGACATCCTGAAGAGATACTTCAGCAAACTGAAGTAACCTAGGACGTGCATTCTCAATATCCAATAAACACAGAATGACAAATAAACACCAATGACAAATGAGGTGACGCATTCAGAATTAAGATAGCTATCCCAAAGTGAAAACGCTTATCTAAGTTTAAGAGGATTACCATCAGCCACAACCCTTCCTACACTGCTCTGCCCCCTCCCAAGTAATATTTCCTTCTCCACCACCTATGCTGCATAAACAAGTTAGGTGTTTATATTCTCAATCACTCAGAACTATCTTCTGCAAATAGTCCCTTGAGGTTGCTAAAATTGATTACAGAGTCAGGGTGTCAAAATGAAGTAAGAATGCAAGAATGTAAGAATATGAACTGTTTATATTAATCATAAAGAAAGCAGAGCTCTGGAAAGGTGCTTTTTATCATTCTATATATAAATAAATACATCACTAAACTGGCAAAGGGAATAAAGTCTAAGCCAAGGTTTGTTTTAGTGAGGTAGTCTATGCATTGTAGTCTCACAGACTTTTGTAAGCAACGCTCCCTTTTACACATTCGTGGCATGCTGTCTGCTCTCAAAATGGGCGCTCTTTGCAGACCCAGTAGATGTTCAGAATGATAAATCTGTGCTTTGGTGGGAGGTGAGACAGTCAATGTTAACGTTAAAATGATCAACAGCAGTCTCCATGCTAGCATCCTATTCCATGGACAAATTGTTCAGGCCCTCTGCAAACTCAGGCAGCTCTCACTCCAGAAATTCTCACCAATTGTTTTGAAGGCTTTCTTCAAAAGCACAAAATCCTGAGACTCCCCTTAAAAAACAGGCAAAATGAACAATGATAGCAGAAGAGCAAAGAAAGGGACCTACACTGATTTCCCAGATAACTCGTGCTATCTGCCCTTGTAGGTCAGCTCCCTTCACCTTGTAGCCTTGTATCAACCCCATTAGACAATGTTGTGGGTTCTTTAAATTCCACATGGGCCTTTGCAGCTCATCATGTCAACAGAGATATTTGGGGGTTCTGGGGTTTTTTTTAAATAAAACTTGTGTGGGTGACAGCAAAACGGAGTGGGAAGAGCCAAGCATTGGAGGACCAGTTCTGTTTGGTGCTCTGCACAGCACACGGGAAGGGTTACTGTGTGGGTAGCACTACCAGCAAGGAAAAAGGGAGCGGAGCTCCGCTGTGCTGTGAACGCGGAGGAGGAGGAGGTGGGAGGGAGATGGTGTGTGTGGATGGGAACACAGGGAAAGTAGAGTGTGTCCTCAGCTGTGTAAGACGAGCCATGGCAGATGGCCTAATAAGTACTGTATCCATATCCTCGGGTTAAGGGCAATCAGGGACTATAGGGTACTTTACTTAGCGGGGAGTCTTTGTTAGGCAAAACTGCGTGTCTGAATAGCATTCAGGTTACAATTAGCACTCGGGGAGCACAGCCAGGCCAAGGTTGCATTTGACCGTGTGCTGCACAGAAACGTAATGAGAGATGTCTTGGGAGACGCAGTTTAGCTGCGTTAAAAACCAGACCAAGCCTGGCCATTTATATGGATGAGAACACAATTATAATGCCTGAGCTTGGCTAGTGGAATTGCACAAGACGTTGCTTTTGTAGGCCACATGCACTGCATGCAGCCCTGTGAGTACTACGTCTTCTCGCCCCTTATTTCAGAAATACTTTCTGAAGGGATGTTTCTCAGAGCAGCCCCACATCTTTTATACAGGCTGTCCCCAGTTCCCTGTTTTTCATTCTTCCTTTAAACCATTTTCTTCCTTTCTGCTTTCTATTTCATGTAACAAAGATACTGTGAATATGTGCTGATACTGAGCAAAATAAGGAGAGCTGGAGCTCAGGGTGGTTGATGAGAAGAGCGGGAAAGAGAGAAACTCTTTGCCTCTACTAGCTGTTGGTAGTTGCAATGATAGTACGCCACTGTGCCACTCTCACCTGTCATAGCTCCAGCCGTGAAAGAACAGCAAGCGACACTGGGGAAGAGGCTTTGGGCTGGCATCCCGCTTTGGGCACTGAAGAAAGGGGATTCTCCGTTCAGGTGGGAGCAGCAGAAGGGTCTGCAAGCGTTAGCAAGCCAGGAGTCTTCCATGACGTTCAAAACTCCAGCCGCCTCTAGTCCCACCTTTGTAAACACAGAGGCAATCTGTTAGGACTTGACTGCCCTGCAGCTGAGACCCGGTGTGGCAGCTACCCTCTTCCATGGGCAGCCGGTGGGCAAGGCAGCTGGAAGAAGACTGGAGAGGAGAGGGCGGTGAGGGGGTGCACCCTCCGTTCGTCAGCTGGGCGGGCGGGGGTAGCAGCACCCCAGCTCTCCCAACCCAGCAAGGCGCGCTCAAGGGCACCCGCCTCTCCCATGCAGAAACTCCTCCAAAAGCTCCATCTGGGGCCTTTATAAAATGGCAGCAAGCCGTTTTTGTACAACACGAGGAGAGCAAAAAGAGCGTCTGCACCTCGCACCAGCAGCAACGATCCAGTCGCTCGTTCTCTTCCCTCCCTGAATGAGACACTTCATTTCGGGGGGAACACGGCGTTACCCCCCCGCTTTGTCCTCCCCGCTGAAGATTTAGGAGCGAACACGTTTGTACACAATGGCCTGGCTCGGAGCAAGGAGAGGAGGGCCGGGAGCAGCTGTGGAGGACGTGGTGCCAAGGCCCAGCCCCACGCAAGGACGGGGCTTTTCAATAGCCAGGCCGGGCGCCCGCATGGCAGCCAGCTGCCGCGGGGGCCGGAGGGCCTCGCCCCCCCGCTTCGAGGAGCCGAGAAGCCCGTGCTGGCGGCTGAGCGAAGCGGGAGGCCTCGCACCGCTGCCAGGCGGCGGGGCGAGCGGCCACCGGGGCGCCGCTGTGGCGAGCCCCCCCGTCCCCCCCGTCCCGCCCCGGGAAAGCGGGGCCGGGAGCGGGCGGCGGCGGCGCTCCGTGAGGAGAACGGCCGCCGTGAGGGGCGAGGGGAGGGGCCACGCGGGGGGGGGGAGGAGGGATGTGACGCGCGGGCGCGCCAGGCATTGTGGGAGTTCGCCGCCAGCCCGTCGAGCCGTTCCCGTTGGCCCCGCGGGCGGAGCGGAGGCAGCGGCAGCGGGAGCGGGGCCGCCGCCGGCCGACGGGAGACATATTGCCGCCGGAGGCCGCGCCGTAAGTCGCTGCTGTGGTTCGCCCGCGGGCCGGCACGAAAGGGGCGCCCGGTTTACGCACGGCCGCCCGCCGTGTGGGGAAGGACGGGGCGCGGGGGGGGGAGACGGGACGACGACGATCTCTGAGGGGGGCTCTGCCGCGGCGGGGTGGCACCCGGGCCGGCGTGCCGGGGGCCCCGAGCCAACCGGGATGGGCTGTGAGGAAGGTGGGGTGCTGGCCCCCTCTCCCGCCCTTCCCTGAGGAAAACCGGGGGCCCGGGCCGCGCCGGGCGGTCTGTCGGTTCTGCCTGTTCTTGTTGTGCCTCGGGTGAAGGCAGGAGATCCACCCCGCTCCTAGCGAAATGGTGGGAGCGGGGTTTTATTTCTATTGTATCTGCATCTGGGTTATGGTATGGAGGCTGGAAGGAGTCCAGCGGACACCCCGCAGACGCTTGCCCTGCACGGGGGTTTCAAGGAACGGCTGGGGGTGTCGAGCCGCGGTTCCTCCCGTCTCTCCGCCTTTATACGCACGCAGGGACTCCTTTTTCCTCTTTTCCCACCTCGGGTCATCGGGCAGGAGAAGATAATCTAGAGAGGCTGCAAAGAGCGCAAGTGAAAAGCAGCAGAACGTGTTTTCGGTGCGTTTCACTTTGGGAGGAGGAAACCGTGGCATAAAAGTTACCTGCCACATGTGAATGAATTAAAAAAAGCCAAATGACATTTTTAAAACCATAAGCAAAGGCTTCCAAGAGTGGTAAAAATAAATGTTCGGCTAGAAACGGGGCCCTTACTCATTTAGAACTGTCACTTCTTGTATAGCCTGCAATATGTCTGCCTGCAGGATTTGAGCAACCTATACGGACTGTCTCTGGGTGTGGGTGTTTCTCATAGGGGACTGCAAGTACTGCAAGACGCAGGTGAATGCAGGTTCCTAAGACTCGGCACAAGGTATATCACAGGAGCGCCTGGATTTAGACCGAAGGCTGACATGTTTGCGCGTGTAGGAGACAGTAATGGGAACAAACTGTTTCTGTAACATCTCTTCCTATAATCCTTTTGTTTCCTCTGTAATCGTTAAAAGTAAGTTGCAGAAGGCCCACGAATTTGCATCTGAAGCCAGCAGTTGGAACCAGCTCGTATGCAAGTAGGATGGTGTAAAACTGACGTTGCTTCATTTACATTGATGGAAGGAGACTGGTTGTTGAAATACATTTGGATGAGGCTTGTTATTTATCTCTTGACCATACAAACGAACGACCATTTTTTCCCCAGGACTGTGTGTGGCTGTCACTTAGCAACAGGTCTGTGGGGAACTTTGCAGATCCACTGCCTCCCCCATTCCTAACAGCAGAAGAAATAAACGAGCTAAGGAGCAAGTGAGCAATTAATAAAAACAGAACTCGGGTTCTTAGGCAGAACCCAGAGTTAAAAGATTTAGGCGGGAACAAGAGAATTACAGTTGCTTTGAAAAATGTATTTTAATGCAATTGGGTATGAGAGATTTTGTATCAAGTGGTCCCTAGAAAACTCCCCAATGTGTTGTGTGTTGGGTTTTTTAAGTGTTCTGAAAGAAAGGAATTACACTGTTGCAGGTTATTTTGTTGTGTTATGTATCATAACCTTTCACACTGGAATCTTCTAGGCCTTCTGGGTTCCTAAAGAGTAACTTTGTTTTGTTGTGTGTAAGGCATACCCTTCTGATTGCCAGTAAAGCCAAATGTTGACAGTGTAGATTAAGCCATAACTGATCTAAAAACTAGTAGTAGGACTACAATTTTGGCTAATGACAGTAATATAGGGAGAGTGCTTAAGCACTGCTTATCCTATAGATCAGCATTAGCAAAAAGAGAAGTCCACCACTGCAAACTTAGTCTTAAAAGAAATCAGCATGTTTTAATTTGTCCTTCAGAGTTGCATGGTTCTGCAGGTAAAATTCCAATACACAGCAATGAGCTTTGATAAAAGATAATCTCTTCATAAGATAGGTGATATAATAACACTCTGGAATAATGGTCAAAATCTTGACCAATCTCTCAAAGAAATTCAGAAGTATTTTTGTACAACTCTGTCAACCAGGATCAAGGCCTGTTGTCCATTCTGCATAAACAGTAGTCCTCCCCCAGCGAGATTATAAAGTAGGGATAAAGGAGCAGGAATCTGGAACTGATGCCACAAGAGGAAAAAAGAGTCTCCAGAGAGAGCCTCCCTTGGGAGAGGGAATATTGGCTCAGTGGGCAGTGCAGTGAGCATTAGGTTTTGTCAGCTCAGTGCTTCCTAGAGGTAAAATCAGAAAAGAAACATGCAGTGTTTGTGGAAAGAGTGCAGTGGTTGCTTGCTTGCTAGGGAAAGATGCTATGAACACATAAAGAAGCTATAGTTCCTTACCCAGACCCATCCTTAAAGAGGATGGGCAGGATTCAGCTCGGGGTCCTTGCTCCAAAAGGAGTGATGCTAGAATCACACCTTTCATGGCCTTCTCAGCTGGTCGAGTTTTTTTGCTTTCTTCCAAAAATGTCAAGGGGCAAAGAAGTTTTCAAAATGTTCATTAAAACAGTTTTTCTGAACATTGAATTCATAATTGTCCAGTGATTTAACATCCTGTATCAAATTTTATGCTTCCTACCTAGTATACAAAAAGCTATAATGCACAAATGGACTTGATTTCATGCTAGTACTCCCAGCAGTGGTCAGTGAAGACAATCGTATTTACGTTTTCCTGACTATTGGTGGCAGGATGCCCAGCTAAAACTGTTGTCATGCTCCCAGTACTGTTCATAGTGGGGGTTTGCACATTAAGGGGATATTTGTTTCAGGGCTTCAGACCCATTGTGGGAGGGAGGGACTTCTGCCAGTTGAATACAATTGTGCAACAGTATTTTGTTTCGCACACAGATTTTGTGAAAATATTATTCCTCTTTTTCCCATCCTTTACGTTATCACTATGGGAATTGTAGTCCTACTAATCTTCAACAGAAAGTACACCTATTGGGCATTCCTAGATGAGGAATGTTCTCTCGATTTTCCAAGTGGAAATAAATGTATGTATGGTGCTACCCTTTCAGATGAGAAATTAATGTAGTGCTGGAACAGCTGTTTCACAACCGGTTTCGCTCCTCTGTTTCAGACCACAAAGAGTTACTGCTTTGATAAAGCACTTAAGCTAAAATTTGAAATCACATCAGATCAAATGATAACTGAGTGATTAGCTGCTCTTTTATTACTGTTGTACCTAGAAACCACAGTCACAGACTGAGACACTGTTGTGCTAGGCAAGCATTATTAGAGACCATTTTATACTGACTCTATAAGCAGTGCATTTTATAAATAGGCCAGACTAGCTTATGATTAGCCAAGAACAGAGCAAGTTAGTTGTCAAAGCAAATTCAAATGCACCTTTTCAAAAAGAGTTCAGCGAGCGGCTATTATTATAGTACATAAATAGATTTAAGAGAGAATGGCAGCACTTACATTGTTAATCTTTTGAAACAATGGGAAGAAAGTAGCATTGCAGTTAATCTCTTGTGATACAAAAATGAACTTTCCAGCTTAGTCTTTGTACTGGGAAGAAGAGAAAAATATTTACTAAATCTTAGTATTTTGCCTGTTGTAGTAATGGTCTCCTGGATTCCACTACACTTACTGATGTGATCATGTAGATCTAAATGTAATCATCTGTTTGCTGAGTGCAGTTAATACACCAATGTAAACCCATGATCAGAACAGTCCCTGCCTGACAGCAGTAGCATTCACAGTAATTTGTTAAGTCATTAAGAACCAGTACCTGAAAACTATTAATAACAGGGGGGTTTTATTACTACTGTTTGATGAAAGTGTCAAATTGACTGAGCTAACAAAGTACTGGTATTTGGAAATTAGGTATCGCTTTACCAGGATGTGCAGGCTGTACTTTCAGAATTATGTGATGTTAAACCTTTCAGAAAAACAGATGCCTATGTGCATTTTAGGAAGATGGTATTTGAAAGTGTGGTTTAGTGGAGTATCTATCTTCACACAGGAAAATATGGCCAACCAGAGTTGCTACAGCCAATTTCAAACAGAAAAATGTTAATTACGCTGATTTCATCGCTACACCTTAATATTATTTTGTTTCTTAGAAAATTTATTTCTGGCTCACAAAAACATGACAGCAGAAGAGCCTTGTAGCTTGAATCTTTGCTGTAAGCCAAATTAATATACCACCAAATTCTCATTTCTGTGAATTTTGAGATCTTAGAAAGCAGTATGACTCTTGCTACAGTCTTTAAGGGGTTTTCAAAAGGCTACGAATCAGGTGCTAAATTCTGCAACTAGGGCAATCTGTGTCCAAGCACAGCAGAACCACTGGAGAATATAGCATTAAATTTGATTCGAAGTCAAAGGTGGACTTAGATAAGTTGACTCCTCAGTGATATCCCCTGATTATCACAGTGATAATTTTGTGAACTGTCACATTGAAATGAAATCCCTTTATTGTCAAATCTTTGAAGACGCTACGTATTTGGCAAAGTTGCTCAGTAATTGCATTGCAAAGGCAAGAGAGAGGAAAGAAGGGAAAGGCCTGGTCCATTGGCTGTCATTGACTGTGATTTTCTTTCTTTTTTAGTTGTAAATGATCCTGCTCAAATCTTGTCTGAACTATGGCACATGTGATAAGGTTCCCTTTGGTTGCCTCTCTCATCTGCTGGCTAGCAGTGACTCAGCAAACAGCTCTGGTTCATTAATGTTGGCAGCATTCCAGAGTTTCTGGTGTTACAAAGATAAACCATTTGAGAACATGTAAGGCACACAGTTTTCTTCGGTTTTTGATCTGTTGCCATGCTCTTTACATTTAACTTCAGTACATTTTTTTGTGGCTGTTGCAAGTGAAATCTCTTCTCTTTTCCTTCTCTTTTGCTGTGGAGATCTAGAACTAGAGAAGAGACTTTGAGAGCTCGTTGGGCCATCTCTCAGCTCAAAGGCAGGACAAACAGGTTCTGCAAAGTAATGATCCTGAATCCATAAGTAAGCCCGAAAAAGGTCTTCCATGGCAGGCTCTCTTTTTCCCCTTCCAAATTACATGGTTGGCGAGATTAAAAGTGGTACCTGAAACTTAACTGGAATTTCCCTCCCTCCACCCCCAACATCTAAAGATACAGTGATTCACTACATGTTGTAGGAATGGGATCCTTGAGACGGGAAGCTCTGAAACTTATCTTTATTGCACTGCACCTTTAATACTAAAAGTTCTAGAAGTTCTTGCTTTTTTCAGTATGCAAGTCCCCCACTTTTCTGGTTCAGGCAAAGTTTTTCCTCACAAATAAACTTACAGCTAGAAAGCTCTTTAATGTACAGTATGAGAGGATCAGGTTAATTGTCAAGATAGGTCCAAGGTTATCTTAAATGTTAACGAGAGAAATGTCACCAGGTGTATAAAATAAAGGGGGAAATTAACTTCTAGATTTTGCAGAAGTGATAAAATAAGCTTATTACGAAAGAAAAAAAATACGCCATTTTATATATGGGTAGGTGTTAGATAGCTGCAGATGACAGGAGGCATTAAGTAGAAAATAGTACGTTAAAGGGAAGAACATCTTCTGAACACCAGATGAAAGAGGTTGGAAACTAGCAGCAAAGTGTTTTGCTCAAGGGGAGGTTGGTTTAGCGTGACCAATGACAATTGACAGTATGTTAACAACAAACTTAGTATCGGTTGGAATAGATGGTATGTATCCAGAGGCGGTGATATACAGTACCTATTTGTTTCGACATATGAAGGAACCACTTCCCTTACTTCTCTATGAATAGTCAATTTCTTGGAACTAAAACTGAAAGGGCAGTGCTCTTTCATCTCTTTCTGTTGATGGCCATCCATGTGTGTCTTCCATTTGGATTTTTAGATTGGGTGAGCTGTATTTGCTCCAGCTCCTTCAGAGCCTCTTTGGCAGTAATTCTGTATTGCTACATACTTTACTCATACTTCGATCCAAATGCAGCTGATGGCTAGATGACACTCTCCCAAAGAAAAAAGCCCAACATCAGGAAGTAAGGATTTCCATATTATCTTCCAGCTATTCTGACTATCCCGTAAACTCATAAGCCAAATGGTTAATAGAAGTTTACTGCTTAAGGCTTACAGGTTTTCCCTAGAAAAATTATGTTTTTCATCATTCACCTATCAATTACAAACCGAAAGAATTATGGGGGAAGCTAAAGCACAGGTATTTCTCATGCCTGCTTTCCCTGGTGTTTGATTCAGTGAACTTCTTAACATTTGTGAGATTAAACATCTGTAGTATTGATGAAAATGGATTATGAACTATGAAAATAATTTCTGGCAAAAAGTCCATAGCCAACTCACAGCCACACCCAGCCTTCCTGCTAACAAAGACAGAGCTAACTAGATGAGAAAATGCAATTAAATGGAAGGTTTTTTAAATCAGTTGTGAGCTCCAGTTAGGCAGTTTCTCAAGGCAAGAAAATTGGCTTTTGCCCTCCTCTTTGCAGAATAATAGTTGTTACAGAGCTGAGTTCCCAGCAGAGGAAAGGAGAAGGAGCCCCTTTGATGGCTTCCTCCTTCCAAAGTTTCCTGTCTGTGTTTTGACATGAGTTTCATAAATGCAGTGTGACTTTCATCTGAGCTAATAAGATGGGATTATTTCATTTACCTTTAACAAGCATTTATTTTACTTAATGCGCTATGCAAGTATAGACTCTTTGGTGGATGGAGTATAGAAGTGGAAAGGAAAAGAAATGTTTGATTCCCGCATTTCTTTAGTTATCCTGAGTGATCTTCATTTGATAGTTATGTAGTCTGAATCTCAGTGACTCATTGAGATTTAAAAGACTGCAGGACATGTCAGCACAGAACAGAAGTTGCAAAACTTAGAAGTGGGGTTGGTGAACCTGTTTTGCCTAATTCTGAGCTCACGCAATCGTTGTGGATTCAGATGTATGGCAAACACAGTTAGGTTCATAAGGACAAGGGCAGAATTCAGAATAAACAAGAGAAAACCAAGACAAGCAGAGAACTGGTGTGATGGGAAAGCAGGTTTAAAGGGGTTTCATTGTGGAGTATATAAACACACCAGCAAATTTGCATTTGTATTAGGTAGGATTTGTGCAGCAAGGAAAGAACTAGGATGTACAGAGTATGTGTATCGCTGATGCATACTGCTGGTTTCCCTAGAGCTGAGGCATGCAGGAGGGAGGGAGGGGGAGGTGGGGACAGTCTCCTTTCTTCTGAGTTAATTTCAAAACCCAATGCATTGCCTAAACCTTCAAAGATACCTTGAGAGCCTGCAAACCCTCCACCTCTTTGGATTTGTCAGCTTCTGTTTACAGCCCGAGCAGAAATCAAAGAGAAAAAAATATGTTTGACAGCTGTATCAGCAGTAGGTTTCTTCACTGACATAAACTGAGATACAGTTGTCAGATATCTGCTCGGTGTTTAGACCTCTGTTACGCTAAGGAAAGGTGGCAGATTGAAGTTCATCAGATTCCTAGAGGGCATGTTGAAGTGGTACAGTCTTCGATGTGGAGATAGGTGGTTTCTGTTAGGTTCAAATCTCAGGGGGTTCATTTCAGATCTTTCTAAAAATAGAATATTTAGTGTACCGGAGATGTATTTTGCCATGCATAGGCCTTTGTTCTGTAAATGCACACATGCTTGAAAATATAGTTCTTAAAGGAAGGTGAATACACTTTGTGAAACCTTTAGTGGATGCAGTTCTTCCTGGTCAGGAACATAGTTATTCATGAGCGTAACAGTCCTACCACAGTTGTTCAAATGCACAATCAAGAGTTTTTCCCAAAGAGCAGAGGGTTGTGTCAGTCTCCTTGCAGAAAGTATCCTCTGCTTTAATGCAGAAACTCTATTTTACGTTAGGTAGTTTCGCACTTCACTCCATTAATGGTGCTGGGTTTAATCTGTTAGAAATTTCAGAAAAGTAATTCCAAAGCAGATTTAAATGAAATCGTTTCTCTGGCTTATGTTTTTACTGTATAAAATTATGCCAAGATGACAATGGCAAGTAAACATTCTGTGTAAAATTTTTTTAGGTTCTTGTTGTATATACTCTAAAAAGGCAACTTGTCTGTATGTTTTAGGCACCCTAATGCATTGCCTACCCCAAAATACTGATGTGTCTTGAAATTCAGTATATGGTATTACAGCATCAATCCTTATTGATAACCTTTTATCTTTTTTTTTTTTTTTTTTTTTTTTAATTCCTTCCTAATATATAGAGTGCTGTTCCAGACCCAATACAGACAAAATGTCCAGCAGGGGTGGAAAGAAGAAGTCAACCAAGACTTCTCGCTCCGCAAAGGCTGGGGTCATATTCCCTGTTGGAAGAATGCTACGTTACATTAAGAAAGGCCACCCGAAGTACAGAATTGGTGTCGGCGCTCCAGTGTACATGGCTGCCGTATTGGAATATCTGACTGGTAGGTTTTGCTGAACAGTGTGAAATAGCAGCAGTGAAAGTAATAATACGAACTGAATTTGCACAGAAAAAAACCGAAAAAGATCCTCTGATTTATAGATGACTAAAAAAGTTATAGCTGAAGTAAGCGCTATGCTGATCGCACATCTAAGCCAAAATCAAGGTACCCTCACCCCTGCCTCAGAGCTTTGATGGCTTTTGTGCATTCCAGCGTTGGATTTGCTTTGACCTGTTGTAAACACTCTTCTTCCACATAGGCAGTCAGAAGGATTCCTACTAACATCAGTGCATATGGACTGGGCCTACAGTGTTGCAGTCCTTCCCTGCTCCGATTTTGTGCCTGATGGCTTTGTTTGGGTTATAATTGTTAGGCATATACATTCCTTTTAAATAGAGAGCTTCTCGGTGTTTACACAGGGCTGAGATTGCTTACAGCATTGTTTAAACATTTTTGTTCAATTTACAGATTATTTTTGAGACTACATATGCTGTTTGCAATTTGTTTGGTTGAGTCTGTGTATAAATGCACACTCTGTTCATCTGCCCCAGATCAACATAGCTTATTTGCTTACATTTGTAGTCCTTTCTCTGTTCCTCTCATCACATCAGAATGAGAACACCTTAAATAATTATCTCATCCTCACAGTACCTCCTTGTAGGATGAAAGTATTATTTTTCCTCCATTTAGAAAGAAGCTTCAAAGGAAGAAAGTGCTTTGCTCAAAGACATGCACAACTAGACATGCAAGTAAAGATCTTTATATAGCAATTCTCCTCTCAAACGAGACTTAAAACATTGCAAATTTACCCCACAAACAACATTACAAAAGTAGTCTCCTAACGGAAAATTAACCCCAACTGTAATAGCATCAACATACGGGCTTTTCACAATATTGGTTTGCTTAAAATAAAATAAATTTTTAAAAATGGGTAAGAAGAAACCACTAGCAGGTTGCAGCAGGTTCAAGTGTTTCAAGGGACAGTAGTCTTTATAACGGTGTGCTGAGCCTCTGAGGAAGAGATCCAGTGCATTCTTTCTTTGGCTTAAGCACAAAGTAGCAAAGCGTGTGGTTTAACTTTGCTGGGAGTGTTTAAAACCGAAGTGACCTGTCCCTTAAGACAATTTGAGATACATCTTATAAGGGATATTGACATTGAAGAACAGAAATAGACTGATTTTTTTTTTTTTTTCTGTAAAGTTTCTTCTTCCCCTAAAGATGAAGATTGGTAATGTTAGAGAATAATTAATGGAGTGCTTGTTTTCTGTAAGGTATTCATATTACACTATTGAATTTTCTCAACCATCAAATATCCTTTTTTTTTCCCCTTCACTTGTTCATGTTCGTAGTTTTCTTTATTTGGGCCTTTTCTTGAAAAGAATGCTTTTAAACCTCATAGATGGCCTTAAAAAAAATTAACATTTCCTTCAGCTAGGTTCCTGCTTACAGCAATAACAACTCAAATAAAATGCTTCTTAGGGTGAAGGGTGCTTTGAATGCTGCCCTTTTAAAGAAACAGAACAATACAGGTGAGCTTAAGGCGCTACTAATGAGCAGCACATGTTATTGGTTTACTGTTTGATTTAAAGTGTTTACTGGGGCAGTGATGGTTTAGGCAGCTAAGAATTGGCTGGGGAAATAAAGGTGTTTCTTTAACGGCTGTGCATCCTGGGAAGGTGGCTGAGGAGATTAACAACAAAAAGAAGTTGTACACATCGCTTCTTTAGGAAAAAGAAAAAAGGGAGGGGGGAAGGAGAGGTAAGGGGAAAAGTACCTTCTTTTTTTCTCCCTTTAAATATTTTTAAGCTGGTTTCTGGGGTTTTTTGTGTTTTGGGTTTCTTTTCCTCCTCTGAAGGCTAGGTAGATAGTCCTAGTATCCTGTATCTCAGGGTTTTCTTTCATTCTTATACATAGATGCATCTCAAAAGCACAGGTACTCTTTTCTTTCCTTACTGAGTGAGTAATAGTTTTATGTTTTATGACTGTTTCAGTCTAGTGGGGGTGTTTTTCCCCTTCTGTTTCTGTAAGTTTTTCACACTCTATATAGTGTAATTTTCTTGCCTTTAATGCTCAGTATGTTTTCTGAACTTCAGGTCATTCATCTCTTTCAGTATAATTCATAAACACCCCCTTGAACTGGGATGCTTGGAGATTTTTGGTTTGTGTCCTTTTTACCTCTTGGCAGTTATTACTTCACAAAACCAGCGAAATCCTGACTTCTCTCCAGGAGAGTTTTTAAAGATGCTTATGTCAGCACATGATCTGAGACTAAATCAAAGCATTTCAACCATTTCAAAATAAAAGCAGGAACGTGACATAATAGGAAGGAGACCATGTGAAGTGGCATGCTAATAAATTGGCTAAATCAAAAAAGCAATCCTGTGCATCCAGGAAGGAGAGGAAGAACGTAAAATATCAAAAGCAGTTGTAGGAAAGAACAACTTCAGAAAAGACTAGGAGGGGAAATGACAGAGACATGACCTAATAGAAAGGAACCTACTAAGGTTTGAAAACTAGTTCATGTGTGTGCAGAATGTGGCTCTCACTTTAATCCTTTAGAAGATGAGGTGCTAAATTTTGCTGGCCTTTGCTAAAGTTTAACTCTGATGTAAATCTGAAATTAGCCTGTAACGTGCTCAAATCTGGGATTTTGGTTTGGTTCAATTTGAGATTTGAACTTCCGTAATGCTGCCAGCTGTTCAGACTTGGAGTTCTGTTCTGGATCCATCTGTAGTTAGGACTTTATCCACTTTGTACTTTGAAGGTAACTTACTGTTACCATGTATGTATGGCTACTCATCAGAAAGTAAAAATACACATTCTATAATTTCTTGTAGTGTATGGGCCCATTTGTAATTTAAGCCCTTCTTCAGTCTGTGCCCAACGAAGTGCTTTTTCAAACTACATTTATGTTATTCTCGTACTTTTGTATTAGCATGTTTATACACAGTACAGCTCCGCTCGCAGAAACATGCACTGTTTTAGCACACAGGAATTAGTCTGGCTGCTTCAGTTGCTGTGAACTAAAAACTGTGCGTCTTTGCTGTGCTGCTTTTCAGTCTCTTGGCTTCTGACAACTTCTTCTACAGGGGCTGGCTGGAGTACATCATCTCTGTGTTGTCTGTTATAGTAACTTTAAAAATAATAAAACTACTATATTATTAGATGTACAATTTGTCTTCAGCTGATAAAGTGTTTTTCCTTATCTTACATTTCAATATACTTGACATATAAACAGGTTGCACAGTGAGTATTCTCCTCTTACTTATTCACTAAGTTTTTTACTCATTCTTGTTACCTGCAAGTAATATTACAAAATAATTCTCTCATCAGCACACCCAGTGTATGCAGTTTGGTTTCTTAAGCATACCACCTGTTTATTCTTTCCTGCTTTGCATCTAAGGAAATAATGTGTAATGTCCACTGTAAATAGGATGCAAGTGTGTGTTCGTGGGTGAATGTGCAGAAAGTACCTTTGAGTTTTACCAATATTGAAGCAAGTGGATATACTTCCTTTCTTTACTCTGGAGGAATAGTGTGGATGCTGAAGAACTGTAATGCATGGTTCTTATTTCTTTTCCTTCTTTGCAGTAGCAGTTCATGCAGTGCTGCCTATCTTGCAGGGAGTAGTCAGAATATTTGATTAATTTCTGCTTGTGCTGCAGAACTAATTTTAAGCGTTATCAACCACTTTAAGCTGGCAAGAAGTTCAGTGTTAGTAATTCCTTTTGTCTTCTTTCCTTATTGTGGCACTTGTTTTACAATGGTTCATTGCCTGTTTATCTTCCCTAACGTGTCCTTCGGAAAACTGCAGTCCACTTCTTATTTTCTCTGCAAAGTACTGCATCAGTATCATTTTATGTCAAAAAAAAACCACCCCAAAACCCCCAAAAAAACCCAACAAAAAACCACTAGGTCAGTCAAGAGGATGGCCACAGACATCATTTGGGGGATTGCAGCCACTCAGATGAAGTTGTATGGTTTGTATTTGTCAGAACTGGTCCAGCCATACATGTAATCAGATATGTTCCCTTCAGATGTATAGCCTGCACAAGTTACAATATAGTCCAAACTTTCTTACTGACTGAAAAAGATACTCCTTTGCCCTTAAAAAACAGAAATCTCTTGAGCATATTTAAAGGCAGCAAGAACCAGGCCTGCAAGTGATTTCTGTTCGCCCTGCCCCCCATCGTCTTCTCTACACTGTAAATAATTTTCAATTGCCAAAATGTCATAGCAAATGAGGAGAAGGAGAAGTTTATAAAACAGCAGGAGAACGGGAATACAGAAGAAATGAGGCTTTGATTTATATTTGTTCTGTACATACTGAAGTAAGGTAGGAGAAAAAGTTAAATGTCTGTTTTTTCCATTAGATTTTTTTTCTTAACTGGAGTTTTATTGCCCATTGTGTACTGTTGATCATGTATTTTGTTAAAATGTAAAATAAGCACCTTTTGAATCCCATGGTTAGAAGTGCATCTGAGGCATTCTGGTGCTTACCTGAGTTTTTGTTTTCAGGCTTTCTGATGTCACCAGAATCCCTTAATGGAGGTTCATGTGCTGGAGCTCAGTTCGTTGCATTTTCATCTTGATTAATTTTCGATGTGGAAAACTTTCTTAAGCCAGCTGCTGATTGGCTGCAAAATGAAAGTCCTTCCTGAATGCAGTAAGTTTAACTGCTCACTTCAGATGCTCACTTTCCGATGTGCAAGCTGATCAACTTGAACTGCTGTTCACCTCTTGTGTTCTGCTTGCTGCTGAAAATTTTTACAGGGTCACAGACGAAAACAATGATTTGCCCTGTTTGTCAAAGCAGATGTACTGCTGAACTTCTGCTTGGAAGCAGAGGGGAGCTCAGAGGTCCACAGTAAAAAAGCGTTAGGCTAAAAGCAGATTCAAGTTCCAGGCTTTCTGAGACTACCATAAATAACGATCCTTAGGGAATAATGAAATTTAAGAAGAGAATTAATTGACAGTATCTTTTTGATACTGTTGAAACGTGCATTCACTACCAAGATACATTTCTTCTATTTAAACAGGCAGCTTTAGAAATGCCAATCCCTATTACGGTGTTGTGCCACAAACTGTGTCCCAAAAGAGGTTTAAAATAAATTAGGGGCTTGTAGGACCTGTGCCTTACTTGAGCAAGCATGAAACTACCTCTTCAGATCCAGTGTGTTTTTAATACGGATTAATACTGGACCTAAAATACAGCAGGGTTGTTTATGGGAATAGCCTCACAAGCAGAGACCTTTTGAAAATGTCGGCATAGCAAAGCTCCTTTGTAACATTCCTCTTTTACGTAAGACTTGTGTCATGCTCTTAAGAGAAGTGAGATTGTCCCAATTTAAAATTGCTATACTTGTAAGACGTGCCTCTTCAGATATAAAACTTTGCATCGTTACCAATTGAATGACCAGCTTTCTTTCTGAACTTACAAATGCATGAGTCGGTCTGCTTCAAATGTACATAAATGAAGAGTTTTCCTTCACTGATAAGCCCTTCCTTGGCTCCAGCCCTGTAAACGCTTACGTATGTGCCTATCTTAGCTGGTAGTCCCATAAACTTCAGTGGATCTCCGAGTTACAAAAGTCAAGTTGACACAAAATTACTTACCCAATTGGGGTCCTAATGTATTCTCCAAGCTACACAGATCAGGTTTGATGAAAAACAATAAAAGCCAAAGCATTTTCTCATAATAAAAGCCCTAACAGTGCATACTGATATGTCAATATAGACACTTATTTCAGAGGGGTAAATATGCATCAGAATTTGCATTGTGACGTGTGTCATATTGTGATAATGTACAAAATGCTGGGCTGAGTTGGTTTG
The DNA here is from genome assembly GCF_018139145.2 of Gymnogyps californianus. NCBI lineage: Eukaryota > Metazoa > Chordata > Aves > Accipitriformes > Cathartidae > Gymnogyps > Gymnogyps californianus. Next base: position 17,972,816 of record NC_059484.1, read on the forward strand.
TTTTTTATGTCATGGTCACTGAATTATTTTCTCCCTCGAAAATGTTAAATTTTAGTTATATCTTAATATCCTTACATCTAGAATTAAATACTTTTTATTCTAGTGACAGTCATTACAGTCTATTTATTTGGCTAAGCTGCAACAAAGTAATGACTTCTACTATAAATTGCTATTCAATTTAATATTGTTATCACCCTTTGTTTTGAAGAATGGAGTTGAAGTGAAATGTAAAACAAAAATATGGCTGATTTTGCTACACGTTTTTTCTTCTACACATATCTTTGTCTTAAATTGTATCTCTTGTTGAGAAGAACAAAAGAATCTATAAAGCTTAAGTCTTTTCTTCTTTGGCCCTTTATTCTTGGGACTGACAGTTGTAGCACAACTAGCTAGAAAGCAGGAAGGCATCCTACCTTTCTAGAGTAGCGTGCAGTATTTAGCAAGCAGTTTCTTTCCTCAGATTTTCTCAAACTTTAGAAGTTCTTACATCAAGTATTGTAAGCATGACTTTTTCCCCTTTTATTTTTTCCATAAGGATTATTTAAGAATGCCTGAGTTCAGATCATGCTATGTGTTTGGTCTTCAGTCTTTTTTTCCACAGTACGTTTATCCCTGAATTTCTTTTAGGGATGAAATTCCATGTGGATTCTTAGGTGCAGTCAGATGAAATGCTCCATCCTCAATATAAACTTCATTGGGGAAAAATAAATTTAGGGGGTATACGGTAAAATACAATATTTTCAAAACAAACAGGAGGTACTTTTCCTCCAAATTGCAAAAATGTCTGTGATGTAGCGAGCCTTGTTATCGCAAGACGTTATGGGTACCAAAAATGGACACCAAACCATTCTGAATTATTTCAGAAAACAATTAGACACATCCACAGAAATAAAATCCATTGTGGGACTGAACACAAAGTGGCATTTCAAAGTTGGGAAACCACTCAGCTGCACATGGCTGAAATCAGAGGGAATGTTCTGGAAAAATAGCATTTTAAGTTTGCCTGTTTCTTTGATCCTCCTGAGCATCTGCTCTTGGCACTGGCTGGGGACAGGATCTCAGGCTAGATGTATTTTTTGCTCCAATGAAGTTATAGCTAGTCCATACGTTCACCTACCACAGAACACCCAAAGTAATAGATTTTTTTTTTTTACATGCTTTGTTCTCAAGACATAGATTTTTCCAAAAAAAAGTGTTGAACATGCTATATAGTCACTGCTATACTGCTTCTGTAAAGTAATGGGGAAAAATATTTGTAAATATATTCTAAATAATAGCAGTTGTATTTGTCTACAGATACTGGTATTTATTATGGCTTCCATTGCTATCTTGATACAAAAAGATGTGGGGGAAAGACTTTGAGACAACAGCAATTTAATGAGTCATAATATTTTCAGTAATAAAAATTGAATCCCACTTCCCTCACTGTCAGAGGCAGTATCTAATAAAACCATTAACACCATCTGCCAGATCACGTTGAAATGAGTACACTACAAAAATGAGAGCACAGCATATATGGATTGCATCAGGTTTGGTCATTGTTTAGTAAAGTCTTTGACACTGACTTGTGTATCTTGCTCCTATCTTTAGGGGCATGGGTACGCACACCCTTGATACACATACCCATTTTCTCTTTCAAGCCCAGGGTTTGGAGTCGCTTCAGTAAAATCCAAAATTACAATATGACGTCCTCCCCTCTTTTTCTTTTGTTAATAACGTTATTAATGTTCACTGAGTTTCAGTAGAGGATTGGCATCTGCCACTTGACTTTAATGTTTGGAAATGCAGGTTCCTAACATGTGCTTGCAAAGGTCAAAGACTAAGCTAGGACCGAGTCTTAAGACATGAGTAGTCTCCTGTACTCTGTAACAGCCAGACCAAAGCGTACATGCTGCACTTGATCAAGTAACGTCTGGCAGCAGTTATATTAATCATGTTTGAATGCATTTCTAAAACATATGTAAACTGTTAGGAGTAACAGCAAAGTGTAAACTGCCAGGTAGAGGAAGCTCCACTGAAAAAGAAAAAAAGGTTAATTTGAGTTAGATCAGGATTCTTGAAGTCAGTGGAGAAGAAATAGGCCATCTCTTTCTAAATTAGTACTCAGGGTGTGGCTGTTGTAATAAATAACATTTGAGATGAAATTCACTTCTCATACCTTTTACAGATCAATAGTAAACCAAGAAATTTAAAAAATTAGGAAGTTAAATAACATTGAGTCTCTTACCAAAAAAAATCGTGGATGGTATTAAAGTGTAGAAAAGAGCTGAAAAGAAGTGTGAGTCAGATCAGAAGGCTCTAAGTGGAAGTGGCTTTTGTGGCCTGAACTTGAGTTTCATGTAAACAGCAGTCTGTCATCTGCGTCACAGAAATGCAAAACTTACAATAACTTGGCAAAGTTAACAGTTTCTCCTTTAAGGGGCCTAGTTTTGATACAGCTCAGACACTAAAGACTGAAGGGTTTGGGTTTTTTATCGCATCCTAAGAGAATGATTGCCCTGTTGAGAGTTGAGGTTTCATCAAGGCTTGTTCAAAGCAGTAAAATTTCTTGAATTGATTTTCACTGCATCAAATTTCCATGACTTTGAACCAAGGCTGAGAACTGTTTTATTGGAACGCATAAGAGGGAAAGTGTTGTTAAATGATTCTACCTTCGCTCTTGCAACTGCAGATTCCAGGGGGATTGGGTGGAATACACAGAGAGAAGAATGCAGGAAACTCTTAACAGTCTTGGTTGATTGGGGTTGATTGGGTTAAAACCTTCCGGAACCATGTAAAATGATTCTGAAGTCAATAAAATGCTGATGGAAGGATGATTAATTTCAAGTACAAGAAACAGACTCCTTGTCATGTAGTTGGCATTGTAGCAAATACATAATTTCTCAGTGGAATTGTATCAACGTTCATTTTTCTTTGATTTCTGGATATTGTTTTCAATTTTCTTTTGAGGAGAGGCTTCAGAATTTTTTAGAAACCCCTGACTTGTTCCTGTTGGAATTTGTGTGTTCAGAAATTGGCCTTGTGTCAACACATCACCTGTTAGTTGTTAAGAGTTTAATTTTCAAAGCTATGATTTCATCTCCCTGAAGAGAAGGTGGACAAAGGGATTCAATGCAACAGCAGTGTTTTAGCTTGAGATGTAAACCAAAAAAAGAAAAAAACATTTTAGGGATGAACTCAGACCAGATTGAATTGAGTATTTACATTTAGAACGTATTATAGCCTGGAACGCATGATAAGCTAAAGGCCTTGTCATTTAGGCTTTAAAGGAGTTTTACTCAGTAATGACCAGTAATATTTTGTTTGAAAATTAGGATAAATGAATTAGAGCATTCTCCACGAGTGGGAGAAGAATGCATTTGCTTTTGTTTCCGTCCAGGTCTGCAGTTGCTGCTGTGCCTGCTTTGTTTAGGTCTAATAGTAATTTGTTTCATTTTAACTTTGTGTTGAGCTCTTGTTCCAAAATTTGCAAGTGTTGTGAAATACCAAAGCAACGGTATTCAAGGCAGAGCAGTACCACTGTGAAACAGGGAAATGCAAATAATGAAATTGGGAACTTAGTAGGATGTCCAAGAGATGACCAGAGATCAGAGTCTCTGCAAGTAAAGGATGAGGAACTCGCCCTGAAAACTTGCTTCAGGATGAGGTTTCTGTGGAGACTACTAACACTTTTTGGTTGTGTTTGAGTAGGAAATGCCTTGAGAACAGCTTTTCCTGTGGTCTTATCACAGGCTTAAGTACAAAGATATACAACCTGTTTTCTTTTCTCCTTTAAAAATATTTAACTGAACTTTTAAAAACCTCAGCAGAAGACAAGCAGTTTTGGTTCAAGTGCTGAGAACAGGCTTAGACCAGTTTTTACTACCCATATCCATTTGCCTAGTTCTAAATATTACCAAGGAGTTTTTCAATTGATATAAATGAGAACTACCTTTAAGTTAAATTTTAAGAGAAAATTTCTTAACTTTTAGAACTTTCTCTTCCCCCTTTAACCTTCTACTTTAATGATGACTGAAAAGAAGAAAAATATTAATCGTAACTATGTCTTTTAAATCAAATTGATGTGTTCATGTTATAGTCAGATTTCTAAGGCATCCATCCCTTTTCTTGCTACGTAACAGCTGTCCATACATGAATATATCACATGCTGACATGGCATTCCTACTTAATTTTTTTCTTTCCTAATTACATACTTCTCAGAGCTTTTTCACTGGATTGTTTTATATCTGCAGTTAAAGCAATACATGTTTTGCTTTTTTTGTTTGAAAGTATTCAAAAGCACAGAAAAAGTCATTTGTGCAAATATAAAGAGTATCCCTTCATATTAACCTAACATTTCAATATGTAGTAATTGAAGAATTATACCTTCAAAAGCTTATAATATTGAATAACTTGTATATTTTCCTCATTTAAAAAAAAATAGAGATTTTGGTGTTCAGTACTTCTGTAAAGTGTGTCTCATAGTTGCCTTTTGTCTGAGTGGTGGTGGTGGTGTAATTATTCTCTAGGGGGGAAATGCCTTGAGTAAATAAATGAAGTGAATGGAATAGACATTATGCAACTTACATCCTTTTTGTGAGGCCTCATTTTTGTAAAATGTTCTTGTTTTGGTCTTCTGGCTGAATAAATACAAGCTGAATGAATCCTGATGTCATGGAAGCTCTTAACGCTTTCTTTTGCCTCAACACTTAGAAGGAAAGCTTTCTCTCTTGACCCTGTTCAGTTGCAGGAGTTGATTTTTGAATGTCTATTTTTTCCCACTGTTGGAAGATTACCTTTAATGAAACAGAATTCTTCAATGACTCAAACCTTTGAACCTGGTAGAATGGCACTTTGAAAGATGGATCTGATCTAAGAATTCAGATCCAATCTCAATTTTAAATACCTTTTCCCACGTACTGCTTTTTCCAGCTCCACACCTAAATCCAGAGTGATTATTCTGGAAATTTGAGCCAGCTCCCTTATAGAGAGCGCTAGATTTTCATCTAATTTAAAATTGGTTTAAAACATGGATGAAAGCACCATTTAAATCTTTAGAATTAAAGTAGCATAAAACAAATGTGAAAGTAAAGCTGGCTGCAAGCAAAATCCAAGCAAGTAGTCCGGATCCCATCCAGATCCAGAAAGTCTTCATTTCTAGCATTTGTAAGTGCTCTGATCTGTTGGGTTTGGATTAGGTTTGTCTCTGTCAGTGTTAAATCAAAAAACTGTTGCCTGTATTGGCTTCAGCTCGAATACCTCCTAATCTTTTGTTTTTAAATAGGGGAGGGTCCCCCGTTGACCAGATTTGTGTGCATAGCTGTGTTTTGCTGTTCTCTGTGCTGTGGGTCTCTCTGCGTGCACAAGCAACGCTTGATTATTATTGGAGAGCTGAGGAGAAGGCTAGAAGAAGAATTCCACCCTCCATGCCCTCCTCCTCCTCCTCCTCTCTCCCTCTCCCCAAGCTCCTCTTTTGTGGTCCTCAGCGCCAGTGCAAAACGTTCTGTTCCTGAAAAGGAAGTGGGGTACCTCAACTTCCCTAAAGGACCATTAGAAAACTGTAATTTCAAAATGAGTTTCCTGTCCAAGGAAGAGGGCTTAGCACTTACAAGAACAGTTCTCCACTGTACAAGGCAGACATTTGAGTTTTATGAGGAACAAATAAAACATTCCTCTGTGCTTTACAGGCATAACACTTTCTTAGACTCTTTAGTTACAAAATGACCTGTCTGCATAGTTATGCTGATCAGTTGCAGAGAATAACACGGCCCGACTGTTTCGCAGTGCCTGACGCAGTAAAGAAGCGGAGGTGGGGGAAGCAGAGGCAAACCCAAAAGTAGTCTGCTGTTTGCGGCAAATCCTTCCCGTGCTTTTCAGCCGGTAATAAAGTCTGAGATACAAACAAAACAATTCCTGATCTAGAGATGGAGGTGCTGGCATTATTACAGTGACACAGGATCTTCCTGAGGTCAGTGGGGATGCACGGAGTGTAACCGAAAGCGCAGCTTGTCCGTTGGAAGGTGATACAGGTCTTCTGTCACAAGAGGCGGCTGTATGCAGTGCTGAATGCAAGCTAAACCTCACATGGTCTGAGCTGTGGCTTTTGAGAAGTATGTGAAAAGGATTATGCCAGCTGGGTTAAACCGTGTCACCAGCTTAATTGAGTTCTTTGGAGATGTGGAAAGCATAGTCAGGTTGACCTTACGCTGCTAATCCTTCTTTAAAAATAAATTAAAGCAATTGTCAGCATGAAATGTTGAGTTACTTTTGGGGGCTTAGACTTAATATTCTATCTCACCCTATAATAAAGTTAATTGTGCACTTTGAAGAACACGAAAATAGTGAAAGCCTACCAAAATCCTTGATGAAGTTTAACTGTAGAACATCCAGAAGCAGCTGTAAGTTTTCCAGTAGGTGTCATAACTAGCTTATTATGGGACTTACGATGAAAAATAATTGGAGAATCGTGTTAAATTCAGTCTAATGAAAAGCCATAGTCTGTGCTATATAGTATTACTTAAGATTTACTGTGTGTTATGGTAAAGGCATGTGGTCATGTGGGCTTTGATTTTAGTCTCTTTCATTTCTAGATTAATGTCTTAATTCAGTTCTATTTGTCTCTAAAGCAAGCTTATGGGAGAGCTTTCATGGTATAGTCACTTGTTAAATGTGAAATCAATCTCATACCCTATTCTAATGTTAAACTTTTATATATTAGTGTGTAATAGATGTAAAAAAGACATTTTCATTTTCTTTTTTTCTTTTTCTCCAAACAGTACCAGGTTTGCAAAAGAAAATATACCAAAAGCAATAGTGAAACACAGTCTGTACAGAGGGAGATGAAAGATTATGTATAATGGAGACAGCAGTAGCACATAATTGCAAAGTCAGATAAACATGTCATTTTTTTAATTGTTCCCCAGACTTTCTTGTAATTAATTGCATTCTTTGCCTAAGGCTTGTTGAGTTGAAGACAGATAAGTTAGCAGGTAACGCTCTGGCCTTTCACTTCATAGATCCTTGCAAGGGAGCAAGTTAATCTTTCCTAATTCCAATAAAAGCCATCGTATGCACAGCTGTTAAAGGTATTTTGTCAGGACTGGAAATTTCTTCTAAGGAGTTAATTTACTAGGAGCAAATAAACATGATTCATCAATTACTTTTTCTGGACAGAAACCTCTTCTTAGATAGAGGAAAAAAATCATTAAGTCAGCGTAGCAGCAGAGTTTGTATTTTTAGTGTCCTAACTTGGATGTGTGCTTACATGCTTCCATAACGTTAAAAATGAGAAACTGAGAATAGCATCTTCTCCAGTAATAAAAAAGTAGAAGTGATGCAAGCTAGAACTCACATTTATGACAGGTTTGAGGAAAAAAAAACTGTAGCATTTGTATATCTAGTGCTCCATCACCTGATGGGAGAGGGATCCTAGGAGATGAACACACAGTGGCCTTGAGAAGAACACTGAAAAGTCAAGAATCTAGGGGAACTGCTTCAAAAGGACAAAAAAGTAAATGTAGTTTAGACCACAGGACTTCAAGTGTGCATTCGCCCTTCAGTGATTAGACATATAAAAAGAAAATTATAATTTTAGAGTTGGATGTCTATTGAGGATATTCTACAGCAGTTAGGAATAACATGATAGAATTCAGATATCTTTTTGCATGGATGCTAAATAGCACATTGATTTTTCGTAATGATCACAATGTAATTAAAAGGGGCTTACTTTTTCCTCAGCGGAAATTCTTGAATTGGCTGGAAATGCAGCAAGGGACAACAAGAAGGGTCGAGTCACTCCTAGACACATCCTGTTGGCTGTAGCAAATGATGAAGAATTAAATCAGGTAAGAAAAAACTCTGCTGTGTGAGGGCCAGGATTTCCTTTAGGGCTTTTTAAATTGTCTTTCCATATAGCTGAATTGTAACTCAAGACCTCTGCTTATTGAGTAGCCCACCAGGAAACAGCTCATTCACTCACTAGCACACTGCCTGTGTAACTAACTACAGCATTCAGCTTAATTATGTATTTCAGGACTCCTAAAATGTGTAAAAATGCAATGGAGATGTAATATGACATTTGCTCGCACTATTACAACCACTTCTGTTAGAGTGGGACATTGTCATAAACTCTACAGAGAGATGGAGAAAATCTTGCAGATGCTTTTTTGTGTTTGTTTTTGTTTTCCCCCTTAGGCAGCTTAGGACTCAGTGGGACCTATCCTGTTCCCACTGAAGTCTGTCATTGTGACCACAGAATTAAGAGCTCTGGAACTCTTGCAAGTCCGTGTCCTTTGCAGATTTCAAGATGCCTTTAACTTAGCCAAAAAAAAATTGGGCATTATTATCACAGTGTTGTGGTGTCAGCCAGAGGCACTGGCTCGGATTAATGTACCTTTGTGTGAGGTGCTGTAAAAACACATCTGAAAAGATACTTTTTCCAAACCTATGTATCATGATGGGGCAGGAAAAAAAAAATAATACCCCCAAACCAGCCTCCTTCTCGCTCTGTCTGAAATTTGATAATACTTTCCATTCATCATGCCTTTGTAAGCTTGGAGCCTCACTGAGTTGTGGTTGGGGAGCAGTAAACACAAATCAGAAGGTGGGAGTACCTGAGGGACTTTGATGTCACCGTTTGTATCCTCCCAAATAGTGAATTAGTCCCAGTGAGATGTATAAAAAATGGATTAAGGTGGTTTTAAATACAGAACATGATATATTTCACCTCTGCTTTTAAAGGCTTGAATGAACTGCACACTTTTGAATATTGATCTGCTTTTCTTCAACTACATAAAGATTTTTTTGAAGAAAGACTTCCAGGTATAGAGATTTGTATAAATGTTACCCTCCATTTGAAGTTTCTTTTTCTAAGAAAAAAAAATCTGTTTTAAAAATGCACTTTCAAGAAAATTCAGCAATTGGGACATACATTGGGTTCTCCACGGCGTGGTACCCGTTGCAGTCCTGCACCATGGACTTCGGGGTCCCATCTCTCTCTCACGGGCTGCCCTGCAAAGCCCTCATGTCTGTGGCTGGGACTGTCCTGTTTTCTAGTAGCTGGGTAACAGTCTTCATTGCATGGCTTCACAGAAACAGATCTTGTGTGAGCCCAAAGGATACTGACAGTAACAAGCGTATGTGCAAGAAGAATACATATGCCCTTTATAGTTAAAATCTAGTATGTGATCAGCTTCATTTCATACATTTCATGTCTCTCTTCTTCAAGGATAATGTGTTGAGAAACGTACAAGAACCAGTTAAAACTCAAGGCAATGTACAAAGTTTGCAGTAAATGCTATTTTCTATTTATTGGTGAGTAAATGCTGGAATTTGTCATCTACAACTTTTTTTTTTTTATATTAGCTATTGAAAGGGGTCACCATAGCCAGTGGTGGAGTGTTACCCAATATTCACCCAGAGCTGTTGGCAAAGAAGCGGGGATCAAAAGGAAAACTGGAAGCCATCATCACTCCACCTCCAGCAAAGAAGGCAAAGTCTCCATCACAGAAAAAAACTGTATCAAAGAAAACAGGTGGCAAGAAAGGGGCAAGGAAATCCAAGGTAAAGTAATCTGTTTATTTTAAACCCAAACAAGCTTGCTAGTAGTAGCTGTAGGGACCATCATGTAGAGTAGACTTTCCGTTCCATGTGTTGTTAACAATAGGGATTTCAGTAGCAGTGTAAGCAAACGCTGAAGGAGGAGTGCTGCCCTCTCCCTAGCGTGGCTGGAAGTCTGAAAACCCTCAGAAATGGCACAGGTCTGCAGGACAGGCAGGCAAGCTGTAAATACTCTGTTCTTTGTACGAAACAGTCATTAGGTGGGCACAGGCTGGAGGCACCAAGAGACAGAAGAAGAGAGTGTACGGGGGCTATACTAGTCATGCCTTACAGGTGAGCAAACAAGATCTAACGTAGCAACTGTAGGGGTAGCTTTGCTGTGACTGCGCAGGTGCCTGCATTGGGCTAGGCAGAGTAAAGTTGCTTGGACTTTGTTCAAGTATTGATATGTGTCTGTAAGAAACAGGGAATCTGGGTATTTTTTTCAAAAGTAAAGTCACACTAAAGCAGCATTTTGCAATTTTAAATATTGAAGAAAAACAACAGCCTAAGTCACTTGTGTTGTGATAACGTCCTCAGACGTTAGCATGTCAGAGTCCTGTTTTCAAGTGTTGTATTTTTCTGTTGTTTGTTTTTTTTTTTTTTTAAATGGGTTTTGTTTTGTTCCAGCTTAGTATAAGATTCCTCTTATTTGATTTGATGAAATCCAGGGAGTGTGAAATACTCCTTCTGAAGTAGGATGCAGTTCTGCTAGATCGGGTAGCTGAGTCTCTTGCAGCATCAGAGAAACTGTATTGTGGCTACACAGAATTTCTTTGGCTGAGCTAAAGACCGACAAATGTCCTCCTCTGCTATTAGTATGTTGTAGATGAGACTCTTCCATGTTTAGACTTAGGTTTTTTTAATTCCTAGTAATTAATTAAACTCATTCAAAATGAAGTGTGGAGGTGAAGGGAAGAAGAAGAGGACCAAAATGTGACTTTTTTTTATGCTAGGAAGCTAAGAATAACATCTTTTTTTAATCTAAGGAGAACATTCCTACATTCTTTTTTTTTTAGTTTCAGTTTGTAGGAGTAGGGAATCTCTCTAATGTGTGCCTGTGTAACCAAGGATTTTTTTTTTTTTTTCCCTGCAAAACAACTACTGTCAAGCAATAGGTTATGAAAGTAGGAAGAAAAGTACATGAATCTCACATGAAATGGACAATGCATGTGAAAAGTTGCCTTCCAGGTCAAACAAAGCTTCTGTATTCATCCTGTGTGTGTCTCTTATTGTTTACTTGGTCACTCTTCTGACTGTTTCACTTCTTTGTTTTTCAAACTGTTGAATTTAGTTTTCTCTCTTAGAACACCTAGTAGCTGACATTTCAAGTGCAGTGCTTCGAATAACCATGCACTAATAATTTCCCTAAATCTGGAATTTTTTTCCCCTACTTGATTACAAAAGCAGGAAGTCTGTTGTGGGGTTCTGTTTTTCTTCCACACAATAAACTGTATTGTCTGCTTACTATATTGGTATTTGGCTAACAGTAAACTCCTGGGGAATTGAAATAGGACCCATGAAAATCTAATTTTCAAAACATTTTTGTAAAGTAAAGCATGGTTACAGCTTCTAGAAGCACCAATATACCCTTGCATCAAAGTCATTTTATTTGCTCAGCCACAGATTTAGTTTATGTACTTTAGAAAGGGACAATAGGAGAACAGTGGCTTGCTTAATACTCCAGGTGTGCTTTTTAGCTTCAGCACAGGTATTGCTGAGGCACCAAATATTTATATGAAATCATAAGTAGTAATTTTATTGAAAATTTTTTTGGCACCAATTGAGTTTATAACCACAGCAGTCAATTCACTATCTTCATGAAACATCCTTTTCAAAATGTTCCTAATTCTCATTTTTATTCAGTAAATCAATTCATTCCTGAAACCTATCATTTTACTTCAGTAATACAGTTGAAAAAAGGAATGGTGGTTGAGAGGAACTCCTTCTCCCCCTACAGCTTTACTGGAGATAAAGGAAGGTGATGATGTTAAACAAGACAGAGAAAATTGTTCAGCTCATTTCCTACTACTAGGCAGGTAGAAAGCAGATGTATTCTTCTGACACTGGCTCTAAGGACAGCCAGATTTCAAAGCAGTATTTCTAAAAGTAAGTTTGTAAAATCTGGGGGCACCTCCCTTCACAGAGAGATAAAATTTGCACTCTGACAAGTCAGTTTCTATCTCAGAATGAATGTCTGCCCACACATATAAATAGATACATTATCTTTTTCCACACAAGCCGTTAGAAAGCTGTTAAAAGTTTGGGGCTGTTTATATGTTTTCGTGCAACATTTAACACAACTGTCATCTGAATTGTGCGCTGTCGTAGGCAAGAAAAGGCTTATGAAGATATACAGACGTTGAGGTCATTTTTCTTATTGATTCCTTCAGCTGTAATCAGTCACTTTAGTTAGACTACAGGATAAAATCCAAACGCCAGTGTTTGTACTGGCATTTTATTGCCTGGTAAGCATTTATGGCATGTCATATATTTTAGTGTTATTAAGCTGTTTTTCTCTCAGCCTTGAGTTAACTAATTAACTATATTTTTGGAAGAAGAAGCAGGGAGAAGTGAGCAAATCAGCCAGTGCTGACAGTACAACAGAGGGAACTCCTGCAGATGGTTTCACAGTCCTGTCCACCAAAAGTCTGTTTCTTGGCCAGAAGGTATGCTCCAGCATTTTTATAAATGAATACCTATTTTCCAGTGCTGCTTAGGGAATACCCCCTCCCACCACCCCCCTTTCCCCAAAACGTCTAGGTACAATGGACATTTCCCCACTGAGCGCTTGAGGAGGTGTATGATATTAGTTTTTGAACAAAGAAATTCTCTGAAGCAACTTGTAGAACATTTTGAAAATACATAAATGAGTCTTCATATGGCTACATAGTTAAATACTCAAATAGAAGGAAAGCCTGTGTGCTTGTAATCTGTCTCACCTTATTCATAAACAGCATAATTGTTACGGCTAAGCTTCTGCCAAAGATGAGATAATTCTGAGAATAAAATGTCTTTTTCCAATGGGCAGCCCACTTCATTGCTGATGTAAATGATTTACAGGTTTTTATCAAAACCTATTTTAGACATTTGTTCATAATAGTGATTTTATGTTTTGTTCTGCTTTGTTATTTACAAAAGTTAATGCTGTGTAATAATGAATGATGCTTTTATGAAAAGCTAGCAGTCAACGATCCTTTTTTCCCTGTGAATATGCTCTGGGACATGGGGTGGTTTAATACAGATACATATCTGCTTAAAGAGAGGATCCATTTAAAGAGACAATTCATTAAATTAATTTGGTCTTTTATCTTGAAACCTGCCTTTAGTTCGTGATACAAAATTTTGTTAAGTAAAACTGCATCTTTCTTCTATCATTCAGTAATCAGATCATTGTGTTGTAAGTCATAAAAGATGAGCCATTGTCCATTGTGGAATGTATCTCCTCTGACTCATTTTTATTTCATACTGAGGTGGTTCTCCATTTATCCTTCCACAGTTTGTTTGCTAAGTTTAACATGCATGAGAGTAACGTTATTTTTTGCAAGCCTTCTGATATTCCACATTTAATTTTACAGCTAGAGCGAGATTGCTGGTTTGGTAGGGTTTTTTGTTAGTTGACTACTACTAGGGGGGCGGTTTTGAACATATTTTAAAAAACATTTTGATGACTAAATTAGAACCCAGAATTTATAAACTACATTACTGTTATGAGAAAGCAAGTAACGTCAGACTTTTGGACCTGATTTTGAACTCCTTTTAGTTACCATAGGAAACCTGTAATAAGACCTAGCGTTGTGTTCCAGCAAAGACTGACCCAGCAAATCAATGGGGCTTTGCTGTTGGGCTCAGTGGAAGAGAATCATGAACTCCAGGACTGCTTTAAGCTGTGGTGAGCAAAGCCAGTGTCTGTTGTAGAGCTTTCCAGTGAGTACCCTGTACTGGGAAATGGACTTTCTGGCTTTCTGATTCACTTGGAGTGCAGCCCCTTGAAAAAATTACCGGTATGACATGTCCATCCCCATCCTGGTTCATTGTCAGTTAGCCCTGCACATGCGAGGGGCCAGGTGTTAGCCTTTATTTGTAACACAGTATATATAATTAAAAGAAAAATGAAAAGAAAAATGAAAACCCATTTGTTGCCTGTGAGGGAACACTCCAAATGAAATGGATTATTTTCTGAGGGGTAGAGAATGCATAGGTGCCGTTGAGATGTGTCTAGCACAGATTATACTTTGCTTTTGATTCCCTGTGAGAAACTATCTTCAGAGGCAGTAAATGGTTAATGTAAAAATCTAAGAAAAGTAGGCTATGTCTAACAAATACAAGAATTTTCTGTATCCTGTGTGAATTAAAAATGAAATTCTTACCTTGTTTGAGCTGATAAATAATGTATTAATGTCTTTGTTCTGATTTTACCCCCAAAATAGCACATTTAGACCAACCTAAATTCTTTTAAGACTGAAAATGTGGAAAGCTTGAAATGCAAAAAACCTTTGCACCGTAGTCATCAAAGAGATTTTATTTAGCATAAAAACAACAAAAAAACTTATGCTGGCTTATTCCTAGAAATATTTTCAGACCATTCCCCAGAAATTATTTTCAAAACAAGCATTTTCAAAATTATCAAAATAATTTTGATTTTCTTGTGATAAAAAAGGCAAAGATAAAACTTTCAATCATGGAATCGGTGGGAGTTGAACGCTTCCTCTCTCCTAAACTTGAGGTGTGTTTTGCATGAGCCAGGAGGCTCCTGGGTGTGACAGGATGTCTGCTGCTACGTGCAGGTTTAGCAGACTGCGGTCTCATTGACGGTGGTGGTTGTTAATTATTTAAGTGACACATGGAAGTCTCAAATACTTGCTATTTATTTTGGAAATCTACAAATTAAATATAACAATATTCTATAAAAACTCCAGTGACTTTGAATCAGTTAAATGCTTCTGCTTAGCCATTTCTACATGCAATTGCTGTTTAAAAAGATAATATTGATTTTTAAAGTATTTGTCTGATGCTTCACAGAAAAAAATCAATTTTGTTATAGTTGTCTTAAATTAGTGCCACATGGTATTCATAAGCATAATGAACTAAGAATTTTCTTCAATAGCGATTCTGGACAGTAGTGTTGCAGTTCGATTCCCTAGACTTGTGCATGTTGCTTTTTTCCAATGCGTGTGAGGGCAGAAGGTGTTTGCCTGTCTGGAGGAGGACCTTTCTTCTGTTCACCATAGCCTCACTCTCTTTAAACAGTATTTTGAGGGAAGGAAAAATCTGCTAGTCTCTTGGGTAGGGAGGACAGTGTTTAGGTAGTTCAGCTGGAGGCCTGGAAACCATGACTCCTGGCTACTGGTTTTGGCTGATTCAGAGATACTGTAAATCGCCTCTTCTTTCTCTGTTGCCTTCCCCATTTGCAAAATGGAGATACAGTTACACTCTTCACATGTACGGTAGGAAAGCTTTATATGTTAAAACATTTTGAGCTTTTCCATTTGAAAAGCAAAAATATTTGTATTAATCGCAGTTACTTGATTTTTCTTGAATTCGTACATACAGATTTTCAGTATACTTTCATGTTCTGTGTGTTCTTAATAAACTGCAGTGCAAACACAGAAACCTGAAACTGAAAAACCCAAGCAAACAATCAGTATTTTTCGAACCTCCTGCGACATCCTTGAACACCTTTACAGCATGTCTCTCTGGTCTGCAAAACCACTATCTGCTAGATCAGGAAATAATTTACTAGATGCAGAGAAGGAAGAAAATAATCCTGTTCTTAGTATCACGTCATTCATAAGTGTTTCATGGGAAAAATCTTTTTCCTAGCCCCATGTTTGCAGAAGGGAAAGGGAAGGGTTTTATTTGCAAGAGCGGTTCTTCATCCTTCTAATATCCCCAGATTTAATTACTGAAAACACAAATGAGAATGTTGCAAACCTGGGTATTGTTCAGTTTTTAAAAAGTACTGTGATTGCATTAAATGTTTAGGTAACTGCTGACATTCAGCTAGAAATTCTAGAGACCAGGAAATAGCAAAGAACCCTTCAGTTATACCTGTCGAAGTGTATTAGTGCTACACTAATTAAGTATTAAAATCTGGTTAATATGTAAATGATTGCACATCCTACAAGTGACATCCCAATGGAAACGTGGTATTCTGCACACTAACTAGTTTGTTTTTCCTGAAACAATTATGGAGTAGAGGCAGAGTTGTAAGACCTCAAGCCTAAGCGTTAGGGTTTGGACTTTCAGAGACACCTCAGCTTGTCTGCAGCAGGCATCTTCAGTTTTCTGTATGAAACTCATACCAGAAAAAGTTCCAAGACTTTAAAGGTAATTTTGTCTGAAATAAGAAATGCAAGGCTTGGCTCAGAAAATACTCATGGATGTGCTAAGTGCCATCTGCATTTTCTCTAACTAACATTTAATTAAAATGTTACCTAAGGTTATGTCCATTCTTTGTTGCACATGTATATGCAAGTTGTGCCTATTTATTTTTTTGAAGTGGCCCTTTAGGGAATCACTTCTTTTGTCTAATACATGCTTCGTACTATTGGGTAGTAAAATTGAGCAGTTACTCATTGGAGGATTTAATTCTACAGGAAAACTTATGATTTTTTTTTTAAATTGTTTTTGGCAATCAGATAGCTAACAGTGCATTGAACAGTAAATACAAAATTTAGCAAAATAATACTTAGCTGCCGACACATGCTATCAGTGATGGGCAGCTTTCTAAGCATTTTGTTGTTGCTGTTAAATTGAAACTTTAATTACGAGCTGGTTGCTATGTAAATCCCGTATATGAGTAGGCGCAGAGATAGATTAAAGGTCTGAAACCAAAATGGTCTGCAGCCAATAGGTCTGGGGCAAAAACTTGTAGAATGCAGAATTTGGGATCAAAGAGTCTCACCTATAAAATGAACAAAATATGCTTAGGAACATACTAAAATCTCCACAAAACAGTCTTTTGGTGTGTGCATGTGTTTTGTTGTTGTTTTGTTATTTCAAAATTCATAAAGTTTCTTTAACATTTTGGTTTGATTTGATTTGACTTTTTTTTTTAAACAGCAGTTGCTTGTAGTCAAACTCAAGACTCAAACTCAAGTATGAATAACTCGCCATGTGTGAAGTATTAAAGGATTCTAAGCTTATTTGGAAAGCAAGCATTCTTAGATTTTATTACAAATTCCCGAACAGACCCGTACTTAAAACAGGGCTGAATTACACTCATTTTTAGCCAAAATCACCCTATTTTGAGGGAACAGAGTTTACTCAAGCAACATATGCAAATTATATGAAATTGCAGGCTTTTAAAAAGAGAAAGAAGGTCAATTCATATAATCACATGAATGAAATGGAAATAATTTTTTCATAAAACTTAAATATATGGATGTTGGCCTCCTTACATGACCCATTCACTTGTGTTGGTTACATGAATTGGCTCATATTCCCTATTAATAAACTCACATACACGAGGAGAAGATTTGAAGAGTTAAGTTTACAGAACGTGGATTACAAACCACGAGACAAAATTCAGTTATTGATGAGATTAATTGCCATGCCTGAATGTATATGTTATGCTTCATAGGTTGAACCCAGTGGGCTTTGGATTAGAAGGAAAGGCTGGCTTAAATGCAGCTAGCTTCAAGACTTGCATAAATGAATGAGAACTTTCTCTTTCGTAGTTGCTTTCCATATTGCCTAATCAGCTACTGAAACGATCATTTTAAATGCATGTTGTAGACAGAAGCGTAATTTATGATGTAGATAATGTATTTCCCCCATATAAAAGAGTCTGGAAAATTCTTTGCACTTTAAAGTATTTTAAGTTTTGGTGGTAGCAAACTTGGTGCATGTGAAATCAGATTCCCAACATTGGCTACGAAGCAGTGTCACAAACCCCTGGTTATAAGCTTCCTCCCATACCTGTCAGCGTACTGCAGTTTTGACTTTTGCCAAGTTTGGCATTCGCACCAAATTGCCTCAATTTACAGAGCTGTTTCTGTGGTGTGGGTCACATACTGTGATGAGACACCCAAACTGTCAGTAGTGAGCAAACTGTGCTATTGCTTTACACCTCTAAGCACTTCCAAACAAACATCCTTACTAGTATGACATGGCACGATCAGTTCGTTATGCTGGTCTGATTTTTTTCATTGACTACTTATTTTATATAATAGTTTGTAAGTCTTGCTCAAAATGTGTTGCTAGAAGCTGAAATCTGCACTTCCTCGTATTTCATTAATTCTTTTTATTCTTTTAAGAACACGTAGTGCGGATGTGAGGTTAATCTCTAGATACCTGTGCTGACTTCCTCAGTTTACTGTGTGCCCATGAGAAATCCTTCTGATGTTGTAACAACGCAGACAGAAATTGAGAGGCATGCTTGAAATACATGGGTGTTAATGAGAGGAGTTAATGGGCATTAGTGGATGGGGTTAAAATCTCTATTTTCATAAATGACAAAAGGAAGTAAAGCAAATAAAATAAAAACTAGAAGCAATAAGCATATAACAGTGCCTGCTTACAGTACTTCACCAGCCATTCATGAAGGCTGCAGAACTGTGCAAATGAAAACTGAAGTGCCTGCAATACAGAATATGGTGACCACTAATAAAGAAAGAAAAAGAAATGTGTCCCCTTGTTAGGATGGAGGAATCGCTGGAGACAAGTGTGTGCTTTCTCAAAGATATGCTCGTGTTTGCTGGCTTAAAGAAGGAGGAGCACCATCTTTTATCCAGTTACCAGTGCTGAACGGTCATGGCACATTCCTGTAATTGATGCTTAAGAAATGATTAGGGTGTCCTTCATCTATTCGTTGAGGAGAAACTAATACTCTCTTATAATGCCAAGATAAGAATCCCAAATAGTGGTCAGCATAAAGCCAAAATAGAGTTTGTGAGTAGGTTCATTCATGTCCTCCCAGTGTGAACAGTGTTTGAGTCTTGTGTTTGAATTTTTTTTGGATAATAACCCTCCTTTATGACCTGCCTTTTATTTTGCATATTTGTTTGCAGTGATGCTATCTCCATCTGTGTTGCAAAGCTCACTTTTCTGCAGCTTCTCTGTGATTTCCCAGCTGTCCTGTTATTTCCCACCTCATGCTTTTCTTTTCAGCTGAACCTTATTCACAGTGAAATCAGTAATTTAGCCGGCTTCGAGGTGGAGGCCATTATCAATCCTACCAATGCTGACATTGACCTTAAAGATGACCTAGGTAAATGGGGCATGGGTTGACACAACTAACGGTCACATGGAAATTATGGAACCCAGAATTTACTCTCTAGGGCTTCATATATTCAATAAAAGCAGAAATTCAAATCTTCCAGGTTCTGTTTTGTTGAAGAACTATATGCAAAAGACTTTTTCACCAAATCTGAATACTTGCAGCTATTGCTAGTCTTCAAGTTGATTTCAGTTAAAACAAACAATTTAAATTCTTTTCCATAATGATCATATGTGACTGTTAGCTATTTTGGGGGGTTTCTTATTTGGATACTTTGAGGACTAAAATACTTTTTTGTCAGGTTGTTTTCAAAATAAGCAGTTTCTCCATTCTAACTGCAGTCTCGGGGTTTTTTTTCTGATACTCAGAGTAGGCATAAAATTTTTAAAGAGGAATGATTAAATAACTAACTATGCCCCAATCTTTCCTACCTTGATTTCATGTTTAATTTAGTCAAATAATTTGTTTCCATTATGCTCCCTGTCACCTTCACGTTCAGCTGAAAACAAATACTGACATTATACCAACACTGAACTTGTAGATACTGTCATAGTTGGTGTATCACTTTTAAAGCTTCTATCTTGTTCCAGATTGGGGGAAAAAAAATAAAAAAAATCCTTCTTCAACAGAAGTCTGTTCTTCAGCAAAAGTAAAAGAAAAATTAAGTTTTATGAATTAGGTACTGCCTTCCTTTCTTATTTGATTATACCTGCTGCTGTCTTTTTTTTAAATTTCCTTAATGGAATACAACCCATAATTCTTCTACTACTGCAATTCCTATGGGAATGTAGATACGTAATTTAACAAGAAAAAGATTTAAGAAGGCTAATTTTTAAATCAGCCTTTCTCAGAAATATGTATATTTTTACAAGTGTCTCAGCCATTCCAACATGTAACTAGAAAATATGCCTTACCTTTAAAATATAAGATCGATCATTTATATTTTTTAAAGTAAATTCAGTACAACCCTGCCTGCAAATACATGGTTTCCTCCATATGAAGGAGACTGTCATTTTTAGAAACAAAATGATGAATCGCTATACATATGAAGATTAGCGTCTGTCAGCTTATTGATGCTGACAAAATGGAGAAACTAGTTATTTTGTTTGGCTTGATGATCCTGAATTTCTTTTTTTAAACAGATTCCATATTTTAGTGTCATGCTCTGTGGGGAACTGGTTGTTCTAGGTTTCTGCAAAGTGAAATGGGGTATTAGCTGATTTTAAAACTTTGGAAATGATCTCATGTGATTGCTCTGACTTGTCATTTTAACATTTATTTGATCATGTCATACTCAATATTCCTCCTCCTGTTCCCTACACCCCTTTCTCTACACACACCTGCACACACAACTCAGCATACTCCTTTGGCGCAAGGTTTGGAGATGTAAAGGTAGGAAAATATGGACGTTGGTACATGTGTAAATGTAGAGCCTGTGCTGGGTCTCTGTCCAACGTGGTTGATATACATCTGTTTACCTGTTGTAGTTGCAAGTTGTACAGGCTGACATTGCCACGATCGACAGTGATGCTGTCGTTCACCCGACAAACTCTGACTTCTACACCGGTGGTGAAGTAGGTAATGGAAAGTTCAGTGCTGCGGAGTTTGTATGTGTGTGCATGGTCAATCAGCAGCCACAAGCTTGTTGTAGCTATGCAGATTTGCATTCATTTCTCACTTCCAGCAGTCCTGACTGATAAGAAAAAGAAATGAATAATTGCAAACTCAGTAGGTATTTTTGATTTTTATCACCGAATCAGACTTTCAGAAGTAACAATAGAAGGCACCGCCAAAATTTGAAGTGCAGGAACAGTACGTTCAATGCAGGCATATGACCAAGGAAAATGAATTACCGCATTGTTTGTTTGACATGTTAAATGCCTGTTTTGAATATGGTTTGAGTCTTGATCTTTAGATTTCTAACCAGTTCCAGTACACCCTCTCCATGCCAAGTTTCAGATGTTCACATCTGACATGCTGGATCTAGCCCATCTGTATTTTCTGAACTCTTAAGATTGGTTAGTTTTTTTCATGTTTTACCTTATGGACCGATTACCTTCGTAGCCCTGCTCAACGGTCCTCACGCCCACAAGCACACAGCTAGTGACGCTACATACGTTTTTCAGGCAGTCGGTCATCTAAGTTACACCAATGAGAGAAGGCACGATAGAAAACATGGCAGACATCTGAATTCAGTATCTTAAGTGTCCCCTGAGTAACTCTGATCTTAGTAGTACCCCTCTCTGCGTACAGTATTTTGAAGGATTTTGTAAAAGGGTAGCAGTACTTTAACTGGACTGCCTTGGTAATTTGAGAAGGCAAATCAGAATTTGGGCTGAATACAGAAGTTGCTGGTAAGGGTGATGACCCACCATGCTTAAAAAAAAGTCACCTGATCCCAACCTCTGTTCTACATCTCATCTTAACGTCATCATCGCGATGCGAATGGTCTCCCTCCACGCCTGAGACCCTGTTTCAGTACTGGCTTGGAGGGACACACGTCCTGCCGCAGAGCTGGCGTGTCCTACAATACCTGCTTCTTCTGAAGGGGCTACTTTCTGAGTAACACACCGACAAACGTAGCTCTGTATAGCCTGTTGGGCAGGAACAGCTGTGACTTGGCTGGCTAAACATTATGCGGAGACATTAAAATAAAAGTGTCTTAATACCCTGTATCTGAAGAATATGCTTCTAAAGTCTGTCGGACCCATTTAGCTAATGTGCTTGTCTCCTACCCTTTGACAAAGAAATGCTTTGCTACCCTACAAAGAAAATTGTCTCTCGAAGCTGTACTGCTGATTCCTTAGCGTAGGTTCCTGTTGCCTCTGACTGCTGTAAGAAAGAATAGAAGTGCACAAATGCTTAGCTTCCAATGATTAACTTTTACCCATCTAAATTTTTTTTTATTTTTTATTTTTGTTGTCTTTTTTCCCTAACAATTTAAATGTACTGGGGGCTTATCCTGAGAATTTTAGAGCCTAAATTTCTGCTAACGCTGTTTTCAACACTGATACCAATGCCTGCTTGGAAAGCATGAGATAATGATCTTATTCTCATGGGAGTGACACATATTTATGCCTGTGAGCAAATAAGCTACTAACCTTGAAGCTGTGAAGCAAGACTTCCATCAAGAAACTTGCTAATGTAGTGGAAAATGGTTAAATACAGTATGTCCTTTCCCAGATGAAGCTAATTTACAACATAGTTCTGAAAAATATAATTTCAATATAAACCCTCACTATTAATCAGAAGAAGAACATAATTGAGTAAATGCAGAAAACCTCACTGATTCATACCAAATACTACTTTTGCTCTTCTTTGTACCAGAACTGCAAGAAGAGAGCTCAGTGAAATAAACTGACAGGGTTGTTCAGTGCTTTTAATTATAAATTAATTCCCAGTAGAAAGGAGAAAGCTGATCCTTCTGGATTGAATTAAACCAAACTAGGCTAAATTCCATTAAATGTACAACAGCTTTGCAATGGCAAAGAAATGACCTACTTAATAGATCTTTTCTGTTCCTAGGTTCTGCACAAGGCTTAATTATGTTTCCCCTTGAAACAAGAGAAATTAAGGATTATGAATGTCGTGGGTTTTAGGACTGATCTGAGTTCATGGACTCAAGGGGAATATAACTGGAATATGTACAAACATAAATAAGAATGATATGGCAGTACATACAACAAGAATATAACTAGAATGGAAGACTGTTTCTTTCCCTCCCCATCCCTTCTTTGTCAGAGTGATGTTGTAAGACCCTGGTGTCAGCCGCGTCTGCTAGACTGGTTCAGCAACGGGCACTGCGTGTCGTGCCGTCTGGCGTATCGCTGCCTTTGAAGGGCAGCGCGTTTCCAAGCACCTCAGTTCTGGCATGGATCTCCTTCCCTAGCACACTCTCCTAAGACACCTTGCTGCTACAAATAAAGCCGTTACTGTCTTTTCTGAGAGATTTGTAAGATGGTGCCTTCCACTCAGTTGCACAGGGATGGGTAACTTCGAGTTTCAGAAAATTCTTAGTGAGGAGTTTGTCTGAATAAACTTAGAGCGAAGTATTTATATTAAACAAGCTTAAATGAGCACAGAGAGCAAATTACGCTCTGACCTACGCAGTCTGACCTTGCAATCCAGCTTTTGGCAAGCACCCATTGTGAATTGGTTATGAAAAAAGCAAAAGAAAAGGCCTACATTTTTTAATTGTCCTCAGCTTTTTTACCCCAAAAGCAATAAACTGCCAATAGGAAGATAGAGGCAGGGTCGCAGAGTCAGTTTTTGAATGAACAAACAAATGCATTGTTTTCAACTTTCAGTCTTCGTTTTGGAAGAAATTTAGCAATGGTGTCAAAACAAAAGCATCTTGCAGTTCTCTTAGTTCTTAGAGCTATAACGCTATTTAGTAAACTGAATCTTGGAGGAGGGGCTCTGCTTCCTTGAGCATATAGTATGTGCACTTCCATCAGAAAATGCGTTTTTTCTTTCTTCATCAGTGAAAGTAAGGGGTTTCACCAAATAAATGTCTAGATCTTTAGAGAACCTAGTTCTGAATTTTTGGAAATCAGTTTTCAAAGTAATATCTCAAATCAGAGCCTTTATGATATCACTGCTTTTTACTTATCTACCTTTATAATTAATACGCACAGTGCAAAATTATGTGGGATGCTTATGTAGTTAGGAAAATGCTTTCTTGGGCTGTTTTTTTATGTTAGTATTTAAAACTAGAGCTGCAAAATAAGATCTAAACCATTTAGTGATGGACTGCCTTTGTAAACGGCATACCTTTTGGTTGCCCTGAAACACCGCACAGCTCTTCTCCTCCCAGAATGATTTTGTCCAGCTCCTTAGCTGTAGTTAGAGAAGTTCATTGGAGGAATATGTTCCTTAGAGATTCTCCTTATTTCTGAGGCTCTTCCTCTTGGTTAAAGGTGGCTCAACAAGCTGGGCAGTTACCAAGTAAAGCAGCCCGCTGCACTCACGAGACTGTTTCATTCCTGGTGCCACCTGTTGGGGTCAGGGACCAAGATCAGGTGAGTTTCAAATTCTTATTGTGGCAAATGGCTCTTTAAAACAATTTGTAAGAGAGAGGGGAAATGAATCTTAGGGGAAGGAATTATGAACCTTCAACCACTCTTGAGCTAGCACATTCTTCTGGAACATTTCACACTAGCAGATGCTGATGATAAGGAAGGAGGTAGGGATGTCATGTCAGATGTTTTGACATTAAAATCGGAGTTTGAGAATGTTAGCAAGGGATACCGATGTGAGGTTTTTGGGTTGTTAGGGTTGTCTCTTTTGGTTTTTTCTTTCTGTTGTTGTTGTTGTTGTTTTTAATGACTAGCTAATTCTGAAGTCCCAAAAGGTTTAGATCTTACTTTGCAGTCCCCAAAAAATGTTTGGGCAGAAAACTCTAGAGTGATGTAATAAAAAATAATGATGAGTCACGTCTGCTGTGGAAACCTGGGATCAGAGGAGTAAAATAACAATTCTCTGTTCAGGGAGCACTTTGGAAAAGAAAGGCGGCAAGGAGTTTGTGGAAGCTGTCATTGAGCTTCGCAAAAAGAACGGGCCGTTGGACATAGCTGGAGGTGAGGTTCTGCGCTTCGGAAACCTGCAAACAAAACGCTGGCTTTGCTGTCTGCGGCAGGCTTTGTTGCAGTCAGACAGCCAAGCTCCTTCTAGTACAACGCTTGGGTTCGTGCTGTCTGCGGACAACTTTTATGGGTTATGTGATATTTGTATTCTCCAAAGTTAAAATACACACGTTGCATCTTAAATAACCTTTACCAAAGCATCTGGGAAATGGTGTGGTGATGTAATATTACAAGTGAAAGCAGGCTACTCACAGGTACATGCATACACAGTGAATGTTGATTATTAAGGGCACAATTCAGAAAAGCAATTAATGAGATGCTTATTTTTCAGAACAGTTGAGTCCAACTCTGTTAAACATCTGCTTTGCTGAAATGCCGCTGACTTTCACTGAACTTAAGCACGTACTTAAAGTTAAGCATCTGCTTGGGTACTTTGTTTAATCAGTGCCAAAATCATCACTATAAAAGCTTACGACTTTTTGATGCCTAGTTATCAAAATTTACGTAATATCTAAGAAAAATCTACTATATATGTAATAAAGTTTGGTAATGGCGATACATAATTTTACACCATCTGTGAAATTGCTCATACATGTTGTTCATATAGAAGGCTGATTCTGCCATCTGTGTTTATACTATAAAAATAAATACAGTGTGCGCAGTTTTGTAAACGAATTCTGACTAAAGCTGAAGGGGAGATGTTAGACTTCAGCTCTGACAGGAAAAATTACAACTGTTTACTTCTGGTGCTTAATGCGTTTTTGGGTTGTTTTTCTTTTTAAAATTTTTAATAAGTTTTTCTTGGAATTCTTGTTCTGCAAAAATATGTAGAATCAATTACTCCTTTTTTTTCTGAATTCTGTACAGTATTCCTTATCAGCCCAGACCAAACTGCTCACAAATAGGTTGCAAGTTGGAGAGAAAAGATTTTTTTCCCTCAGCCATCAGTGCATCCCTCAGATAGGAGGGCTGCTTGGCAGTCTTACCCCGTGGCGAGCTCTACACTACACCAGGAGAAACTGGCTGTTAGGGACTTGTTGGAGGATTCTAGAGAAGAATTGATACACATCAATTTCTCAATCATACGGATATCCAGTTTTCAGATTTCTCAATTATATGAGTATCCCTTCAATCTACCAATAACCAGGATCCTTACCTGGAATATAATTGTAACTAGCACAGAATGTGTCCGTGGTTCTCTCTTTCTACAGCAAAAGCATAACTTACTTCCCCTTTCAGAGCATTTACATTTGAAGTAAGGGACAACTGCTCTTGGTAATTAACAGTTGTCCTCAACAGAATCCTAATGAGTTAATTAATGACTACCCTAGAAAACACTCCCTGAGAAATATTGAAGTTGGTGATGCGTATCAATACAGTATTTTATTCTTTCAGGATGAAGATATTATCCACATTTCACATCTGACTAGAGATATGTCAGCTGCTTTTAATAGATTTTTCTTGGATTTATGATGTATTCTGAATCTGCCAACGTTTTAGTTGCACATTATGACAAATTAACGTTGCCTAACACTGAGGCTATTCAACATGTTGAGAATCTGCAAACCCATAAGAACATGAATGCTTGTGCTTCCATTGTCCTTCAAAACGTACTCTTCTGATTAGCCTCCGGTCAGAATGCCATATGGCAAAGTCTATTTTCTCTTTCCTGCAGCGGCTACAGGATAGTATCCATATGTGATGATTATGCTCTAAGAGTTATTTCTACTATACTTAAATAACAAAAGGCCTCATAAACATCGCAGAATGGAGTAGAGGATTTCTGGCCTCTAAGCACCTTTACAAACCTGATTTTTTAATTTTTTTTTTTAAATTATTGGTATTTTTATTATTGTTTTTGAAGACATAAGCTGCCATTTTATACCTATACTTTGTGGCCATGTCTGATTATATCCCAAAGCATGCGTGTTAAGGGGGCTGACTCTTTATCAAGGTTCAGTGTATGCTTCTGTGAGATTTCGACTAGGTGTTTTTCTTCCCTCAGCTTGTGATTAGGGTGTTTTTCTCTCCCCCCCCCCCCCTTTTTTTTTTTAAAACAAGCCCAAATTACAAGTTTTTAATTGCAACCACACACCTGTGAGTTCAGAAATGGCAGTGACCCTCTTACCCTGTTTTCTGGCAGGCAGAGCACAGTCTGTTGTTGCTCTGTGATGGGAAGTGGTGAACCCAGAATGTGTTCTCCTGCTGAGAGAAAGCCTCTTGTCTGGAGAACCCCTGACTGGCAGTAGTTCGTAGGCAGGCTGTGCTGCACCCTCTTAGTCCCCACACATCCGTGGTAGTATCGTGATGATAATATACGATTAGCGTGGTAAAAATTCTTCTCCGTTTCTTTGTATGTACCAGGCCTTGCCTGTCAGTAGATAAACAGTGTGAATCAAACATTGTAAATCTATAAATGCATCCTGTCCAACTGTCTGTCAAGAATGTGATGAGAGGGGTAAACTAAAAATAGAATTGTTTAAGTGGTCTTGGATGACCCATACAGAAAAAAGCTCAAATAAGACCAGGCCCAAAGTCTTGAAATCACACAAAATGTCTTCTTTACATTTACTCAGAAACAAAACTGGAAATAAAGGAAAAATCTTAATTTGTCTCTTTTCCAGCCTTCCTTACCAGTTTGCAGAGCACTAATAGCTCTGAACTGATCCAGTTTGGGCTGCAGTGTGATCAGAAGCTAGCTAAACAACCTGTGTATTTAGCAGGAGTAGCTGACGGTGACACAAGTCATAACTCTGTGCGACTGTCCAGCATCCTGATATTTACTGTAGCTCTGCAATGAACTGAACCCAAACACAATCATCCCTTGAACAGGTTTACGTTCTAACAGATTACTGCCTTTTTCCTTACGCATTACACAAGTTTGCACAATCCCCAGTATAAATGTGTTTCCTTTGATGTCAGCCATGAATTCTTGCTCTCTCTAAAATAAGCTCGATTATAGCTATGATTTATAAATTACCACAGCGAAGTGCAGCTGGAAATGGAAAATACAAAGTCTCTGTAATCATGTTGTTATATTTTAAGGCTATGTGATTTGTAATCTAAAACATTCACAGGGGCTAAAGGAGTATCTGTCAATTGTTTGCTATTTTAATCACATATGCACTCTTTTAATCCTAAGAAGAGGAAAGCAATTACGTTTCACTTTCGTTTATTACTAGCTGTTGTCAGTGCTGGCCATGGATTGCCTGCAAAATTTGTGATCCACTGTAATAGCCCGGGTTGGGGCTCAGACAAATGCGAGGAGCTGCTGGAAAAGACGGTGAAGAACTGCTTGGCTCTGGCTGATGAAAAGAAGCTGAAATCAATTGCATTTCCTTCAATCGGCAGTGGCAGGTAAGGCTGTTACACAAACCCGATGCCAAATCGGTCACATTTTCTAAGTGCCATCTCATATGTTCCCGTCCCTTCTCAGGTACAAAACCCATTGCTACAAAGCTGACTTTATTCTTCTTCGTTTAAATCAATTCCCTAAACGAAATGTTTCTTCTAGGTTTGTTCAAGCTGTGTGTGGAGCCTGCAGTATTCTCCTGAATACTAGTTCAGTTTTGGCAGGTCTCGTAGTGATCCCTGCAGAATCTTAAATCTTGCAAATAGGTTAAAGAGCATAAAATGAACTTTTTAAGAGGATATTAAAAGGCTTTTTTCAGACTATCAATTTGTTCATATAAATTGGGGCTGTGGAGGACAACATGAAGAAAAGGGGTCTATTGTACCTAGGTTTAGTGCATAATTAAACTTATTGCACTACATGTCTTAGGATGGCCAGAAGACATGGCTTAGTGTTCCTTTAAGCAGCAAACCTGAAGTGCCTTGATTCTCAGGATTTGCAGAGTCACTTCAAGCTTTCACCCAAAATTTGTAAGCTAAATTCCATGCAGTTTACATCATGGGACTCTTTCAGAAAAAAAAAAAAGGCCTTAAAAGCCTTTGCCAAGGTTTTTGAAAGCCATAGTCTAAAGTTAAGGTCCTCTGGCTTTGTACAGGGTGCTCAGTTCCTTTGAAGGTTGGATCATGTTCTTAAGGGTCTGAGTACGGACTGCACTTTTAATCTGAGGCTCTTGGGTTTGGGGTGGGGTGGGGAGGGAGGTTTGGAACACTTGGCCCGTCGTGAGGGCTCAGTACGAAGACCAAGGGCCAAATCTAGGCTGAATTACACAGTTGTGTACTTAACCCTGAACAACTGTCCCTTTTGAATTTGCCATGAAAGAAGTTGGCTGATGTACAGCGAGAATATTCTTCCCATTGTGCCGTGTTGCAACACTAGATTAATTCCTGTGTATTCTGTGGGTTAGGGCAGGAAGTGCTATTTGAGCTTTTGGGTGAATGACAATAAAGAAATAGAAGTTTCACTAGGATAATAAATTTAAGTGACTTGTATCAGACAAAGCTCCAAATACGGTTAATTTGCATGGGTGTCATTTTAAGGAGGTCACATAAGCATACTTTGTAAAACAGTAGAGAAATATAGCGGAGGGTTCATACTAACCTGTTGAATTAGCTGTCAGCTTCACAGGCTAGTCAGTACAAAGAGAAGCTCTGAGTTGCTCTTTGGGAGAAACCGTATTCGTCCACGGGCTGTAGAGTGACTGTGGAATTGGTTATGTAGGTGCCTAAAGCGAGACTACGTAAAGTGTCTTCCACAGAGCCCTTTCTTTTCTGGATAGCTCCCAGCGAAGAACCATTCCCAACCCTTGTTGCGAAGTAGTTGATTGGCGTTGGAAGATGGTGAAACCCTGAATAATCATAAGATTCACATTCTGTTATGAAATCTGGTTACTGACAGGAAAGATCTGCGGCTAAATTCTCAACTTGGCATGTGCACGTCATTCTCGCTCAAGCCGGTTGAAGTGGTGCTTTTAAAAGACGGAGAGGGATCAACAGGCCTTGAGAAATATATGAGGTTGTGTATTTTCCCTTTTTTCTCTTAATTAGAGATATTCAAGCATAAATTAATTTTGGAGAGAACAGAATATATTCTGACAATACTCTTTACTTGTTTTTATGAAGTCAGAAGTGTTAAAAAAAATAAAAGTAAAGCTTTTAAAGACAGCAAATGCCAAAGACACCACATGTATGCAGCTGTTCTAGTACAGACATCTGTCAAGCAGACATCACCCAATAAACCCACATAAACAGTTTCATTCTCTTTTATAGTTGAGGAATGGGATTACATGAGGGCAGTTCAAATAAATCACGAGGGGAAATAAAATAGCATACTTGTAGCATTCAGTGGGCCAGATGCTCAGCTACAGCCAGCTTGTGGAAAGCACGAGTTGGGTGCTGTACAAAGGTAGCCTGGAGTTCAGTCTGGTAGGGCCAGCAGGAGAACAGGGAAAGGAGAGTTAGGGATTGAACACAAAATCATCCTTGGACTAGGGATTTTCATTCTGAGGCTCTGACTTTGATCTGAATTGACACTAGCTTGGCTAAAGTCTCAAACTGCCTTTTCACAAGAATTTAACTCAGACCGGTAGATTGACGCAAGAGGCTTCTGTTTCTTGCAGCCCACACGTGGCCATTAGGTCAGCACCTTTCTTCTGATTTTTCTACTCTGTCTCTTTCCTTTCTTTTGGGAGAGTGGTCCTAAACAATTTACTTTTAATTAGCTTCCCTGTGTGCGTGCCTCCCTTTGACCAGGCTGCTCTTCTTCCACTCGCCCTGTTGTGACCACCCTGCTGGAACACTACTGAAGTGGAAGCTGTATGACTTCAGAGTCTCCTGTGAGCAATTCCGAAACGGCGTATACCCTGATTTTGATGCTGGCCTGCGTGACAATTCCTGCTCAGGAACAAAATTCCTTAAAGATCTGTTCAATATATGCCAGGATGCAGCATTCATAAGTAACTAGCAAATGATCAGATGTGGAGGCGTGCTGAGTCTGTGTCTTTTTCTCTATGTAAGCCAACAGGAGGAAGTAGCTCCTGTGTCAAAACTGTGCTCTCAGGTGATTAACTTGTCACACAGCTGATTCTCCCTGACCAGCTCATTTGGCTTTGGAAGAGTACAAGGTTTTCTCACAATGCTTTTTCCTTTTTTTCTTCTTCAGTAAAAGAAAAAATCAGGCATTTTCAGAAAAGAAAGAAACAGCATGAGCTATTTCATGTCATCACTTTTGAAATATCACAAGCATTATCTTCAGGCAGCATGTATAATATCACATTACAGGCAGCACTACCACAGAATTGCTCTCGGAGTATATTTTATGGTAAGGTAATGTGCAGTAAGCGGGCCATGACACAGGCAGTTGCCTTTCTCATTTTGTGTCTTGCAGCATGTAATGAGAGGGAGAGTACAACGGTGTTTTATTATCAGAGTTTGGTGCTTCAGTGAGCAAACGCTAAGTGATGTTGCACCTGCTAGTGCCAGAGGTGAATTTAGCCCAGCTTCTTCGAATTGCTGAGGAAACTCTGAGAAACTCAGCCGTCTGTGTAATCTGTAAATTAGTAGTAGTAT